>NC_142788.1:1066785-1393214 GCF_988280905.1 Pimephales promelas
AGGTTCAGAATTACACCATAAATTAATCGCGTTTACTGCCAAACATAGTTATTAACATCTAGTAAGGATAAGCATGATGTGTAGCTATATTGCCTAATTGTAAGCTTGTTTCAGAAATGGTGACAATTTTTTTCCATCATTATTGATCATCATTATAGGAGTATTAGGTTGAATGAGTTAGAATTAAATGTTTTATTAATCATTAGAAAATAGTCATTAAGAGAATCAATTGTTATGCAAGTACTTTTACTTTTAATACTTAAAGTACATTTAAAATCAGGTACTTTTTACTTAAGTATGGTTGTCATTGTGTTACTTCTACTTTTACTAAAGTAAATATTTATCTGGTTATTTGTACTTTTACTTAAGTACTGAGATTCAGTACTTCCTCCACCATTGTATGAGTGTAATAAAATGCCCACAGCCCAGTGTTCATTTCTACAAACAGCCCGCCTCAGTGCAGGGCTCGCACTAATTAAATCGGCTCATGTCAAATATAATGTTAACGTTAAATTAAATGTAGTGAACGTGCCCACGACTCAGTAGTACCCACAAACACTAACGTTACACACTACATGTCCCACGGTTTCTGTAAAAATAAACCAACACACATAACGTTACAGTCAGCTCTGGCCGACGGTGTTTTCAGTGCAGTGAATGTGTCCGCTGTCCCGCGCCCACATTCACTCACAGACATGATAATCCCCACGGGGATCACCCCGCTCGCTCTCTCTCAGCCAACTGCTATAAGGGAATCAAGCGCGGCAAGGCTGCCCGGCCCGCCTCATACACTGCAAGCACCATAGACAGTAAAAGCACAAGCACACACAATCTAAAGACACGGGAGGCTGACAAGTTGACTGTTTGTTGACTTTAATTTGTGACAGTGCTGCGGAGCTTGTGGCCTCTAGGGACATTGGACGTGAAAATTACATGTCGAGCGCCATCTAGTGGCCAAAAAGTTCCGCAGTGTGGCTTTAATGTGCTGTAGGTCTCGCTATATTATATACAATGGTTAAAAAGTGTGCATTTCCAGGATGTCCGAGTCGTGAGAAACCAACCAGAGCAAGTAAAAGTGCTTCAATGTTGCAAAATGAACGGCTTACCTTTTTCACTTTCCCATTTAATGGTCTTGAGCGACTGAAGCTATGGCTGCTGGCTGTTCAGCGGGAAGTTAAGTGTCTAATTTGTTAATTTGCGGGATGTTAAGCGTCTAAAAACAGTTCTCCTCTGAACAGTGTGTGATTATGATTCAGGCTGCAAAACAAGTCAAAAATCCAATTGTGGATCAATAGCATTCAAATATTTCATTCAGTACCATTTGCTTGAAGATCGGATTCATCACGCCAGTATGGAGATGAAGCTGGTCATAGGGTCTGTGCAGAGGACTGGTCTGGTTCTTTGAGGATCAGTGCCGATGGCTGTCGTGTCGATGAGGCCTTCACAGGGGAGAGTCTAGTTGACAGGATCTCTGCTGACATTCAGGGCTGCGTTGTGCAGAGCCTCCATCTGATCTGGATACAGACCGGGCTGACAAAGAAAACCTCGGGATAAAATGAGACTAATATTAGCATAGATGCCATTCTTTTTACAATGTAACGAGTACATCGGGTGTTGTGGGAAGTGTTCAGACTGCAACTCACAGTGTGTGTATAGAAAATGTATATCGTGTTAAATTTAGGGCAAGTTAAAAAAACTATACTGCTTTAACAGTTCAAAAATAGCAACAGAAATCCTGGCTCTATTTGACCCTATGAATCACCCATAGTTCAAGCCATGGTTGCCAGATCTGTTTTTTTTCCCTACATCTACATTATTTGTTCGCCTCCCATCCAATTATCGCAAAGATATTAAGATATACTTCTGATAGGAAACAAAGTCTCAGCTTTCTAATTCTGTATATTTTATCATGAAATTCAAACAAATGGCGCTTTGATGCTCTTAAATGAAAAGCAGCAGTCCAGAGCGCAAGTCGTTTCTTCCACTTTAAAAAAGTATATTTAGAAAAACTTGCATGAACATCAGAAGGTATGTTGAAAGATATAGTACAACTTACCAAAATCCATTTCATCACATATCATGTAAACACTCAATCAGAGGAAAGACATCAATAAAACAGCTTTTGAACAATATCACTATCATGTCCTGTTTTGGTAATTGTTTCTAGATTGTGGATTAGCTTGCCAGTAAAACTTAGAATTTCTCCGTCTAGACCAGTTTTTAAATCTCGATTGAAAACCTATTTCTTTTCCCTAGCATTTGCACAACTTCAGCTGCACTGCACAAATCAACTTACAGAGACTAGGGTGGTATTTTTTAAAATTGCAAGATGCCCGCCCCGACCTGTCACGTGTGTGTGTCTAAAATGAGAAGTCATCCACCTCCGCAGAGCCATCTTTATTGTGAGGGTTCAGAGAGCGCTTAGATCTATGCACAGAACGATTTTTAAGCGGAAAATTAATTATATTTTTTTTCTGAAATGCATTTATAGTGTCTATATAAACCACTATATATTTTATAATGACATTATAATTATACATGTAGCCTACATTAATATGTTTGAAATAGAATTATGATTACTGTAGTAGGCTATATGTAGCAGGGCATTCAGTTACTTTTGAAAGGACAATAATAAAGTGTCAGTGTATTTCATAAGACTTTAACTTTGCCAATTTTCAATTCAATTTAAAGGGGCTTTCTTGGCATGAACGTTTTTCAAACAATGTTGCCAAAGCATATACAAAATATACAAATAATATATATATATATATATATATACATTTAACACAATGTTTGGATATATCTGTGTGTGTGTGTGTGTCGGTCACGATGAGGTCGGTTCTCGTTGCGTTATGGTGGTGGGTACGGCCCTGACTCGTAAGCGCTACTATTGTCCATGTTTCGTATCTCTTATTTTTTTTTGTTCGCACATCTCTAGCAACTGACTTTTTTTTTGTGGGGCTGCGAGAAAATAATAATAAAAATAGTGGGGCTGCGCTGTGACTGGAGCCTATTAGGGAAAACATTCACGCAGTGCCGTGACAACGCCGGCCCTCCTAGCCAATAAAACAGACCGGCCCACCGGGAATTCTCCCGGTGCTCCCGATTAGCCAATCCGGGCCTGCATGTATGGTTGGGTTGCGGAGAGATTGAAAGATTGTGGTTAGGTCTCAGCAGCAGGAGGGATGTAGAGGTCAGTAAGCTGGGCTGAGTTGAGTGGGGGACTCTGGGATGCAGATCTGTCGAGCCCTCTTGAGGTGTAGTGGGCTAGTCAACGAAACACTGAGGACGGAAGGTGCCCACTTGAAGACCCTAGAGATGTCCCCTACTCGGCTCAATCCAGACGGTTGTGGCGCTGGTCCACTAGGGAGAACACACTGTAGTTGCAGCCGTCGTGTGTGCTGACACGCCAAGTACACGCAGTCGTTAACGCCGGACAGAAGAGGAGTCACACCACCATATGGAAAGAAGCGTTAATGGATGGAGAAGGAAAGGTTACTGTAAAGCTACATCTTAGTTTGTGCTTATCTTGGTGAAAGCCGAGTACAAATCAACATGAAGTTTAACATCTACTCTCGTGTAATGGAAATCACGAAGATCTGTTGCCTGTGATTTTGGAGAGATATAAACTGAGTATTTTTGTTATCTTTGATTTTTATTTATTATTAAATGCCAACTGCTGCGTTTAGATCCAGATCTTTTTATTTTCAATCATTTGTTCATTCATTGTGTGAGAGTTTAAAAGTACCAATAGTTATTTATCCATTTTTAACCCTATAACTGTAATGCTAAAGTCCTATATTATTTCAACCATGCCACAATTTGTTTGTAATTAATGTCAGTTTTATAAAATGTCAATTCTGCCAAAATAAAAACATTTTGACCCATGTTGTCAAAAGAACTTTCCAGGCATTCTCTATATATATTCATATCAATATAGAAAGAGCAAACCGTTTTTAAAAGGGGATAAAAGGGAAAACAACATTTTGTAGATGTCTAAAAGAGTAAAATTAGTGATTCAACATTATGAAGTTGATATATTTCAAAAAGCTTCTGGTGAAATGTCATTAGATTTACATCAAGCACAGTTCTGAGATAGTTCTGTTTCCAGGAGTGGATCTATTTTCTGGCGGTCTAAGAGGGTGTGGGGGAGGGTGGCCGTGGCCTGTGACGCGCTGGACTGGAAGAGTCGAGCCCCCGGGTGGAGGTGCTCAGGCTGGAGGTAAGAATGGCTGCAGTCTCATTATAGGTCCAGCATTATAAATGTGTGCTGGAGCTGTGGCTAGAGCGCATGCTCACTCAGTGATAATTGCTCAGCGCGGAGACTGTGTGGAGAGATAAAAGTGCCTTGAGCTAATCTTCTACTCTTTCTGTAATCCCTCATTCAAACAGGCCGTAGCATGAGACCACACACGTATACTGACACTCAGACTATATAACCTGTCATTGGTCCTGGATTTTCGCATTCAAGTTACTATCTAAAGTCTATTCCTTAAGGGAGGGAAAAATCTACATTTAATTAGACTAAAATGTATCTTTTTACTGAAACCAATATCTTTGAAAAAAGGGAAATTCAGCTGTGAACACTGTTAAACTTAAACTTAACGGGGGGTTAGTAACAACAAGCAGTCCATTAATTCCTCTTTGAAAGCATTGTATTTTTCTTCTTTGTATCGTACAGCACACACACATCAGCACATTAATATTGCCGATGGAAACTTAGTTAAATATGTCACTGCAGGGGGGTGCCTAGAAATAATCCAATTCAATCCAAGTATTTTATATTTTAGTAATACAAAAAAGAATATACAAATAAATAGATATCATTCATAATTATTTTATAAATAAGTCATTCAGGGCAAAAATGCAAATGAAACATTAAAGTGGCCATAACAGTCCATATATTTGACCCAACGTTAAGTTTTATTCCATGTTTTGAGTAAAGGCTACCTAATGACACAATAAAAGAAATTAGGTAATGTATAGACCCCTTTTGCACCGACGTCACAGTTACGTCACTGCGTTAGCTGGAGGCAAAACAAAGTGTAAACTGGAGGCGGCCAATACAAACCAGCACAGATTCGGCTACGTAATAAGGAGCTTAAATTACTTTTATTATTATTAAATGTCATCTTGTTGTGTTGTTTGGTGCAAGTATCAATGAAAAATGCTTATGCTGTATCTGGACTTTTTATTTCTAGAAAATATTCACATCATTAAAATCGCACCGTAATGTTACTCTTTACATTGTTGTCGTCTCGGCGCTGGCTCGGCAGAACTGCGGATCGTACACACAAGTCTTGTGGACCATTCAGCACATAGTTATAGGCATCTAAAGATTTATATGCCCTCAGTTTCTATTTACGATCGGTTTCTCTATAAGGTAGGTGTAGAAGTCAGGCCACTCAACCGAGGTAACGTACGTTAATCCTGTCAGTTCATCCATGCATTGAGTGAGCGTGTAGGCGGCTATACGGGTCGCCAATCTAGTTCTGTCTGTTGAAGATAACTTTTGGAAATAACAATCGCGGTCCTGGACACTGAGTGACCTTACACATTAAGATAATATCGGATTTTCTCCAGTCATTGTTAAAAAACAAGCTAAAAATCCTTGCTAACTAGCATTAGTGAAGCGGCCAGAGGGATCGTTCTGCCTCCACCTAAGCTCCGCCCACAAAAAACGTCACCATGTTTACCAACTGAAAAGGGGTCTATACCCAACTTTTCTCAATACATTACAAAACTTAGCACTTATAGAAAGTGGGTAACATTAACTCTTGATCGTTATTATACATTTAAAATGGAAAAAACATGCTCAAAATGGCGACTTCATCTCATCACAGCAAAAAAGCCCTGCAATAAAAATAATTTCCCTGGCTATCTAAAAATATATTTATTTTACTAGCATAATTTGTGTGCATTGGTGGCTATGAACTTTATTATTTCAGAAATGTCTTGCGGTTGCATCAAAATCAGCTTGTAATGACATAAAGATGCTGAATCAAATTATAATTACAAATGACAAAATAGACAAAAAAGTTTTTAAAAAAGTTACAGTCAGTTTTTAGGTTCAGTAACACATATTAAACGTATATACTGTAGCTCTAGTACCAATTATAGCACCATCTCCAACCAATAACAAGCCAAAAACACAAATGTGTTCTGGAAATGAATGAAACGTCAAACATTAAACTTTACTTCGAGATCTGGAAGATCTTTTACTTTACTTAAAACACGTAAAATAATACTTAATTTCAACAATTACTCTCTCGAGAAAAGCATGCCAGTGTTGCAAATGCACACACACACACTTGTAAATCACAACCCTGTGTTGGTAATGTAGTGTTAATTCATGTAGTCCCAATGCAAATGGATATATTAAACTTCTGTTATAGCAAACTGAAATTGTGAACAAAAAAATTAAGTTGTTTATTTTAAAAGAAAAATTATAGCAAATTTATTATTTTTTTGTGAAGTCTTAAATACATAAATGTATTAAGTTGAGTAAGTGTTTAGCAGCCTTTTTCATAATCAGTTAGTACCAGTAACATGATTAGTAATGTTCTTCATCATCAACAATCTGCTGGGTCAAATGTTGATCATTTCACACACATGCACAAACAAACACACACACACACACACACACACACACACACACACACAAACAAACTTATACTTTCTTTGCATTTCTCCTCTAGCTTGATTTATAATCTAGTTGCCTAAGAGAAATTTGGTATTGTATATTATATTATAAAATTATACATATCAAATTTATATATTGAATAAAAGTAAATGAGTATGTGTGAGGACATAAAAAGATAGTGTTTTGATGCTGGTGTTTGGGCCATTAAAAAAATAAAAAAATGATTAATTCAATAACAGAAATATCTAATGCTAAGAGAGGGTAAGACATATGTGTGCATGTGTATTTTCCTGATGTATTCTGCTGTCCTCATGTAGGTCGTCTCTTTCATTTGAGTGCGAGAGGAAATTGCGGTGTTCATCTGCGCTCTGCTACTATATGGTTTCTATGGCAACCTCTCCAAAATGTTGTGCTCTGAATGAGATGTGCTGGTGATTACAGTCTAGGAAGGAAGGCTGATGTTTCTGTTAGTCATCGTCTGTAAAGTGAAGTGCTCTAATAAAAGCATGCTTCCGGTCTTCATACCCTTTCAGTCAGTCACATTCGACGTTACGTCGGAATGACTGACGTAATGGGATATCCCAATCACCTTCGAGTGTAAACTATTTGAGCCAATGCACACTGGTGTGCGGGATTTGCATCTGGGTATAAATACGGAAGCGGATGCATCACAGCTTCAGCTTTACCCTTTAGAGCTGAGCGGTTCGTTTGTTCCTGCGCTGTCTAGTCACATGAAATAAGGGTGAAGATTTTGAGTGTCTCCACTGCTCCTGGGGAAGAGGACTTTGGCTTATAAGAACCAACCAAGAAGCTTTTGATCCTTTCCATGACAACTTAGAAAGTTCAGCCGAGATGGAAGAACAGCTGATCATAACGGTAGGGATACTATGGTAATATACAGGGGTTGGACAATGAAACTGAAACACCTGGTTTTACAACACAATAATTTGTTAGTATGGTGAGGGCCTCATTTTGCACCAATTGACAGATAGAAGTCCTTCACAGTGACCAGAGGGATTATGAGCCGTTCCTCTTCCAGAACAGTGTCCAGGTCACTATATGATGCTGGTGGACTCGCTCCTCCAAAACACCTCGATAATATTCAGATCTGGTGACTGTGCATGTTCAACGTCACTTTCATCTTCATCAAACCCTTCTGTCACAAGTCTTGCTGTGTGTGTTGGTGCATGATCATGCGGTTTGAGCATCAGGTGCTCATGATCCTCCAGAAGGGTTTGGTAGTCCTCGGCAGTGTCGTGTCCATCAAATACAATCAGGATTGTCATGATATTGGAGCTCAAACCATCACTGATCCACTCGTGCTTCACTCTGAAGATTGGCCGCCAGGCATATAGATGTGAAACCTCCAACATTGGCCAGTGTTTCAGTTTCATTATCCAGTGTTTCTGTATCATTGATGGCCAACATAAGGTTAGCCTGGAATGGAATGAATGATCCCTGGAATGAATGTAAATTCCCATGATAAACCTCTGGGATTTTAGAGCACCAACTTGTAAAAGTGCATAACAGTAGGTCAACACAACATAACTACAACGCATTCTTTAATTCCCTGTCTTATTCTGCTCTTTAGTGGCATATCAAAATTAATACAAACCTTAAAAAAAGACGATGCTGAGATAATGAGGTTAGGAGGTGACTAGACAGATCCACTGATCATCAATGAGCTCTGGCTTGAAGGACCATGAAAAGGACGAAGGGGGAATGCTTTGGTAGCTAGCTTGAAGCCAATGGGGCTGTCAGTAAGAACAGGTCCTGTCTAGTCATCGTAGGTATGGAAGTCTTTATTTCACAACCAAGCTGGCATTGTACGTGTCTGTATGTGTGTGAGAAATACAGAGTTTTAGTTTACAATAAACAATGCCAAATCAGATACTAGGTAACTGCCAATGTTACATTGAATTCACAGGAAATAAAGTAAGGCCATCTACTCATCAAATACTTTAAATAACTAAAGCACATGCCTAAGTAGGAAGTATAGCATGGAAAGAACACATTGACCCAAACTTAAGTCATACAAAATAATATTTAAATACAAGACTCACTCATTGTCATAATCATACTTTATATCAAATATTGTCACATGGAATTGATGTTGATGACGGTGAAATTCTGCAGCAGGGCGATGATATCTCAGATCATTATTTACTAGGGGTGTGCAAAAAAATCGATTCACATTTGAATCGCGATTCAATCTTTACCGATTCAGAATCGATTCATAGAATTCCAAAAATCGATTCATAGGCTATATTTTTTAATGGCGTGCAGGGGCGGAGTGGCAATCGGGTAAGTCGGGACTTTTACCGGTGGTCCGGTAGTGTTTCTATGGTTTCGAGGCTGCGAGGGCCGGTCTGATAAATAGTCATTGCAAGTTCTTGCCGCCCGCTGGTCAAACTGTGCAGCCACTCTGCTCAACCCGTATAAATGCATCGATCCGCAGATCTGTTTGAGTTCTGTAGATCTTTTGCCAAGCGTGTCAGAGGTTACGGGTTCTAAACCGCACTCGTATAGTTTTCTCTCTCTCTCATCAAAACCGAATATGTTCATCACGTTTGTGTGCATTTTATTTTGTGATTTCACCGGAGTCTCCACAACGGCGATAGATTGAAGCGCGCGTCCGAGAGAAGACTGCGTGAGCCACAGAGAACACTGTATCCATGACACTGATTGCAGCGGACACGAGCGCTCAGCTTGATTTCAAAAACAACAGGTCTCTTATTTAATAGCGAACTAAATGAATGCTCTGCTAGTTAACTGGAGATACCCGCAAATTACGCGCCTATGAACGACTTCACTGGACAAACTAAACTAAACACTAAACAAATCAATCTAACCATAGATGTTACCAGTAGCGGTGGCTTTTTTTAAATCTATTTAAAATATTTTCGCAAGGGTTCTATGAAATTAGTATATATTTTTAGGAAGTTCAATGTGCCCAGTCGAGTTCACATTTCAACAGTCAACCTGGTAGCTGAAGTAGGCCTACTCCTTAAACCACATTTAGCATAATTGTTTGTTTGATCTGACTATAGCACTTTAAAGCTAAATGTAAAAGCTTTTTATTTAAGTTTTATGGTAACACTTTACAATAAGGTTCGTTAGTTAACATTAGTTAACTACATTAGTTAATATGAACTAATAATGAGTAGCACATATACAGCATTTGTTAATCTTTGTTAATGTTATTTTCAACATTTACTAATACTTGATTAAAATCTTGTTAACATTAGTTAATGCACCCTGAACTAACATGAACAAACAATGAACAGCTGTATTTTCATGAACTAACATTAACAAAGATGAACAAATGCAGTAACAAATGTATTGCTCATGGTTAGTGCATGTTAGTAAATACATTAACTAATGTTAAATAATGAACCTTATTGTAAAGTGTTACCAGTTTTATTTTAAACTTGAATTAAATGTATTTAAAAGCTGGCCAAAGCTTGGCACTTCGCACTTTTTAGTTGCAAAAGTTTTTATTTTTGTATGAAGACATATAAAGTAATATCAAACTTTTCTTTTAAATTATGTCTACTGCAATCAATCACGTAGGAAAAAGGAAACTACATTTATGTAGACCTGCGAATCGTTTTTTGAATCGAGAATCGTTTTTGAATCGAAAATCGATTTTGAATCGAATCTCGAGACAAAAAAATCGGTATCGAATCGAATCGTGACATTTTCTGAATCGTGCACCCCTATTATTTACTCTCATGTAGGCTCAATTGAGCCAAGACTGCAAACCATAGAGGTATGTCGTATTTTGTGGAAGGAAAGTATAATTGCATACAGAAAGACCTCTTAGAAGAGAATAAACACCATTCCTCAAGACACTGATCCTCAGCAAATACCACAAGAACCAGACAAGTTCTCCGCACTGACCCTATGACCAGCTTCATCTCCATACTGGGGTGATGAATCTGATTTTCAAGCAAAATAAAACTGAGGTACCGAACCCGAGACTACCTGAAGGAGGTGGTCTGAGTTCAGTTGCACTCGAACTGTGCCGTGATTTGCGTGAATGTGAAAGCAACTTGGACTCGAGTGCACACTCTTTCAGAAAGCAAAGTAACCTGTGCATGCATTTTAGATGATTACGATGTATTTAGAGAGTCAAGAATCAAGAATGAGCCTGCAGTGTATTCGCACATAACGAGTGCAATCAAGGCAGCAAATTAACGTCAATCTAGTGTCTCTTCAAAAGAGTCCTCAGAGGAAAGCTGCCTTCACGCGACACACAGTAAACCCAAGTGTCATTTACTCAAAATAGCACCAAATTAATCAAAAACAATATATTGGCCCACATTCTGTTTTCTGTCATGTGCCGTGCATGTTTGTGATGATGTAAGATCCATGCAAATACACAAGGGTTCGATGAAATCAAGTTGAGTGTGTAACCAGACCAACGCTGCTGGGGCACCGGGAACAGTCACGCTCTCTTGGACCGCAGCAAACATTCCCAGTGTAAATGTGACTTGACTTGACTAAGAGTACAAAGTAAATTAAAAATAATTTAAAAAGACATTCCACATGTCCCAGTAATTATGTTGTAGAAAATTCCCAAACTTTCTTTCTCCATTCCATTGTGAAAACAAAGTTATGTTTCCAGATTGACACACTGAGCTCAGTGGAGAATCATCATCTATTTATCCAATCCAATCCGGTGTGCTGATTATGTTGGTCTATAAACATTTTCTAAACACATTCTAAAAACCCTGTTTGTGGTCTTGTACATGGAACAAGACCATATCTTGGTCTGTTTGTGGACACTGCCCCATTATTATTATTTTTTTATTGTGGTATGTTTCAGATTTCTTTCATTACGCTGCAGTTTCAATCTCTCTCTCTCTCTCTCTCTCTCTCTCTCTCTGATTCTCTCTTGATACAAACTTAACAAACTTATTGAAAGGTTATGGGGATTTGTTTTTTTTTTTTGGTATTGAGAAAAAAATGTTATATCATATATGTGTGAAGTGTGAAGCAATTGAAACAAAGACTGGACACTAAACGGAGGACTGTGCTTTCTATCCATCGTGGAGATTATTGTACCTATCTCTAAGAGAAGTGGAGACCTTCAGTGCATTGTATTATTGCCTCAAATTCTTTTATTTCAAAGCTTAATGAGACTGTTTTACCGATATGTCCTTTTTGCAATGCAATTGACACTGTTTTTCATATGTCTTGTGAGTGTCAAAGTGAGTGACTTTGTTCATTGTTTGAATTGTTGGGTGAAATCATTGTAAAATTGGGTTTTTCGTTTACCAATAGTCTATTTATATTGGGCTGCCGATACAGGAAGTCTTGGCAACAACAGTGTACACTTGCCAATTTTTTAATAGGGCAAGCTAAACTAGCAATTTTTAAGACGCATCAGTGTAAAAATGCTGGAGAGGATGTAAGCATGGTGTCTCTTTTTAAGTCTTTGGTGAAGTCAAGAGTGGTCATTGAATATAACTATTATCGGAACACCAATAATATCTCTTATTTTGAATGGAGATGGGGTGTTGGAGCAGTTCTGGTGACTATAAGTGAATCAGGGAATTTGGTTTTTAATTGGTGATATTTTTAGGGCCCGAGCACTAACAGTGCGAGGACCCTATTGAAACTGTTAGGGTTATTTATTTTATTTTATTTTTTTATTTTTTTTTTCTGCAAAGTAAGCGCCATTTTCGGGGCCGCAACATGCTCAAAAACTCACCAAATTTGGCACGCATGTCAGGACTGGTGAAAAATTTCGTATTTTGTGGGTTTCACGGATGGGCGTGGCAAAATGGCTCCTTAGCGCCACCTAGAAAATTGCAAAAAATTAGCCCCTCGTCCACGTTCAACCTACATGCACGAAATTTGGTGGGGATGTGCATCATTTCAAGACGCACAAAAAAGCCTCAAGAACTCATACCCTAAACTCGACAGGAAGTCCGCCATTTTGAATTTGGCGACCGATTTGGGACGATTAACACACTCCGTACTTTAACGAACTCCTCCTAGGGATTTAGTCGGATCGGCTTCAAATTTCTGTTGTGCCTTCTAAAGGCATTTATGATGTAAAGTTGTGCTATCTGCGCATTTTCGCCGATGGGCGTGTCCGTGGCGTCAATGATTCGCCATGGAACAGGAAGTTGTAGTAACTTGGCTTTAAATGCCCAGATCTGCACGAAATTTTACACATTTGACAAGAGTCCCGCCCTGAACAAATCTACATGCCGACATTCACCCACAGTCATAGCGCCACCTAGTGGCAACAGGAAGTGACCTTTAACGAAGCAGCGTAGCAAATGCACAGCCGCACTGGCTGAGCTGCAGAAAATGCAACGCGGCCGCCTCAGACCCCGACGTGCTACAGGTGCGAGGGCCCGGCCATCGCTGCTTGCAGCTTTAATTTTTATTTATTTTTTATTGGATAAATGTTTTGTTTTTGTTAGTTTTTCTTGTATATTAAAGTGTGTTTAAAAGTAAAAAAAAAAAGTCTCTCTCTCTCTCTCTCTCTCTCTCTCTCTCTTGCTTGCTTGCTCAGATAAAAATCTGACAGGCTAGTGAAAAAACAATTAACAACAGTGTTATTTGTTTGTACACTTAATTTGAACTGATTATTTTGGACATAAGTCAGATGTAGTCATGGTCCTCTAGCTGTACGTTGGCCGGTGCTGCCGAACCCAGCTCTGGTGGTCATGCCATTGCTCTCCTGATGAGGTGAGATACATTCAAGCGTTAACTCAGAACAGAAACTTTCTTTGGGTTTTTTCCCCCATGCTAGATAAACAACTAACTCTTAACCTCATAAAATATTGATTTTAGATATAGGCTATTTTAAATATACCTTGTGAAATATGTATAGCACAACATCTCCATTTCCTCAACATGATCACTCAATCATAAAGTCAAAGGCTGCAACCGTGAACAGTCTTGAGTAGGTACTTATTTTGAATAAATGATTACTTCTTGACCACTAAAAAAGTAATATACTGTATATACACTATACAGAATGAGTGTGTGTAGTAAGAATGTAATCCGGACGTATTTGCCATGTTGTCTTTATCATGTGACCTACAGCATCAGTTACGTCACTTTCACATTCACTGCCATTCACAAATCCTCCCCCGTGGCCTCATGGGATTGTAAAGTGCCCATGGAATGTATGGTCATAGGTATGTTAAATGAGTACTGTGAATTCAGATATACGTATTTTGTCACATACTGTTTTTCACCTACGATATTGTAGGGATGTATGCCATTTCGGATCCAGCCTAAATCTCTGTCAGTGTGATTTGTCTCTGTGGTCTCATTTGAGGATTGAGGAACAACCCCACCACCTAGTGGCTCACTCTGGGTTGGCATTTTATCAGAAATCATCTGATCATGTGTTTTCTGTTCCTGATTTGACTGGTTTTGTCTCTAAATCATCATTTTCATTCTCACTGAAGAATTTATTCACAAACCTGGAGTTTCTTTTATATTGTGTTCCACCTGAATCTTCAATGGTCACAGAATTTCCCATGCCATGTAATGACCACGAGGTAGGGGTCATGATGCTGAGAGCAAAGCTTTACGAAAATCACAACGAAAATTTACGAAAATCAACCACCATAATGTGGACTCCACCAAAATGCATTTTCTCTAAAGCTGCTTTGAAACAATGTGTATAGTGAAAAGTGCTATACAAATAAAACTGAATTGAATTGAACAACAGTAGCATTGTAAAATGACACTGCCATGACACTGATGCAAATGGCCAAATGGTCCCTGCGTTGAGACTACCTCTCAGCCCATCATGGCATTAACTAATTAAAGGGTTAGTTCACCCAAAAATGAAAATTAAGTCATTAATTACTCACCCCCATGCTGTACCAACCCCGTAAGACCTTCGTTCGTCTTCGGAACACAAATAAAGATATTTTTGATTGAATCTGAGAGCTGGATCAGTCCTACATAGAGTGCCTAAGGGACTGGCTCTTGACGGCCCATAAAGTCATTAAAGAAAAGGTTTAAATATTCCATGTGCCTACAGCGGCTCAATTATAAGTTTATCAAGCGACGAGACTACTTTTTGTGCGAAAAAACATAAATAACGACTTTATTCAACTATTCTATTACTTCCTTATGGGCGCATGCGCGAGAACTGAGACGAGGACGTTCTCCTTCGACTACTTCTTGTTACCGGCTGCTCACCGCTTAGGAGTATTACCGCCCCCTACAAGGTACTATCAAAAAGTAGCTAGCTACATTGAAACTACTTTTGCTTTTTGAACAACGTATATTATAAATAACTGAACAAGTGTCTGATGAATGTTTTAATTCAAATATTTAGTGTTTAAAATAATGCAATACAATTATGATTTCATAGAGTATTGTTTTATTACACGCAACACTCAAATATCTCAGACTGTTTGGCAAAAGTGCAACAAATAGCCGACAACATTGCAAGAACAAAATATACATCCAACGTAAATTGCATGTAGAACATTTTCTCAATAATACTGATTGAACTTGGACAAATAAGACCATGGGTGATTAACGTTAACGTTAACGGTGATTTATTCTCCATCCTTCAAATCTGCCGTCACGTCTTGCTATATAATCATAACATGGGTGTGTCAACCCACTTCTGCACGTCAGTGAACCGTTAGCTGCAAGATGCGTGATTAAACAACAGGTGGCGGTACTGGCAAAAAAATGAGTTTTTAATCTAAAAAGAAGAAGAATATCCTAGCATCGCGCTGATTCGTGCAGGCTCGACAAACGCAATGTAGCTTTTGCTCGCGCTACACCGCTACTTGCTGCAAAAAGTAGTTAGCTACTGTAAAAGCTACACTGTTTAAAAAGCAACTGAGCTACTGCCAAGCTACTGAAAAATGTAGTTAAGTTAGTAGCGTCGCTACTTGTAGTTAACGACTCCCAACACTGCTAACCAGGTTGACTTTATTTCGGTCAGACGTCTACAGAAGTTTTATTGAGAATTAACAGAGGTTAAGATGTTGATGATTTATTGAAAATATTAGTTTGGTTTGATGTCACCATTATGGTGATTAGTGTGTGCTTTAGTTGGGCTCTTGATTTTTTAAGGAACGCTCTCTTTCAATCGCCTATGGTCCTGCAAGATTGAGGAGTATGTAGTAGGCTTTAGTTTTAGGTTTTTCGCTGTGGGCGGTGGCGATAAATATACCGAATTCCAGTTCGAATTGTTCCCCAGTTTTCTGCGATGTTGCCATTGAAGATCAGTGGGTCTGGCTGTCGAAATCCTTCCTCTTCTATTCTCCTCCTTTATTGATTGTGTTCTAACTTCTGACACCATGTTGTTTCTTAAACACATCTCAAGTGTATGTATGTCTTAACTAACTGGATGGCACATCATCAGTTATCTACCCTTCCGTTCTTGGCTGAACCCCTATCATGACTATATCTGTTTAACCCTCAGGTGCTCTTCGTTTCGGAGTCACACTTGTCATCTTCCCGGTCAAAAGTGACCGGACACCTAAAAATGAAACTTTCTCCATCCCAGTAAAACCAATGCAATTTATTTTTGTTCTATAATATTTATTCTTTTTAATTTAGTATTTTGAGACAATTTAAATGAACTTATTAATATTTATGCAATATTTATGGTTTATTTTTGCCATAGAAAAATATATATTATTTTCTGTATATATATTATTTTCTTCAAAAAAATATTAATGCAGTATTTTAGTTTAATATAGAGTCTAGGCCTTCAGAAAAAAAATATTTTTTGAAGAAAATTAGCACCATCTGGTTACAGTATAGAGAAAAAGAATCGTGGTGTAACCACTAGATGGCATGTACAGCTCTCTATGGAGAGGCATGTGAATTCCCCAGCTGTTTATGAACACATTTTTGTTGTTGTTGTTGTTGGTGGATTTGTATATATAGTTGAAACAATCTCAAAAACTATTTCTTATAAAAAAATGACAAAAAACAAATATTCACAATTTTTTTTCTTTTTTTTTTTTTTACAATTTCCCATTCATTTCCTATGGGGTCATTTTTGACCAAAGACCACAAGTGTGACAATTTTTTTTGAGACCACTTAGCATGCTCAGATCATGACCTCAATTTTTCTGTGTTTACATACCCAATGCCATAAAAGTCACCAAGTTTCGTAATTTTCTGAAGAAGTTGTGATTTTTAAATATTCAAAACATACTTTTTGTAATCAAAATTTATTGGTGTGTAATCATGATGGAGTGACTGTGATGGGCCATCCCATACTCGGAGGGACAGGGGGAACGGGCTGTCCTGTTCTCCTGCTATAAAGCTCTGTGTCCTGCACTAGTGCCACTTCATCTGATCGCCTCACAATGAACGATATCTACAAAGCAGCGGTGAGTCTATGCCGTTTTTCATAGAACTTTCTTGGATTGAGTAAAACAACATGTAAAACAATGCATTAAATCTAGACATCCTATAGTGTTAGTCTTGCAATACTTTAAGCATTCAAAATACTTATACTTTTAATGAATAGAGTGTGGTATTTCATATGTTGTCTTGATGCTTTCAGAAATCTCTGCTTTTCATTAAACCCTATAGCTAATTGAGTTAAATTAATTAATCACAATTGCCTGTCTGTCTGTCATAGTATGAATGTACCTTTCAGATTAATCTTTTACTTTGTGTTGTCTGTCGATTTTTGAATTAAATTGTCATCACACAATTTGAGATAGAATGGTTGATTTAGTTTTTTACATTAATGACACTTAAAAAATATATTATCATCCTAAACATGCTAAACTTAAATCTAAATATGTTTCAATTTTAAAGTAAATGTACACTGATGCACTTAAGAGGGCCATCATATATTACCCTATTGTAACACATGACATTTGGTGTTGATTGTGTGTTGTAATGCACGCCACCATTTAAATGTAACCATGCATAGCCATAAATGTTTATTACATGAAAACATACTCATCATAAGGCTTCATAAACACATTATTGATTCATAGACAAAGTGACTCAATTATATCTTGATGATATCATTGATATACAACTACATATTAATGCTCAAAATAAAACACCATATTATATTTTCTATTGCAGCAAAGATGACTGGGAATCATATTATAATGTGCATAAATTAGGCATCACTCAAGCAGCCAACATAATGCCGTAAGCTTAAAAAAAACAGCTTAAAATACCTTGACTCTTGAGCATTATCAGAGTTAGATAGGAGAGGCCAGAGATACTCTCGTTCATGACTACACATGGAGCACCGCCTTCCTCCCGCGGCTAATTTTGGCATGCTTTGCTCAGCCGTGCATGTGTGTCCGCATGCTGGAAAAGCAGACGCTTAAGATAAAACACTCAGTCAGATTCCAGAATTTTGTGTGTGTGTGTGTGTGTGTGTGTGAGAGAGAGTGTTATATGAATCATATAAAATCATTATGTCTATGGAATGTCCTCATAAAACATGAAAAACACACCCTGTGTGTGTGCTTGTGTGTGAGTGTGAGGAGCACTAGGTTATCTCCACTGATCTCGGTCTGAGATATACATGAGACTGTGAGTCTGGGAATAACATCCTGATACAGGTTTATGTGTCAGATCAGTCAGGTGGTGTGTGTTATATCCCACAGTAACTCTAAGTTAAGCAGCTGTCTCATGAGTTAGCCTTGCTGGATTACACATCCATTGTTGGGCCACCTCATATCATGTCCTTTATGTGCGGTTTGTTATTTTTAACTCTGATGTACCTTCATCTGTACACTGTAAAATCCAACAGTTGTTCTTCAGTTAGTTAACTTGTACTTAAAGGTATAGTTCACCCAAAAATGAAAGTTCTCTCATTTACTCACCCTTAAGTTGTTCAAACCTGTAAACATGTCTATGTTCTGCTTAACACAAAGGAAGATATTCGGAAGAATGTTTGTAACCGAGCAGATCAACTTGATGGTAAGTAAATGATGACATTTTTGGGTGAACTATCCCTTTAATGTCTTAACTAGTAAAAATCTAGTCATTTGTATTAATCACATAGTTACTCAGAAAACCTAAGTTCAAATTAACTGGATTGAGAGACATTTTATCAAGCGAAAATAGGATTTTGAGGTGGGGCGATAGACTAGACTTTTCACTCATTTCCCAAATTTCCCAAAGTCATCTTGAATGTTGAATTGTGAATACAACTGACAAATTTGAGAGAACATCACATAAACGGACTTCATAAATTTAATGTTAATTTTCCTAAAATGTTTTTGTTTGAACTCACCATTATGGTGATTGGTGTTCCCTTTGGTTGGCCACTTGAAACATCATTTATATTATCGTAATACACTTTCTATTGATGCAAGAAGAGATCACAGTTATGTTTTCAAAGAAAGAGAAATAATAAATAGGTTGCTTTTAAAAAGTGGTCTAACTTCTGACTTAATCATTAACTTAAATTATTTTAATTATTTAATTATTATTTATGTTATCAGTGTGAAGCTGCTTTGATACAATCTGTATTGTGAATAGCGCTATATAAATAAATGTGACTTGACTTGACTTGACTTAAATTAAAGGTGCCCTAGAATGTGTTAAAAATAAAATTTAAATTTTGTCTCTGAAATCTACATTGATGACATGTGGCTTATTTAAGGGCATTTAAAATATCCAGATATGGTTTTACAGGTCCATTTTCAACTCTAGAAATCGTCCCTAGAATGAAATGGTCTGTTTTTACCTTATTTGGAAGCGTCATGAATAGTAATGAGGAGTTCTGCTCTGATTGGCTGTTTCACTGCGGGCTCAGTAAAACAAATGGACTAACGTTTGATGCCTTGTCAAATAAACATAGCTTCAACTTATCTGTGAGCAACTAAACTAACGTTAGGCCCTGATGTGTTGATGAAATAGACGAGAGTAAAATTATTTGACAAGAGGGAATTTACATATGTATCTACGGTATTATTTTGTAGATTTATATGACAACACAGGCAAGAAATATTAACCTAAATACTTTGTCATACTAGCCTATTTAGCAGTGTTGTAGTCGAGACCACCGCACTCGAGTCCGAGTCGACACCGAGACCAGAGAGAGTCGAGTCCGAGTCGAGACCGAGTCCATAGAGAGTCGAGTCCGAGTCGAGTCCGAGACCAGAGACGGTCGAGTCCGAGTCGAGACCGAGACCAGTGAGGGTTGATTACCTAATTTACTTTTATTTACTTAGAGAAATCCTTTTTTTATTTTACTGAATTTACTTAGAGTTTTAAAAATATGATCAGTTTAGGGTAAAAAGGCCACATAGTAGGTGGTGTTAAACGTAATTTTATTACAATTTGTCATGCGCAGTTGCGCACTAGAAAATCACCAATCACTGGGCGTGTCAATCAATTTAAAGAAATATTTTATTTACATACATTAATAATCATGAAAAATATTTTGAATTGAACTCGAGTGGACTCGGGAATAAGTCCGAGTCCTAAAAAAAAAAATGTTTGAGTACGAGTCAATTCCGAGTCCAAATGGACACGAGTCCATGACAAGACCAAGACCATTAAAATATGGCCTCGAGACCGAGTCCGAGACGAGTCCGAGTCTCGAGTACTACAACACTGCTATTTAGTTATGTATCCTCGTTACTTGGAATTTGCTATCGTTACTGTACTAATTGCGCTGGATCCAGATAACACAGTGTCAATTATTGTTAATAAAATCACTATTTACCGCTTGCGGGAATATAGTTGGAATTCCCCCTTCTTCAGTATGAGACGCTGAGAGAAGCCTGATTGATATTGTCCCAGGTTAGAAAATAAGTCCGTGGTGAAATGGGCAGAGTCGCACATTAAACTGTTGCGATATCCGATTATAGATAAACATCAACCACGCCTGTTGACATTTCTTTTCTGTGGAAAGAGTATGAAAAGTCCCCTGCACAGCTGGAACATAACATTTGTCTCCATGATCGGCCATTTTCCCCATGATCCTCGCTTGTCTCTTCACCTGCAGAACTTCTGATGATTCGGCTGTGCAAAGTTTTGGAGGCGTCCATACTAATGATCCCGACTGTTGCGCCACAGTCGGCGTTATGTGGAGATTCGCCTATTTTTCAGGGGGGGGTTTCAAAAACAAGATTTAAATATGGAGAAAACAACGGTGTTTGAAACTCACTGTATGTCATATCCATGTACTGAAGTCTGACGTCTTTACGCGGCGGTTAACATGTTAACACTCGAAGAGGAAATAAGGGATCTCAGGCGTCAGTTACTGATGTTACGTCTCTTTCCCTCTTTCAGGGAACAGGAGTTACATTAGTAACCTAGACATTCAGGTCTGTTTATTGGTTAATCTAGACACTGTACTAAATAAAAACCTTGTTTTGGTTATTTTCTATGAGTTTGCAGAGATGGTACATTATTGACCGTCTTTTTGAAGCATAAATTGTCAAATAAAACAAAATAATTTTCCGAGGACACAGCCTTATATTAGAAGAGGGCAGGAAGCTTTATCTGTTGTTGTGGTATATTTTTTATTTGATTAGAAGCCTTTTAAATAATATAATTTTTAATTTATTGTTTTTCGCAAAACCACACAAATCCACTTACCAAAGTCCACTGACTGTAATATCTGTGTGGATGCATGTTTGTGTTTATTTGTGTAGTGTACATTATGTTTTGACTTTGTCATAATTATTGATCCATTGATATCTTCAACAGGTAGAGCAGCTCACTGATGAGCAGAAAAATGGTATGGCATTTGTTCTCAGACTGGCATAAAAAAATTTTGTTTCAAAATAACAAAGGAAGAACATTATCAAATCAATGTTTGCAAAATGTTTTGAGGATATCATTGAGGCCTGAGATGACGGAATGTATTTTATAAAACGTTCTTGTAATGTGACGTGTGTTATCCTACAGAGCAAAACTCCAGTGTTAAATTAACTCTCCTGGGAGTTTATTTGACTCCACACTCAAAGAGTTAAAGTGTCCAAATATGAGTGTTAAATGATCACCGAAGAGTGTTAAAATTGATTAGATAATTATGTTATTAATTGTGTGATGATTGACCATTATTGAAGACACCTGATGTCAACAAGCAGATTCACTAATGGAGAAAATCTCATTTTAAGTCACCATTATGGTGATCAGTGTTTGCTTTAGTTGGGCTCTTGACCCTTAAATTATAAACTTTAGATTTTGTTTGGCTGTTATAATTGAGTTGTAACTGTCACATGAACAAAGAGAATGGTGTTCAGGTTGTGATGGTTATGTTTAGTCGTAATCATCATTTGAATCACTAAACATCATTTACATTTAGCATATACTTTTAACCAAAGTTACTTACAACAGAGGACTACAATTTAGATAGTTAGGTACCTTGTTGATTACAGCGGCCTGGTGACTACAGCATACAATTTGTAGCATTTTCTATAGAATCCTAAATATTAATAATATTTCTGTTCAAAATTTTTGGATTTTTTTATTAAGTCACACAGACATCAAGATTCAGCCTGTGAATCTCAACAATGGTGACAATGTTGCAGTGCATTCTGGGTGCCACCAATTAAAGCTCATTCATGGCTCCCATCATGCATTGCAGTATGAATAAATTATGATCTGAACTGTCCTTTTCCTAATTTAATATTTCATTTGTCACCATTGTTGAGATTCATACACTCATGCTTGATGTCTGTTTGTCCCTACACAATTTTTTTTTATTATTTTATCATAACAACTTTTAAGAAATCCTTTTGAATATAGACCATTTCAAAAGATGTAAACAACACTGGTCCAGAAACACTTCCTGTTTCAGTTTGTAGCTGTTTTCTTTATTTCACATGTAAAGAAAACATCTTAAAGATGTTTGTTTAACTTTTTGATTCAATTTTAAATGTTCTGTTGGTTTTATTTTATCCCAGCTTTTATGTAGTGTTAAAAAACTGAAACAGGAAGTGCTTCTGGACCAGTGTTGTTTACATCTTTTGAAATGGTCTATATTGAAAATTCTGGCTCTTATGCTATAAAATCACTGTGATGCTGCAATCGACAATATAAATGTAAGTCAGAGATTAGGCTCTAAATTAGTTTTGTGAATCAGGTAAAATTATGATTATGTCAAAACATGACCAACAACTTCAGATCATCTTTTCTCTTTGCTTATCTGGCAGTTATAACTCAGTTACAACAGTCAAACAAAATATAAAGTTAAAAATGTAAGGGCAAGCCCAACTAAAGCACACGCTGATCACCATAATGGTGACATAAAAATAGTGATTTTCTCCTTCAGTGTTTCTGCTTGTTAACATCACGTGTCTTTAATAATACTCAATTATTCACTTAATTATCTCATTAACTTTAACACTGGAGTTTTTGCTGTGTTCCTTTTAGGAGAACATTCTGGGAACCAAAATAAAACTACCCGCTGAAAACATTATTAGAACTTCATGATAATGTTCCCAGAACATTCAAGCTGGGATTTCATTAAGTTGTTCATGACAGAGAAACTATACTGTACACAAAAGCTTAACTGACTGCTTAAGTTCTGTGTTTGTGTTTTGTAGAGTTCCGCGCAGCATTTGATATTTTCATTCAGGACGCTGAAGATGGCTGTATTAGCACTAAGGAGCTCGGAAAGGTAATGAGGATGCTGGGCCAGAACCCCACGCCGGAAGAACTCCAGGAGATGATTGACGAGGTGGATGAGGATGGTAAAGTCTAGAACAATCCAGAATAAGTAACCAGAAATGGCAACAAGTGTTTTAGTCAAGTCTACCGAGACCGAGACCAAGTCAAGACCAAGACCAGTGTGTGTTGTGACCAAGAAAGACCAATAAGAGACCAAGGCAGGGCAAGACAGAGTCAAGACTAAGACCACACCAGGCCTCTTCAAATTCATCTAAAAAAAATCCCCATTAACTGCTTGAGAAATGTCTTAAACAAGAAATACAATTAGAAAAAATAAGACAATCAATAGAGCTGTTACCAATCAAATGAAATCACTAACAACAAAACGTATCCTTTTGCATTGCAGAGGTGGCACAGAAGCTACAACTACAACTACAATAAATAATGTTGAGACTGTTTTCAAAAATACATTTTGTTTATTGAAAGTTTGCGTAAAATCAATATCACGTTTGCAATTGTGCTAATTTTTGTGAAAACAGTTCTCTTGCTCATGTGATATATCATGTTATAATATAAAGAAACAAGATCTCATACAAGTCAATTTTGCAATCATATCTTAATCACAATATTTTTTTTATTTTTTTTTTACACCTATTGGGACACATTTTAATTGAATTGTTCTCAATTTTGCTTTTGTGATACATTTGTTATTAATGGCAAGTATGTGTCATGTAGTAGTGATTTGTCTATTATTTTCCAAAAATGTTCATTATTTTTAAAAATGACATACCCATTAAAAAATAATCACTATTGTTAAAATTGTAATAAAATAATCAGTATCAACACATATCCATTTATTTAACTGATCAATATGTAGTAATATTCTTGAGGGGGAATATAAAACATATCAAAAATAAAAAGTCATATACTGTCTGAAGTGAGCATGTGCTGAAACGATGGAGCATGTTTGCAGGCAGTGGGACGGTGGACTTTGAGGAGTTTTTGGTCATGATGGTGAGATGCATGAAAGACGACAGCAAAGGAAAGTCAGAAGAAGAACTGGCAGAACTCTTCCGCATGTTTGATAAGTATGTGTGTCCTTAAACTGAAGTCAGATCCCTCACCTGTGGTGGGTTTAGTGGTTCCTGATGGTTTGTGATGGTGTCTGGACAGGAACACAGACGGGTACATTGATCTCGATGAACTGAAGCTGATGCTGGAAGGTACAGGTGAAACCATCACTGAAGATGACATTGAGGAACTGATGAGGGACGGAGACAAAAACAATGATGGAAAAATCGATTATGATGGTAAGCATGTTTTATTGTTGTCTTTTACTCAAGTTCACTCCTGAATTGGTTTGTTAGTTTGAGATGTACAAGAAGGCACTGGTCAGTATGGAGTAGCTGGTGTGGCGTCCCCAGAGCATCATGGGTAGGGAAACGCTAATACACATCTTCTGAAAGAGTACAGAATCTCCTGCTCAGAAAACACAGGCGAAGAAGAAGCAGAAACAAGCGATAGAAGCATTGCTTATGCACATGTTTGTAGTCTTTTAACACATAATCACTGTTAAAAAAAGGACAACACTTAAGGAGTTTGGGGTCATTTTGACCCCAGACTTTTAAAGAGTGATTGCATAAGGAAATATACATTTTTATATGGAAAACTATATATCATTTTTTAAATTCACTTCTAAACCAATCATTTATGCTGTGTTTTTTGGAATTTTTTAAGTTTTCTACCTATTTACTGCACAATTACATAACTAGGCCATAAATTGCACATGAAAAATTATTTTTTTTTTAAAGAAAAAAACACTTAAATAATGATGATAATAAAATCTAAACAGTTTTTGGACATTGCTCTATGTGTTAGGGATAGAATACTACCATCTGGTGGTTAGTCGAAAAACAGTTTTTCTTATAGTTAAGGAATTAAAGTGCAATGACCACATCTATCCAATAGGGGTCCATAGAGACTCATTCATTTTCACTTCATTTTTCTTGATGCTTCAAATTCTCCTCACAACTTGATATATGATATATATATTTTGTGAATTGCACAAAATATTTTTTTTTTGTTGTCTGATAGATTTTGAATTATTTGTTTTTGCAAATTATTATACATACATTTGCATAAAAAAAGCGTGATTTTCTCAACTTTCTGTTCAGTCCAAAATGTTTTTTTATGAAACTTACGTTCAAGTGATGATAGATTTTTGTTGTTGTAGAGGGTTTGTTCTTTCTTTTGATATATTGCAGCTTCAGACATACAACAAAATATTCTGGAGGCCATGAACATTTAGTGAAAATGATTTTAATAAATACAGGCGGTGGTATTTGTGTTGCTTTAAGCCAGTGTGATGCCAGTCCATGGCTGTCCCTGTGCCATGATCCCCTCTCCTTCTCTTGCAGAGTTCCTGGAGTTCATGAAAGGGGTGGAGTAAAGGATGAAAGAACGTCTTGTGTTTCTCACTGGATTCTCAAACAAAAGGACAGTAAATGTTCACACTCGAGGAGAGACAATATAGACTGACAGATCCTCTATTGCTCTACATATTCTTATTAATATGTCTGTAATTTTAAGGACAATATTTTCAGAAGATTCGATTATTGTGTAACTCCTGTAAACAAATTTTGAAGTCAATGCCAAGTTGTGTAGATTTAAGACTTGGGTTTAATTTGTCTACTATTTACCTAAAAAATTGTACCTTCACATTTATTTAGTAAATCAGTTATGATTGGTTACACACTGGCCAGACGTGAGTCTAAATATGTGCGTGAGGCTAATTTAAAAAAAATAAAAATTATCCGAAGTGTGTCTAATATTCTGCTCTATTCAAAAAAATTATTTATCCCATTTAATTACATTAAATTGTAGCTTTTGCAGTTTGTTTTACACTTGGAAAGAAATACCTATCCTAAAGGGATTCCCTTAATCCACATCTTTCAATTTTTTTTTTTTTTTTTTTTTTGTAAAGACAGTTTACATTTTCCAGCCTATGTCAAATTAACAAAATAATACTTGTCTGATTGTTCATGAAAATAAAGCTTTTGAGAATTTTGGTCTGTTTATTCCTAAAGTCATGCTTTAAAACACACACGGCTTAAGCTAGTCCTAGTCCTAGCATTAAATGTCTGAGCGAAACGAAGCAAAATGTAGATCTACATCTGGGGAGCGATGTTTTTTTCCTAGGATGGTCGGGGAAACTCATAAATGGTATTAACCCCAGTGACGGGTAGGGTTAGGGTAGCTCATATATTTATATCTACAGTAATGCGTTCATAAACACGCTGAAAAGTGATTGGCGAGGTCTTCTCGAGGACAGGCCAAGTTGGTTCACCAGAAGCTGTTTACACTGGATGGGCAGGAGAACTCAAACCTGGACCATAACTATGTGAGCATTCATAACCACATAAACTGTCAGGCAAAAAAAAGTTCATCACAATGAAGTTTATTTAACACGGACACAATACACACATTGAAGAGTGTACACCTCCAAAACGTGCCAGCATGAAATGCCAATAGATATCTGAAATATAAAGCAGATGTGCCATCAACATAAAACATGTTATTTATGAGAGCTGTTTGTGCAATGATTCACTACAATAACATTATTAAAATATACATCATGCTGATATTTCAACAAAAACAATATGTCAGAATATCTCTGGTCACCTTTTTTTTCTAATATTTAAATACAGCTCACAACATATTTCCCTTTAAATCAAAACCCAGATTGGTCACAAAATATGTCAGTTCTCACAATAACACGCAGACACATCTGTGAACACACACAACTATGAAGGAAACTACAGGGGGAAACGCTGGAATCAAACATACACGCATACCACCAATAAATAATACTTCATTTCATATTCCATATTTACAGCACACTAAAAACCTTCAGCTGTCTGTTAATAGATATTTCTCTCACACAAACAAGTTATTATGCAAAGTGTACAATTTACATTTAATGGTGCCCCAATCTCTAAATTCAATACGAGTTTTCTGGAAAAGTAAATAAACAAAGAAAATATAAGGTAGATTTATAGATATTTAAGATTGAATCTCTCAAAACTGTATTTTGCATAAAAAGAAGTTCATTTCAGTACCATTAAACATTTTACTCTGTAATTGTCAAAGTCACAATGAAAAAAAATCTTAATGATCGTAAAATGATTCTTCTTTATTACACACACACACATATATATAAATGTTGTGTTTTTGTTCTGGTCATAACTCTAACGGTGTAACTAAAGCAGTGCCGTGAGGAATGGGTCTGTGTCCTTCACTCGGTCTGAGGCACAGAGATGGCGGGACCCTTGGGGTCGTCGAAGCGGTCCATGGTGCGCAGCTGCATGATCATGTGCAGGCCGTACACGAGGACCAGCACCATGAGCAGAGACGTCACCAGACCCATCCAGATACCAGGAGTGAAGAAACTAGCACAGTCACTGGCGTACGAGAACTCACTCCCAGCGATGTTAAAGCCCTGGACCTGAGAGAGAGAGAGAGAGAGAGAGAGAGAATTTTAAAAGACGAACAGAGAACTGCAATCAAGGCATTTGTCGATCAGAAAGATGTGTTTGCCGTCCTTCCTACAGGATTCGGCTAAAGTGTAATTTATCAGCTGACTCTATTAGTCTATTAGTCCTCTAAAGTTTTATATAACGTTGAAGAAATGCAGTAATGATTTAGAAACACACAACAGCAGCTACATATAGAAATACAATATATATACAGTATATATATAGTTTTTAAATTCAATTTAATATTCAATTTAATTTTACCATCGTTTTGGCGCCCCCCATGGCGCTGTGCGCCTATATAACACATACACACTTTTTGCAGCACTGAATTTTTGCAGTGATTTTTGTGAGCATATCAGTGACCCCTCGGTGAGTTTCACGTCTTTGTAAAGTAGAGTTTAATGCGTTTTATGAAACCGAAAACTCCAGCATGCGTCCAAATTTTAATCTTAACCATTTCTATTTCATCAGACATGATATTAAAGGGATGGTTCACTTTGAAATTAATTTTTGGTATGTTTTAGCTTACCTCAAGGGCATCCAAGATGTAGGTGTCTTTGTTTCTGCAGTAGTTAAAATTTTTATGTCAAACCGTTGATATATCAAATAATGCAGGTCAAGCGATCACTTCCGGCGGAATGTTGGATATGGTTCAGTTCGGTTCAGTTGGACATGATTCAGATCACTTGGACGTGGCTGTGATTACAAGAGGTAAAAAAGGGTATAAATACTGTTCGTTTTTTCACACAAACTGCTCGTTTCGTGTCTTTTCCATGTGTACTTACATTCACGAGTCATTAAATCATGTTTAATCTGGACTTCTCTGTGCATGCTCTTTGAGGTGGTGACCATAGACCTCCATTATATGACTGACAGACAAGAACGGTTTGAGCTAAAAATATCAAAATTGAAACTAATGCTACACCTACATCTTGGATGCCCTTGAGGTAAGATAAAACATATCAAAAATTAATTTCAAAGTGAACTATCCCTTTAAAACAGGGCTTTAAGTGTAAAATCCACTGGTGAATTTGAACAGGGATAACTCCGGGCACTACTGGAGGATCAGACACAGACACTCTACAGGAAAACACTAATGTTCAAGCGTTCGAGTCGAGTATTAGGAAAGCTCTCTGCATCCGGGGCTACAGTCGATCAGACCAGTGCAGTTTTCCAGAGCCTACCTGGAAGTCCTGGAAAGAGACGTGCCAGTCGTTGGCGTTGTCCTTGTCCGAGTGTGGCGACAGCTGAGGGTAGTAGGAGCTGCTCACGGACTCACAGCGGTACGAGTACTCGGACGGGGCGTAGATGTGCCGGCTGCCATTGAACGAGGCCCTTTTCCCATCATACTCCAGGTGGACACGGTCCATGGTGAACCAGTGACGGGCAGACACCTTATAGTGGCGGCGGTTCATCACAAAACTGAGGAGAATACAGGACACCGTTCAAGCCCAGCACACTTGTGTGTGTGAATAAGAGAAAATGAGACGCTTACATGAGCTTGAACGAGCGGTAATCCAGGACATCTTCATAATTCAGAACCAACCTATAATTGAAGAGAAAGTTCACAGGTGAAATACAGTGGAAACACTTTGACATCAAAGAGCCAGCAGCGATGAAAGCGATGTCGTCGCCTCACATCAGGACCAAAACACTTCCACATGAACACACTGCAGAGACTACAGCCGACGACACACTACCACATCTTCCTCTTGCTCGCGGTGGACTGCTGCTCAAGCTTGGTAAAGTAACAAAAATGTTATTACATTTAATTATAAGGGCTTATAAGCTAACACTAGGACTGAAACAAGGACTGATGGGACGCTGTCCTGCTCCACTTCACAGGCGCAGTGAAATGAGCATTACAGAATGAAGGGACGCTCATTTATATGGCACTTTATTTAAACAGGAAGAACATCTGAAGAGTTCAGATGCAAAAGCCTCTAAGTGCCATTTGAAATTTTATTCTAGAATGATCATTTTTATCAAGCTTGTATATTTAAGTTCAGTGATTTCACTTAAATAACAATTAATAGGTAATTATCATTGCCATTTAAGTGAAATCACTGAACTTAAATATACAAGCTTGATAAAAATGATCATTCTAGAATAAAATTTCAAATGGCACTTAGAGGCTTTTGCATCTGAACTCTTCATTCTCTTTCCACGCTTCATTGCACATGCGCAGTCCTTTCAGTTTTCAATCCGATCAAGTGTTTACATGTCCTCTCGATCGTATTAGAAGAGGAATACACCACCGCTGTCAATCTGATCCATTAAGGTGTTTAAATGAAGGCTTTTCAGTCCGAGCCGATTACTAAAGGATTATCTGGAAATATCGGAAATGTGTTTAAAAATCATTTCACCGCAATTGGAAAAAAACTATTGTGATATATATTGATATTATTTATTGTCCAGCCCTGCATGTAGACATAAATACAACAAGAACAAACTTGATCTCCACCACAGGGGTCGTCACACCAACCCGGAGTATTTACCGAGAGTGGGTCTCGTTGCAGGAGGACCCGGACAGGTCGGGGGTCACGCCTCTGCCGAAGGTCTTGGAGGTGAGGTCATGCCTCTCCCACTTCCCAGAGCGATACTGGCTGACCACCACTGACTCGGCCCACAGGAGGATGCAGACGGAGCCCTTCTCCTTAAACTCCAGCGGCGGGTTGGGGACGGGGGCGTCCTCCCGACGGGACTGCAGGAGGGAGCGGGACCAGACCGAGTGCACAGCCGGAGACTCCTCGATCACCTGAGACACACACAACACACCTCCAGCTCACACCAGCACACAGCCTCCTGGGGCCAACGTGAAGAAACGGTGCCTGTGTGTGTGTGTGTGTGAGAGGGGTCTTACCCTGGAGGGTCCCAGCGCAGTGAACACTGCAGTGTACGGCACAGACTGAGCCTTCATGATGCTCAGCACCTGACCCATCACCTCATCTACAACAGACACAATCACATCCACTTCATCTGGGCTTTTCTGCAATAATCAGCATAACTGCAGGAGTTAATACACGTACCGTTTCCACTCAGCACTTCTTTAGTAGACATCATATCAGCCCTGCAAGAAAAACACTACTTACAGATCAAGAGTTTCGCTTTTCTCATCTCCTTTACAGATTTAAAGAAGATCCGAAATTGTCAGTTTTCATCAAAAACATTAATGCCCATCCTGCAAATGGCTGTGTTCAGAATGTCATACTCTACTAGTGTACCTCATGTAATGTTCGTAGTAAACATGTTTTCTGTAATAATCATGAAATACCCTGATGATGTCTACATATTCTACAGTATACAACATAGCAGGACGCTGTGTAGAATACTGTATCCCATAATGCACTGTTCCACTTGACCCTCTATCAAGAGGTGATTTAGTGAGAAGTGTGGCAGCTCCTGTAGTGCCGACGGACACACGAGTTTCATCATATTTTTCATGAACCACTGACCCTGCACTTAACTAAATATGTAACATTACTATTTTTGGAGATGATAACTGGAAGGGACTTACTATTTGCATGAGTTGATTTGTATCTAATAATGTTTTAAAAAAGCGAGCTAGTACAGTATTGTGCGCTGGAAGAGACGTACTCGTTGCTGTACGGGAGCCGGAACACCAGCAGGGCCGGCACTGACGTGTTGAGTCGGAGCTGAGCGAGCGTGTCCGGGTTCATGTAGAGCGGAGCCGCATCGATCTGGTTCTGGAGCAGTGTAGACACCTGAGCCGTGGCGGACGACGACACACACGGCAGCCATAGGGAGGAGGAGGACTGCACAGACGCCTGCGGACGCCAACACAACACCCGACATGCTTATTCATGTCTTTTCAAGGTGATTTATCTGAAATAACACACTGATGTATTCTAAAGAGTATAATCGTGGTTTCACAAAACATTTTCCTAATACATTTCTGAAGAATTATATTGCCTGGCACCAATCTTACAAGTCATAATCATACATATCAGATGGTGAACACATCAGCATACCTCCAGATTCTGGAAGACACTATCCTGTTTGTTCCCGAACACTCCTCCGTACATCGTGAAGTCATCAACACTCAACTGAATCAAACACAAGAGGATTTCAAACCGTAAGATCAACACTGCCTGAACTAGCCGAATCATTTGAGTTATACATTTCAATAGAAAGAAACAATAAATCACTTCAGATTGTTGTCTTTATTATTGTTTCTCATAGAAATGTATATCTCTCATGTCTTTTTTTGTAGTTCTGGTTTTGTTTGGTCCTTGTGGTGACACAGTGAACGCAGTAACAGACATCTGTTATAGGACTCCTTACTCAATCAAAAATCTCACTGACTGGATTATTATTATATTAGAAGAAGAAATGTTTGGAAGTATAGACTGATAGATATGAATGTGTGTACTTTATCCTGCAGGAAGAGCAGTAGATTATGAGGGGAAGTGCTCAGGGCTCGGTTCAGGACGGACTCCAGCTCATCCACAGACACAGTGTGACCTGATGATGGAGCATTCACAGGAGACAGGACAAACCTGCACACAAACAACACACCAAACGAAAAGACAAATCCATAAAATTACAGCCATGATTAGAAATTTTACAAACAAAATCGCAAAAATCGGATTCAGGCCATTGATAACCTCAATGACGGTCTTGACAGGTTACTGGGCTTGATAACTTACAGCCATCACCGCTCGACACTTATGTAAACACGATTACATCTGTTCATTAATAAGAGTTAGAAATTCTGACTTAGAATACACGATATGTTGGTTTTATTCGAGAATTAACCCATATTGTTCGCTCAGAGGAGTTTCAGTACTGGACAGCGACCGTGTCATTCAGCTAGCAAACTGCCAAAGCTAACTATCGCAGTCAATTCTCCATGACTAATGTGATATCATATCAGTGCTTTACCCATCACTCGCCCATGCGACCAGGGGCACTTGCTCGTCGCTCTTCGCTGCTGCGAACACACAGATAAAAAGATATAAAATCATCCTAGCGTTCCCGGAGACCGTCCACATAGCGGCCATCTTGAGTGCGATGAGCTCTGACGTCACACGCGGCCATCTTCAGCGGGCTGAGCCGTGACGTTCCCTTCCGCTGATTGGTTAACCAAAGATCAGACGGTGTCGTCATCAGCTTTTTTAGGAAAAAATGTTTACACAAATGGTTTGAAAGAAATATATACTTTGTCATGGATTTGTTTGATGAAATTGGAAATGTTTTGTCTTATGAAGCATTTATGTTTACCTACAATTTCCCCATTCCAGCGAAAGAGTTTCAGCTAGTTGTAAAAGCAATTCCAGATGGGTTAAAACATTTAATGAAAAGTCACCTTATGGAAGTAACGAAAGGAAACTTCCCGAGTTAATAATTGATGGTATCAAACTATTCTCTCATTCCTGTAATAATAAAAACGTTAGATTATTTTTTCAATCCAATTAAGCATAAAATCTCTCCTAGAGGCAATTTTTTTTGGAATGCACTAATTGATGATATTCATTGGAAAGAGGCGTGGTTAAATCCATATAAATTTTGTATGCTGAATAAAGTTAAAGAGGTAGCCTACATTTCAAAATACTTCATAAAATCTACCCATGTAAAGCTTTATCAACAAGCTCTTTTGGCCTGGAAGCTGTGTCACTCTCACAACTTCTCTCCACACAAGGCCATCATTTGGAATAATGAATGCATCACTAGAAGGAACAAGTCACTCTATTTGCAGAAATGGGTCGATAGAGATATCATTTTTTTAAAAGACCTTTTTGATGGTAATAATCAATTACTTAACTGATTCTTTTCTCAGAGAAAAGGCATTCCCAATAACGTTCAAAGAATATAATTTAGTTTTCAAGTCCATACCTAATGGTATATTAGAACTAATGAAAAGCTATAATAAACAAAATGATATTCCTGGTGTTAATTTGACTCTTTATATAAATGGTATGGATATTATGAGTAGCAATTGTACTAATAAACATATTAGAAATAGTTTTTTGAATGCAAAGAAAATAACACCTCGTGGGAATTTTTTTTGGAATTCTCTTTTTTATGAGATTAAATGGCATAGAGCGTTGCTTGTTCCTTTTAGATTTTGTATCTCAAACAAAGTTAGGGAATTACATCTGAAAATATTATACAATATATATATCCCACAAACTTGCTTATTTCTAAATTTAAACCTGTCGAAAAAAAGTCGTTTTTGTATGACAGAAGAAGAATCGTTACATCATCTCTTTTATGGTTGTTCATTCTGCATTACATTTTGGAAAAATGTTGAAAATTACCTGTCAATCAAAACAAAGAAAACGATAACAATTGAAAGGAAACAGATTATTACATATTTGGATTGTAGAGATAGTAGTTTGTGTAATATTGTAAACCTTTTTATTTTACTCGGCAAATTCCATATAAGCGAAATTCTCTAAAGCAAAGACATGTTTTAAATTTTTTCAAATGGAAACTGACATATATTTTGAGTCTTTGATAAGGGTTAAAAATAAGAAAGCGATATCAGCAACTCTAAAATATTTAAGTGAAAATCTAGGAATATATTTCTCTTGTTATAGTTAGTTTGTACGTCTGTCTATTTAAGCTATGTATTTTTATTTTTTTATTTTCTTTATCTATTTTTTTTCAATTAATTTTATTCTGATGTTTATTTATTTATTTTTTTGCTATATAATTTCTGTTTACGAACTGTGATGATTGTATGTTTGTAATCTGCATTCTAATAAAAAATAAAAATAAAAAAATACTTTATCCCTTCATGCTTTCTAACCTTAAATACATTTAGGCTACTTCTTAATTGTAATTATATCATTGACAAAATACCAGTGAAATTATCTGAATTTCATCGCAATCATGGTCCTTGATCTTCAAGCAAGACTTTTCAAGTATTAAAATATATGAAATACTATGGATATATAATTGGATATATAATTGGATATCCATTGGATATATAAACGAAAAACATTGTTTTTGAAATATTGGTTTGATAATGGCATCATATTGGTGGATCAGATATTTAATTTAAATGGTTATCTTTTCAGTTTTCACTTACTGAATTTTTGCACATTATTAGATTCCTGATAATATTCAACAATGGTAAGTGCGTATGTAGGTAATCTTTTTGGTTTTTCCCCTAACTCACAAAACAGATCCATAAGAGCATTATTCAAAGTGTCTCTGCCTTATATTTACTCATACTGGAATGAATTGACAGACTGTGTGGAGAAGGGTTTGCATACTTAATCAATACTTAATAACAAAGTTAAGAGGTATCATTCAAAATTATACATAGGATTTACCTCAGATAAACATTACTTTCTGAAATTTAAAAGCGATGTTGATTTTAATTGCACTTTTTGAGACGGTTGCCCTGAAACTGTGGCTCATTTATTTTGGCTAATTTTTTTTTTTTTCATTTATTTATTTTTATTTTGTTTATGTAGGCTACATGAATCCCCCTACTGCGCAAATCTGTGCATTTCTTGTATTGTGTAGTATTTGTAACATACTTTTCTTTTCTGTTGATAAAAATTAAATAAACACCCTTCGGTCCTGCAACATTTTCGTTCGCTAAAATAGATCCCTCAAGGCCATGGAAACCAATAACCATAGACATCATATAGGTAGACGCCCTATCGACCGCTACTGCCTATTGGCACGGACGAGAATTGGAGCCGCCATCTTAAACCGGTCATCCGCTCCGCTCAGTGTGATCTGAATGGCAGGTGAAATGAGCTGTCAGTCAGCGCATTCAATTAATCATATCTCACTGAATACTGAACTGATTTTCACGCGGGTCTTTTTTTTGCAAAGGTCATTCATGTAGCTATGATACAGGACACATGGTTCGGCGTATTTTAATATCCATTGTAGGTTAACAGTAATATAATATTCTGATATAAGATATAAAGTGACCAGACACAATAGGCTAGCTATATGTGATGAAGGATGTAATGTATTTTATAAATCACACACTATAAATATAATAAAGAAGCAGAAACAGATAGTAGTAAAGTAAGATATTTTAATAAGTTGAAGAAACAGCTTATGATTGACAAAACGCACATACACACGCACATACATACACACGAACAGACACACACACACACACACACACACACACACACACACACACACACACACACACAGAACGTAGCCACCGAATCCACCGAACGCAGCCACCTGTAATAAAAATTGAGAAGAAGCTTTTCAACGTGTTTGCATCTGTATTCTGTAACGTTAATTTCTAAAAATTAAATTCGGACATTAAGCCATACCTTTTTTATTGTATGTAGATGTAACTTTACAAGGGTAGATGAGTAAGTTAATGTAATTTTATTTTACCACAGGACTTCTGTAATATCAATAGCCAAATCGCATGTGGTAAGATATAGGTTATCAATAAAACCAGAAGTTGGAGAGGTAACTCAATTTGCGCATCGCTGTCATGCGTGTATATTACGTTGCTTCCTGATGTGCGCAAACACTATACAACAGGGCAGTTGAATGCTTATCTGACAACCTAGTAGCTCTTGTAATTATTACTTTAACAGTTACCCCACCTCTCCATGCCGGGTGAACACCGGCTGATGCAGTAAACAGCATTTCACAACGATTTCAGTACAGTAATAGCAAATATCCTTGCTCCTTCTCGATTATCTGGTAATATTCTATTCACAAAATACAACCAATAGTACGGTAATGATAAGACTTACTTGTGAAAAGCCCTATTTTCGGTGGTCCGGCGATTAGAACAGGAAAATGCTCCACAGTGCTCTGGCATCTAATCTGCTGCCACGCAACGAAACTAGGAATACGACCGGTTCAAGATGGCGGCCAGATTTCTCGTTTTCCAGCGGCCAATCGGGTATCTAGTTTCTATATGAGGCCATCCTTAAAAATATTTTGGTTTGCAGTAACAGCAATTTTTTTTAAAAAAAAGGGTCGGTAGGTAGGTCTATATTTTTTTTTTCCAAGATTCAGTGTAAAAAAAAAAAGGTACAATTTTGGAGATGGTGATCGTGAATTTAAAAAAAAAAAATGCATATTGTGACGTCACTGACTGGGTCTTCAAACTGTGCATCCACCGCTAGGTGTTAATGCAAAATACGACCAGTTACATTTTAGGCTCAAAATGTCACAAAATGTATAAAATATCTATTTGTTATGCATATATACATGAGATCAGCAAAAACAAGCACAAACACATGGTCAAACAAAGAATACAATTAAACAAAGATACAAATTAGCCTATATACACAGTGCTTTAATTTCAGGAAGGTCTAAAATTAGCTTTTCAGTCAAGTCTGTCGCTCTCTCTGAAAAGAAATTTAATTTAGCTAGTAATCAAATGTAAAATGACACTACATAGTTTATCATAGTTAGATTAATGCTTATTAAAGTTTAAGTTATTCATTCAAGAGCTGTGAGTGATTTTTATCTGCCTTTTGTTGTTTGATTCGCATTGGCTCAATCGTCACGTTTATTAGACTACTGCCCCTTTAAGACCAAATGCAGAACTCTACTGTAATAGATGACTGATGCACCATCATTTTCTCCCAATTTACATCCAATTAAGACATAAACTGTGTTTAAATGAATCTCAGAGCAGGTCATTTTATATTTTATGTATATTTGATGGTTTAGATGCGCACATGAAGCCCAAAATGAGGCGATAGGCTACTTTTCTTGTCTCGTTTTAGTGCATTTCGGAGCGCGTGTCGCGCGTCGTGAACAACTTCTCTTGCGCAGACTTTTGTGCTTTTAGTAGCTCTTTTAATGATTGAACGCGTCCGCAGTTTAGCAACAGTACAGACTGCATTTTACAACAATCACCGATCATGCTGATTCTGACGGTACGTTTGGGTTTTAGGAAGAAATGACAGCGCAGCGCTGTGAAGGGAAGGAAGTTGCGCTAGACACAATGCTTCTGTAATGGTTTCATCTCAAATATCTTCTTTTTATAATCTTTGAAAGCGGAAATCTAAAATACAATTCGAATAATATCCCAGATCTAAAGTGTAACCACGTTTTGTCCTCATTGTCACTCATTAAGCAGGGCTGTCGTGCTGTGCGCGCTGTGGCTCCGGGTGAGAGATCGCTCTCTCTTCTGGACTGCGAATAGCAAAATTGCATCACAGACAAATTGTTTAATATTTTTATTATAGGCCTATATAGAAATGGTTGATATTCAGCACCGTTGCCCTTTTAATACCGGGTACCAAGCGGGAACACTGAAACGAGCGAACGTACAAGCCATATAGTGACACGCATAACGTTAAACCAATGGTGTAAACATAATCTGATGAATACGACGCCACGGGTTTTTATTTAAGAAAGAACGTAGCCGGGGGGGTCAAGATGGCGCCGTGTTAACAGCAACTTTATTACGCTCTAATCCTTTATTATGTGCTGTGCTTAAGGCTTGAACTTCTATGCTTAATTTTCTATATAACTTGTAGTGGAATCTTAACACATCCTTTTAAGTCTGTTTTAACATTTATTGGGACCCTCCTTGCGTTTATTTTAATTAGTTTTTTTTTTCTACGCCTGTGTGAAGTAAGCTTGCGCCGTTGATACTACCATGGAAGAAAACATGGATTTAGCCTCTGTCGAGGCTTCTGCAAACAACGAAAATCTAAAGGTACACAACTACTCAAGACGTCTTGAAGATACTTTTGGGGGCCTTCCCGACACTCCTAGTAAGTCCCCTGCTCTGAAGAAACCTCGTTCTATTGCCTCCGACTCGGTCTCTAATTCTGTGCTGCTAGCGGCGATCGAAAAGGTTAGCAAGCTACAAGAAGAGTCTTTGGTAAAACTGCATTCAGTCGAGGCATCGGTGAAGGATAACACTGCTTCGATCTGTAACCTCACCTGCTCGCTTGAATCTATTAACAAGCAGGTGGAGGACGTGACGGATAAGGTGCTTTCTCTGCAAGCTAAAGTTGTGAAGCTGGAAAAGGAAAATAAAGCTCTTAATGAGAAATGCAGCGGTTTGGACAGTTACAAGCGCAGATGGAACCTCCGTGTAGCCGGGATACCTGAGCACGAGGGGGAAAACGTCAAAATGGTCGTCATTGAGCTGTTCAGGTACCTTTCTCCACACTCCGCGGAGAAACTGCAGGACATGGTCGACATCGCGCATCGGCTTGGTCCTAAGTCTGGAAACACCACTCCGCGACGGATCATCGTTCAGTTTTTATCCCGCACTTGCCGAGATGCAATTTGGGCGGAAGCAAAACGTTCTGAGCTGTTGAAACAGAAGAAAATTCGGATCTTGGAAGATCTTACGCAGGAAGACAAAGAAGCGAGAAACAAACTTTGGCCACTCGTTGAAAAGGCAAGAAAGGAAGGAAAGAAAGCTGGGTTTAACGGGCCCGTTGCCTTCATTAACGGGAAGAGAATTTCTGTTTACGATATTTAATATGCCCCTTATTTTGTATTTTGCGAAATGGGAAGGTGAAGTGTTTTTTGTTTTTTGTTTTTTTGGGTCCATAACGGAGTGTGTTGACTTTCCTAATTGATTTGGGAGTTCGAGCCTTATAAGCTCCGCATATCTTCTAAGAAGCATATTTAGTTTCTTCTGTACTTGTTCTGACAGTCGTATTAGGCTACTCAAAAGAGTTTGAGTTCTGTTTTTATGTTTAGTTCACATTTCTCATGTTTCTCTTTGAATGTTCGGGGGCTACGTGACTTAAACAAGCGAAAAGCTTTATTCTTGTTTTGTAAATCTGTTAAAAGGGACATATATTTTTTGCAAGAGACGCATTCTTGTGTAAACGATGAAAAATTCTGGCGTAATCAGTGGGGGAGCTCTATTTCTTTCTGTCATAACTCAAGTTCATCAGGTGGGGTCGCTATATTGCTTAATAGTGGATTTCAAGGAAAGGTTATAGAAACGCTTTCTTCAGGGATTGGAAGGTGGGTTATCTCAGTTGTTCACTTGGACAGCAATTTTTTTATAATGATTAACATATATGGGTTCAATAGTTCTGCAAACAACAAAACTTTACTTGATAGTATAGTCATTCATATAAATAATTTAAAACTTAAATATCCCTCTGCTTTTATTTTATTTGGTGGCGATTTCAATGAGGCACCAGACTTAGTTGCTGATAGATTCCCACCAAGACTTGTATCTAATAGCGTCAACCCCCTGATTGCAAATCTCTGTCAATGTCTGAACCTGATCGATGCACATAGATATTTACACCCCGATACACACATGTTTACTTGGTTTAAGTCAGATTTTTCTCAAAAATCACGTATAGACCTGTGGCTGATGTCAGACTCTTTAATTTCTTTTTTGGTATCAGCAGAAATTTCACCCTCACCTTTAACTGATCATGCAGTGATTGACATAACGTTATCGGATGATAAATCCAAGCGAAGAAGAAAAATGAACCCTGGGTACTGGAAGTTAAATTGCTCCTTTTTACTCTCTGAATCATATTGTCAAGAGATTGAGAAAATCGCAGAGAGTGTTAAATCTCAGGCTAATACCTCGGCTATTTCGAAATGGGAGCTATTTAAATATGAATGTAGGAGATTTTCGGTTAAATTTGGAAAAAATAGAATGTCTGTTAAAAATAAGGAAATTGCAAACTTAATTAAAAAAATAAATGAAATTTTACAGAACCCTAACCTTAGTGAGGAGGATAAGGAATCTCTTTATACTTCACAAGCCTGTCTGGATGACCTCTTTCTAGAAAAAGCAAAGGGTGCTTTTATTAGATCGAGGTCAAAATGGCTTGAGTTTGGAGAAAAAAATTCTGCCTACTTCTTCAACCTTGAGAAGAAACGCGGCAGTAATAAAAAAATCTCTTCTCTGTATATTAATAATACGTTATCTAATGATTCCTCTGTGATTTCTTCCCATGTTTCTAAATTTTATCAAAATTTGTATACCTCCACTTTTGACCCCAACGCTTCATCTTTGTTTTTTCAAAAGATTCAATCTGTTATTCCTAAAATTAATGACCAAAACAGAAAAAAATGTGAGGATCCTTTTAATATAGATGATCTTTATAATATAGTCAAAAGAATGCCTAATAATAAATCCCCGGGGCCAGATGGCTTACCCTTTGAATTTTTTAAAGTCTTTTGGGACTCTATAAAAAATCTTCTTTACGATGCCCTTATTGAGTGTTCAATGAAAGGTGAATTGGCAGAATCTATGAAACAAGGTCTCATCTCTCTTATACCCAAACCTAATAAGGATAACAAATTTTTAGATAATTGGCGCCCGATCACCCTTTTGAACTCTGATTATAAGTTATTGGCTTCTGTATATGCTGAAAAGCTTAAGCCTTGTTTGGGAGACATAATTTCTGACTCTCAATCTGGTTTTCTAAAAGGTAGACATATCTCTAATAATATTAGATTAATTTTAGATATTCTTGATTATTCTGATTTTATAAACAAAGAGGCTTTAATTTTGTTTATCGACTTCTATAAAGCTTTCGATACAGTTGAGCACTCTTTTATTTTTGAAGCCCTTTCTAAGTTTGGTTTTGGTAGTTCTTTTATTAATATGATTCGTACTCTTTATAATGGTATTAACAGTTGTGTCTCCTTAGCTTCCGGCACTTCTCCCCGATTTTCAGTGGGTCGAGGTATTCGCCAGGGATGCCCCATATCTCCTTTTCTATTTCTATTGGCTGCTGAGCTTCTAAGTTTGTATATAAAACACTCAAATATTGAGGGTATAAATATTGGAGAGAACACTTTAATAATTAGTCAGTTAGCTGATGATACTTGTCTCTTTCTTAAAAATGATTCACAAGTCTCTGGCGCCCTAAGCATTTTTAATCTTTTCTCCAAAGCTTCTGGATTGGTGGTAAATCCTACGAAAAGTGAAATTTTGTATGTGCATGATTCAGATAAAGTTTCTGTTGATGGTATTAAAGTTAAACAGCAGGTAAAATACCTCGGGGTCGATATTTGCAAATCAGGTTCAGAACGTCTTCACATCAATTTTCAACCAAGGATAGATAAAACCAAAAAAATACTATGTTGCTGGCTGCAGAGAGACTTGACAATTTATGGGAGAGTCTTGCTGTCTAAGGCTGAGGGCATATCTCGCCTAGTTTACCCTGCTCTTTCCCTATATGTTGATAAAAAAACGATTAAATCTATTGATTCTCTGCTATTCCGTTTCATTTGGAAAAATAAAACAGAATGCATTCAAAGAAAATCTTTGATAAGAAGTTACAAGGAGGGTGGTCTTAACGCTTTAGATTTTCAAACTATTAACCAGACATTCAAAATTAACTGGATTAAGTATTGTATTTCTAACAATGATTTACCCTGGTTTTGGATCCCTAATTTAATCTTTAAAAAATGTGGTGACCTTAAATTCTTATTATCTTGTAATTTTAAGTGTAGCAAATTACCTATTAAACTCTCAAATTTTCATAAACAAGCTCTTGAATCCTGGAAGATTGCTTTCAAACATAACTTCTCCCCGCACACGTGTATTATTTGGAATAATGAAAATGTACTGTGTGGTAACAAGTCTCTTTTTTTCAAAGAATGGGTGGATCAAAATATTATTTTTGTTTCCGATTTGTTTAGTGCTCAAGGAGACCTTCTTTCCATTTATGATTTTATGTCCCTAAAAAGTGTTACGATTTCTGTAAGAGATTTTAATAAGGTGACTAAGAGCATTCCTGTAAGTGTAAGAACCTTGTTTAAAGCGCATTTAAGTTACAACCGTGTAAACAACTTTATTCCAACACTTGCTTTTAATGGTGTTAATATATTAGATAAAAAATGCAACAACTTCTTTATTAGGAATGCTCTTTCTTCATCTTCAAAAACTCTTCCTAAAGCTCGTTCTAAATGGAGTATCTGTTATCCCAACTCTAATTTGAATTACTTATGGGCCTTTTCTCATAAACTTTTTATTCCTAATAAAATAAAAGAACTCCATTTCAAAATTATTCATAGATATTACCCTTGTAATCTATTCTTGAGCAAGTTTTCTGAGAATGTATCTTCTTTATGCTCCTTTTGCAATATTGAAGAAGAATCTATTCTTCATTTATTTTATCAATGCCCATTTTCTAAATCTTTCTGGTCAGATGTTACCTTGTTAGTTTTTTACTGTTGCAAGAAATTGGTACAAATTTCTGATTCTATAATTTTTTTATCAGATTTCTGTTCTAATGATATTAATTTTAATTATACTGTATTTCTGCTGTGTCTTCTGGGCAAGTTTCATCTTCACAAAGCCAGAACCATTCATTGTAAGCCGGATTTTAGAATGTTCTCATCTGATTTAAAGTCCCTTTTTTCTTCATTTAAAAATTTGTCAAAACCATTAAACTCTAAGGTTTCTAGAACACATAATATTTTGGAGTCTGTGGTAAAGAACCTTTAATTGGGTTATTTTTACAAATTGTAATATGTTATTTTGTATAACTTAATGCAATCTATTTTGATGTCTGTAATCCCTCTATTATTGTTTTTGTATTTTTTTTTTCTCCTCTGTTTGCTGTTATTGTATTTTTTCTTTAATTTGCAATAAAAAAAAAAAAAAAAAAAAAAAAAAAAAAAGAAAGAACGTAGCCTACGTTTGTTGGCTATGTAGACACAAGCAACTTTTACAATACTAACTAAAATATAATTAATATTATTTTATTGATTTTGAATTAGTCGTTTGAAGAGTAAAAAAAAAAAATCGGTCGGTCTGAACGCAGGTTACAACCGGCAAGTCGGTCGGACTAAAAGGAAAAAAAAAAAAAAAAATTGGGTCGGCCCTAAATTGACAGGGTCGGTCGGGTTACGGCAAACAAGAATATTTTTAAGGGTGGCCTGATATCTATCCCAGATAGCAAACTGACATTGAATCAACGTGGAAACGACATCTCTCATGACATTGAAACAAAGTTGATTTTGCTCATCGAATTAACGTTGAACCAACGTCAGACGCGGCATTCTTCAAAGCTAAATGAAAATCGAAAATTGGTTTGCTTTCATAACGTTGAAACAACGCGTTGATTTCAAGTTGATTTTCCGTTAGTTTTGAACGAATGACGCGTCTGACGTTGGTTCAACGATAATTCGATGAGCAAAACAATGTCAGATCAACGTTGTTTCGATGTCATATTTCCACGTTGATTCAATGTCAGTTTGCTATCTGGGATTCCAATAACGACTATAAAACTACACCTCCCATGATCCCTCACGGTAGAATTGGTGTTTCCGGTTCCGCTGCATTTTTGGCCATCTATCGGCTCAGCTGACGGGACAGAAGAAGAAGGTGGGAAGATCACAACTAACCTTACATTTCACACTAAATCAACCTCACGTTAATATTAACACTGCCATTACAGTAAATCTCAAAACAAAGAACTACACCCATAACGATACACAGTGCTGTTATCTTGTTGACAATACACGTGTCATTTTAAAATGAGGAAGTTTCTCATCATGTTTTGTCTTTAGCATCCAACATTCATTTATGTCATACTTTGTCGCTGTGTTCTGTGTGTCGCTATTATTACTACACACACTATTTCTCAAGTTATTAAGAAATTATTTAACATTATTTAAATTATTTAACTAATTTGCATTAACGGCTGCTCCTGTTGTATTATTTGTAGTTGGACAAATGCGTAAACAGGTCTATGCCACAACTCAAGCAAATATAATATACTCCGCAAATGAACTGCACACACAGACTCGTTCAGCTGTTAAAGCATGTGTGTGTGTTGTGCCAGTGTGTGAGATGCCCTTGGAGGTGGCCTGGCCCTTCCCACAATGCCCTCGCCTGGGCTGGAGGCTCTCCAGCACGGTCATCACGGGGATGGTGGGCTCCTACAGTTACCTCTGGACCAGTGAGGCCGATGTTTCTCCACACTTATGTTTTGAATAATGTGTGCTATGAACTTAAGGAATAACGTCTCTGAATTTGCCTGACACTAGAGTACTTCAACTCTCTGATGGTGCACAACCCGGGCGCGTTGCTGGAGCTGGTGGACGAGCGTCCTCGGGACACGCCACTCATCACACTGTGCAATCACCAGTCCTGCATGGACGACCCGCACCTCTGGGGTAGGCGAGCCCGGGACGCTGGTGTTGTGGAGCGCACACACACACTCGCTCCACACACTGACACGCATGTGCTGTTTTTCAGGAGTCCTGAAGCTCCGGCAGCTGTGGAACTACAACAGGATGAGATGGTGTGTGTGAAGGAAGGCCGGATCTGGAGACTCGTGTACAGGTGTTGTCAGTTCATATCATGTCGTCTGGTGTGTGTGTGTGTGTGTGTCTAGGGCACCTGCTGCATCTGATATCTGTTTCACGAGAGAGCTCCACTCCCGCTTCTTCAGCAGAGGGAAATGTGTGCCTGTGGTCCGAGGTAAACTCCTCCAATGACTCATTTGATCATTTCTGCTTTTATTTCACACAGGTTGTTTTAGACTAAAAATATATATACTAAATCAAAAATCAGTATATAATGCATTTTTATTAGCAAGTAATCTCGTTTGCATGCAAAACTGAAAACACTGATGGAGTGGGCTGTCTGAAAGAGGGCTGTGCTAATACTATCCTGGTATTCTGTTTTGAAGCCATTATCTGCATTTTCACATAAGCTAGTCTGAAATATTTGATTGTTTTAAAAGCAATATGCCTTGTGTTGGAGGCAGGCTCCTGTGTTTAGAAGTAGTGGGATTGGAGAGATAGTAAAGAATAAGCTTAATCTCATCTGTGCAATACGATCAGTGTTGGGTAAGTTACTCTAAAAAAGTAATTAATTACTAGTTACTAATTACCTCTTCAACAGTGTAATTAGATTACTCTCTTTAAAAAGTATTTAATTACTTTTAATTACTAATTACTTTCAAAATCCCATATCAATCTCAACCAGCTGAATAATACAAGGATAGACATGAATCTGTTTTAATTCTTTCAAATAAATACTATAAAATTGCATGAATTATCCTTAAACTGACCCAGGTGGAGAAGGTTACATTATAAAAACAATACACAAGACAATACATTTTGATGTTAAAACCACTATTGTTTTATGTCTGATCTCATGACATTTCACACATATTTTACAATAATTCATACGAGTGCGGTCGTACGATTTAGACACCTCATAAAATACATACGAATCGCTGTGAGATCAGATTGACAGAGTATTTACCTCGATTACATCAGAAGTAACTGTAATTAAATTACAGATAAATGAAGAGTAATCCCTTACTTTACATTTTCAATGGAAAAGTAATTAAATTACTGTAACTAATTACTTTACTTAATTAGTTACACCCAACACTGAATACGATTAGAAGAAGATTCACTTATCTCCACCTAATGACAGTCAAATATGATCAATCACAAAGACATGCTAATAGTACAGTTCTCAGGGCTTTTTAAATCAAGTTTATATAGAAGACCCTCGAGCTGATAACGTGAAGCCCAACTGTCCTGTTTTTCAGGAGATGGAGTCTATCAGAAGGGAATGGATTTCTTGTTGGAAAAGTTGAATCAAGGGGAATGGGTACACATATTCCCAGAGGGTACAGACACTCATATTTTTAATCTTAATATGTGTTTAGTACGGAGGCGTATTGCATTCACTTGAAGAAAAAAAATCTACTCTGTTTTTCTGAATTAACGAGTTAATTTTTCATGAGAAAAAAAAAATTTTGCTCTGTTTTTCTGAATTAACGAGTTAATTTTTCATGAGAAAAAAATTTTTTGCTCTGTTTTTCTGAATTAACGAGTTAATTTTTCATGAGAAATTTTTTTTTGCTGTTTTTCTGAATTAATGAGTTAATTTTTCATGAGAAAAAAAAATGTTGCTCTGTTTTTCTGAATTAATGAGTTAATTTTTCATGAGAAAAAAAAATTTTTGCTCTGTTTTTCTGAATTAATGAGTTAATTTTTCATGAGAAAAAAAAATTTGCTCTGTTTTTCTGAATTAATGAGTTAATTTTTCATGAGAAAAAATTTTTTTGCTCTGTTTTTCTGAATTAATGAGTTAATTTTTCATGAGAAAATTTTTTTTTGCTCTGTTTTTCTGAATTAATGAGTTAATTTTTCATGAGAAAAATTTTTTGCTCTGTTTTTCTGAATTAATGAGTTAATTTTTCATGAGAAAATTTTTTTTGCTCTGTTTTTCTGAATTAATGAGTAAATTTTTCATGAGAAATTTTTTTTTGCTCTGTTTTTCTGAATTAATGAGTTAGTTTTTCATGAGAAAAAATTTTTTTGCTCTGTTTTTCTGAATTAACGAGTTAATTTTTCATGAGAAAAAAAAAATTTGCTCTGTTTTTCTGAATTAATGAGTTAATTTTTCATGAGAAAAAAAAAATTTTGCTCTGTTTTTCTGAATTAACGAGTTAATTTTTCATGAGAAAAAATTTTTTTGCTCTGTTTTTCTGAATTAACGAGTTAATTTTTCATGAGAATTTTTTTTGCTCTGTTTTTCTGAATTAATGAGTTAGTTTTTCATGAGAAAATTTTTTTTTGCTCTGTTTTTCTGAATTAATGAGTTAATTTTTCATGAGAAAAATTTTTTTGCTCTGTTTTTCTGAATTAATGAGTTAATTTTTCATGAGAAAAAAAATTTTTGCTCTGTTTTTCTGAATTAATGAGTTAGTTTTTCATGAGAAAAAAATTTTTTTGCTCTGTTTTTCTGAATTAACGAGTTAATTTTTCATGAGAAAAAAAAATTTGCTCTGTTTTTCTGAATTAATGAGTTAATTTTTCATGAGAAAAAAAATGTTGCTCTGTTTTTCTGAATTAACGAGTTAATTTTTCATGAGAAAATTTTTTTGCTCTGTTTTTCTGAATTAATGAGTTAATTTTTCATGAGAAAAAATTTTTTTGCTCTGTTTTTCTGAATTAATGAGTTAGTTTTTCATGAGAAAAATTTTTTTTGCTCTGTTTTTCTGAATTAACGAGTTAATTTTTCATGAGAAAAAAAATTTGCTCTGTTTTTCTGAATTAATGAGTTAATTTTTCATGAGAAAAAAAAAATTTTGCTCTGTTTTTCTGAATTAATGAGTTAATTTTTCATGAGAATTTTTTTTGCTCTGTTTTTCTGAATTAACGAGTTAATTTTTCATGAGAAAAATTTTTTTTGCTCTGTTTTTCTGAATTAACGAGTTAATTTTTCATGAGAAAAAAAATTTGCTCTGTTTTTCTGAATTAATGAGTTAGTTTTTCATGAGAAAAAAATTTTTGCTCTGTTTTTCTGAATTAATGAGTTAATTTTTCATGAGAAACATTTTTTTGCTCTGTTTTTCTGAATTAACGAGTTAATTTTTCATGAGAAAAAAATTTTTGCTCTGTTTTTCTGAATTAATGAGTTAATTTTTCATGAGAAAAAAAAATTTTGCTCTGTTTTTCTGAATTAATGAGTTAATTCAGAAAAACGGCAAAAATAAATTTTCTCATGAAAAATTAACTCGTTAATTCAGAAAAACAGAGTAGATTTTTTTTTTCTTCAAGTGAATGCAATACGCCTCCGTAGTTTAGTGTACAACTATTCTAATGCTATGGTACGTTTTCTTCTCCCAGGTAAAGTGAACATGTCTGGAGACTTCATGAGGATAAAATGGGGTAAGATTTATGCTCCAATAACAAGATCCCTCTGGTTTCAGCCTTGTTTAGTTAAGTAAATCCGTGTTTCTTTACAGGAATTGGACGTTTGATTGCAGAGTGCTCGCTTCACCCAATCATTTTACCAATGTGGCATATGGGTAAGTGACGCATGCATAAGTTCAAGGGCCAGATTTACTGAACCGGGCAAATTAGCGTGAGAGCGCAATTCCCCAAAAGCGCCAATGGGAGTGGCGTGATCTACTGACGACACACACATTAAACAACACAGACGCCGTCAATTCATTTACATAATGACCCGTGCAATCTACCAAGAGTAGCGCAAGCTGACGAGCGCGGTAAATCACCTTGCGTGATTCATTTAAATACTGAGTCTGAAATTCACTAAACGGTCAGTGAATCTGGCCCTGAGTGGCGTAAGATGATCCATAGCACACAACTTCATGAATAATGAGCTGTTTCTTACTTGTGGACCTTTTTGTTCAGGGCTGAATGATGTCCTGCCAAATCAATCTCCATACATCCCTCGAGTGGGGCAGGTTAATACACACTAACATTTAACACACACACGTCACATCACTTATCTCCCGTTGTCACACAGTTTTGACTCTACTTTGGTTGTGTGCAGCGAATAACTGTTCTCGTTGGAAAACCCTTCACAGTCAAACATCTGGTGAACGCGCTGAGAGCGGATAACACCAGTCCGGTAGGTGGTCATGTGACCCTGAGATGCGAGTGTTTCAAACTGATAGTCTTGCAGTTGAGAACAGCATTGGTCTCCTTACAGATGGAAATGCGAAAAACCGTGACAGACTTTGTTCAGGGGGAATTCCTCGGTCTGAAAGCCCAGGCGGAAGCTCTCCATCACAGGATACAGAACTGCACATAACGGTGAGGAACTCGTGTCCAGACACATCGCCCTTCAGATAACCTGGCCTTACCACTGTAAGCAGGAGACACACACCCAGAGCTTCACCTGGTCCTTGTCAGGAGTGTTATATCCTCAGGTTTGTGCGTGGACAGTCAGATATGAGCTGAAGGAAAGCTGTGACTTCAAGCCATGTTCAAGACCTCAGGACACACACAGTGTGTGTAATGCCTTTAGACTGCGGATCCGCAGATTTCTACTTAATTCTACAGAATACTTTACCCTTCAGAAAAAAATAGGATGAGGAAAGTAGCTCTTTTACTAGTAATGCACGTCATTTGTATTAATTTTCCTAAATATCTGAACATGTTAAATTGCTCATTTGTTGGATCAGTGATTATGACCGTAATAGTATTTATAGGATTTAGTAAACCTTGTATTGAGATGACAGTAATAGCCGTTACGAGTTCTTCTGTGTACTGATTCATCTCCCAATGCACATATGCATCTTATTTGCCTGAATGAGAGTTGATCAGAAGCATGTGAGAGTTGGTCTTATTTTGTTAAATACATTTTAGGGATAAATAGACATTTGATATTGTTGAAAATAAAAATAAAAACGTAAAATAAAAGGATAAAACTGGTTACACTGTCATGTTTATTATCGTGTGTTTAAGGTGTTTTCCTTCAACGACGTCAAGGAGATGAAACTGGACTGATTATCCCCATGAAATTGGTGTGAAATGTTAATTTAATTTATTCAGACGACTGTCCAGGACAGTGTTATTTAATTCATATTTGTATAGCGCATTTCGAAACAGCTTTACAGAAAATGCACGAATCCACATTACAGTTTAGAGGGATCTGTCATGGATATTATTTTTATTAGTGTTGTCCTTTGTAAATTACATGTGTCTGGCTTCCGCTTTCATCAGTGATGGTTTCATGAAGTCTTGCACATTCACACTGGAAATATGCAAGTATAAGTGTGCAGGTCATTGAACTCAAAATGATCAAATCCATTAATGTCAAATAAAAAAATATATAATCTCAAAACAACATACAGGCAATAACACATAATAGCAAAATGAAACAGATATATAAAAAGGAGAAGGGGAATACATTTTTTAAATGGTTATTGGTTTTAGATAATACAAGTATTGATCGATGTCATATACAAAGTACTTTTCATAGTTGCATGTAAGTTAAGTTTTTTTTTATTTTATTTTTTTTATTAAGAAATAAATCCAAGTACAAAATACAATATATAACAGGAATGCTTCACATGACAGATATCACATATATTGAAACATGTTTAAAAAAAACAACAACAAATAAAAACTAAAAAAAATATACAAAAAAAAGAGCTCAATATTTCTTTCTTTTCCTATAGACATTTTTAATGTTCATATAATTTGTTAAACTAAGTAGGGGCATCAATTACAATACGAAGAATTCCTCCATAAAGTTTAACAACATTTTATTCTTTTTATTTTTAACTAATTTAAGTGACTTCCTCAGCGATTCAATCTCTATTAAAAATAGATTACATTTTGGAATGCATTTTGCAAATTTTTGCTTATGGATATAATATTTACCATGCAAAATGAAGAAATTCACCACATATTCACACAATTTGCTTCTGTGTGTATAAGAACACATAACATCTTTTAGAGATAATTTATAATCAACTTTTCTTGGGGCAAAAAGAAAATGACTAACATCAGACCAACATTTTTGAGATAAATCACATTCATAAAACAAATGAGCCAAGTCTTCTTCGTATACATTACAAAATGAACATTTGTTGTCAATGTCCATGAATGGACTATGTGCACGTTAGCATATGCTAGTTCCGGCTGCGAAACCGATATGGGGTGTCTAGTTTCCGGTAGCCTGATGGACGACGTAGAGGATGTATGTTTCTCCAGATGTCTTGAACATTTGCCGAATATTACAGTCGATTATGTTCATCGACTGGCTAATGATTTTCCTCCAGCTCCCCAGAGCAAGAGAGAAGGGGTTTAAATATTACATTTCTCAGTATTTGCATCATTTTGAAGGGAACGTTAAGTCACAACAACATCCATGCTCAGACTGATCTCATGGAATTGCGTATGTATGACACGTATCACGTATTTTTGGCATGCTATCAACACGCATAATCTCTTTTCAGCGTGTTTATGAATATCGTTGACTTAACGTCACTCCTACCATCCTAGAAAAAAATAAATATCGCTCCCCAGATGTAGATCTACATTTTGTTTTGTTTCGCTCGGACATTTGACGGCGTGTACATACGCCGTACACGTGGAATCACTCGGACATTAATGTTGCCATGCTACGTGCTCAACAGTGATGCGCGGGTCAATGTATTTAAACAACCCGCAACCGAACGACGTTTTCAACTACACCGCAACTCGGACCGTAAAAAAATATTGTACCCAACCCGCTTCCTGACCGCATTGCATACAAAAGTAGGTTTCATTTCGTTATTATAAAGTATGCTTTTTGTTGTTGTTTTTTTTGAAGGGATAAAGTCAAATCTGCAGTGATGTCAAATCAGACGTCACTAACCCGTCTCTGGAGCAGCAGCTCATTTGCATTTAAAGGGCCAGACACAAAAGGGTGCATTTTTGCTAACCCTCAAAAAGTGACAACTGCAACATGCTAAATACAAATATCTGTGGGGTATTTTGAGCTAAAACTTTGGGGACATCAGAGATTTATTCTTGTGAAAAGGGCATTATACCACCCCTTTAAACAGTATTGCTATTATTAAATTGCAAATAATTAACATAATAAGGTAACATTCATGATAAATACATTCATTCAAGTAATACCCAGATAGCAAACTGACATTGAATCAACGTGGAAATATGACATCGAAACAACGTTGATCTGACATTGTTTTGCTCATCGGATTAACGTTGAACCAACGTCAGACGCGTCATTCTTTCAAAACTAACGGAAAATCAACTTGAAATCAACGCGTTGTTTCAACGTTATGAAAGCAAACCAATTTTCGATTTTCATTTAGCTTTGAAGAATGCCGCGTCTGACGTTGGTTCAACGTTAATTCGATGAGCAAAATCAACGTTGTTTCAATGTCATGAGAGACGTCGTTTCCACGTTGATTCAATGTCAGTTTGCTGTCTGGGTAGGCATGACATACTGTGAGAGAGTGTCTTAGAAATGTAAGGGATTGACTGTAAAGGCACAACATCTGTTCTGAATCAAATGGCAAGGAAAAGATAAACCATCCATCAGTCTTTCTGCCACTTAAAGGCTGTCAGAAAACAATGCTACATAAAAAACACAATGTGTTTAGATCATTGAAATATCCCTTGTCGGTTGTCACTGTGAAGTCACCAGTCTGGAGCAATGTAGTTCAGGCACTTTAGCGAAACCTCAAACCCTAGAAAACACGCCTGAGAGCAGGACAACACTCATCAGCACTCTTAAACTCTTATAATGTAGCGCTGGTGTTGTGAGATGTGTGTTTCCTCACCGCGTTAGCTGGAAATGCTCGTAACATGACTGCGCTTAAGCCTTTGTAGAGAGCGCGAGCTCCTTCTTCCCGTAACAGTGTCCTCAGCACGTCTCCTAAACCCCGGTACCGGCCGTCGGTGGCTGCGGGACAGAGACACGACACAGCGTCATCATCAGCCCTGGGGCATTATGGGTAAACCGGACTTCAAAAACTCCTCCATTCAAAGTATTCACAAAACATTTAACCTTTAAATTAAGTCAAATTTATGTATATTTCAAAAAAAGTTTTTTTTCCCTCCAAAATGTAAAATAAAAGTTATAATAATGTTGCAGTTGGTTAACAATTCCTAAATATTGAGCAATTCTAAATAAAAAATGTTCAAAATTGCATTCTTGCAAATCACATAAGGGTAACATAATTTATTATTATGTTTTATGTATTCATCTCACGTCTCACGTTATGTATTTATCTTCACTGCCGTTAACGCAGATATCTAATCAGCCAATCACGTGGCGGTAACTAACGCTTCAGAGATGATGAAGACGCTCTGCTGAAGCCCAAACTGAGCGTCCGAATGAGGAAGATGAAGATTTAGAGACTTTGAACGAGGAGTTTGGTGTATTTGAGAAACTGGGATGCACACACACACACATCTCTAGGTTTACAGAGAATGGTCTGAGGAAGTGATCTGTGGGAGAAACGCCCTGTTGAGGTCAGAGGTCAGGAAAACGGCAGACTGGTTCCATCAGGAAGTGTTGTTCGTTAAACAAAGCTGGAGTAAAGCCTGTGTTTAGGGTCTCGAGGAAATGCAATTTGGCCAAAGAAGAACTTTTACTTTCACTAAATGATCATAAAGCAGCCTACTTCAGTGTAATATGTCACCGTATCTTCACGCTTAACACGTGACGTGACGATTAGGTGAGGATATCTAAATCAGAGACTATCACAGGTGTGCAGTGTGAGGATGAAGGACGATCGATTGTTCCTGTCTCAATCATTCTCCTGATATTGCTTTTACTTCACTTCACATACGGTCAAACCAACATTTATTTACACACATTTCTCACATTACCACAGTTTATTCGCTATCGTTTAGAAAATGGTAATAAATATGAGCAGAACTCCGAGTTCTCAGATCAGCAAAACATCATCCGCTCAAAGTGGAGGAATCATTTTTGGTCCCAAATTTGTACAAATGTCACTGTATGAAGAATTAAATGCCACAGTTTACTTTATTTTGCTCTCCTCACTTACAGAAATGAACTATAGTGTCCTGATCACACTAGTGAAAAAATATCTGGTGTCAGACTCAGAATAACTCTTGGTTTGACTGTATTTGAAGGAATCCAAAAGCAATCAAATTACAGTGTTTCCATACTGTGGTGCATTGATTACGTTACTGAATACTTTTTTATGAGTCATTTGTAACTGTAATGGACTACATTTTTAAAGGGGACATATCATGCAAAATCCACTTTTTTAGCCCTTAAATGCATTTTGTTGTATATTTGGAGTGTTTATAAGTACAGAAAAGATGAAATTATTCTCTTCAGCTGCTTCGTTTATATCTTTATATTCTGTTTTGGTGAAACCTGTTTTTCAACCTGTTCAGATTTTTCTGTTGTCTATGACGTTTTTTGAGCAAGTGCGTCACCGTATTTGCAGCGGAACTGACGAATAAGGACATCGACTACCGGTCCAACACTTCGAGCAATCCGCCATTATTATTTCTCGCTCCGATTTTGTAGTCCGAGCTCAATGATGCAGAAGTTACGAGAGGGCAAGTCAAAATGTTCAGTTGTTGACCTGAAGCACTTCAAGGATTCCCACTTCAACAACCTCCGCCAGTATAAAGAAGGGTTTGCCGATCGACTTTGTCTGAATCAGAGGTAAATTCCTTCTATCTTTGGAGATGACGAACAGAGCATTTCCATAAGCTGTAAATATCGTTAATAAAAATAAAGTACTTTACTTTCTTGAAACACATGGTGGTCATGCTTTAGCAGTACCTTTGTCTTTCTTTGTTTTGGTTTTGAAGTAACGTTACACGTCTGCAGTATTATTGTTCTTGAGTTTCATCAATGCTCATTTAGCTGCTTTTCTAAACGTATCATATTATCAGCACAGATTGTTTGTGGTAAGATTAGACCGTAGTCATTTATCTTGTCAGTGTGCTTGTTTTAACAAGAGAAATAGTCGACTTTCACTAATAACACAAAACAGTTAACTCGCATACCAATACAAGAAGAGGTTGTTCTGCAGGTTCGTCGTCGTCTTTATCAACTCGCTCGCTCTGGCTGGAATATGTAAGGCTTGATGGACAAGTCTTCTGTTGTTGACATTTTATTAACGTGTGAATAAAAATGTTCTTTGAAGGTATCGTATATAATCGTATATCTCTAATCAAACTACAATAATGGCCGAAAGTGGAAGTTGAACCGACCGTGAACTCATCGACCTGGAGAGCGGGCGGGGTGTGACGCATCTCCTTTTTATTTAAAGGGGCCGCTTTGAAACGGGTCGCTCATCAGAAAAGGGGCTTGTGGAGCTATAATAATGAGGAATTCAGACCCAAGCGTTGCAGTTATGATTTATATAGACCACAACGGTATGATTTATATGTAAAAATGAATGATTTAAAAGCATGATATGTACCCTTTAAATTAATTCTGCCACTGACATGTTCAGAAGAAGTGTTTGTGGCGTACCGGTCTGATAGTTTGACTTCAGCACGTCTGCAGGCAGAGCGATGAGCCAGTTGACAGTGCCGGCGACCCCGCCCGCGAGGAGCACCCTGGCCGTGCTGAGGCGCTGCACACTGGGCCAAACACACCGGATCAGACACAAATCTCTCAAATATTACCTCTACACAACACACAACTGCGTCTCACCTCTCCCCATCAGGCGTCAGGTAGTGTTTCAAGAAGTCGTATGTTAGAAAGTATATGCCATTTGAGGGCACATCTAAATAAAAGAGAAAAATCTGTTAATCACAATCATCAGCTGTGGTCCTTAAGGCAGATCAACAATCCCCTTACATAATACGTTTATTCAAGTGTGTCACGGTTTGGTTTGTTCATGTCATGTTCCATGTCTGTCATGTGATTCCCTGTTTGTCATGTGATCCTGCCACGTGTCTTGTCATTGGTTAATCGTAAAATGAAGTATACTTGGCTTGTAGGTGTGTTTACATTTTTGATTGAGTAGCCTATTAATACTTTTTTTTCCCATATAATTGTACAATCTGTCTGATATCTACTTACATTTTTTGGCATAACATTTTTTTTAAATATTGATTTATAAAAAAAAAACAGATGTGTTCATAATTCTGACTATCTGCTGTTTTTGCGTAGGCTAAAGTACAAGCAAATGTATATTTATGAGAAGTAAAACCTAAATAGGAACAGTAGTATTCTTAAAGGGTTAGTTCACCCAAAAATGAAAATTCTGTCAGTATTTACTCACCCTCATGTTGTTCCAACCCCGTAAGACCTTCGTTCATCTTCGCAACACAAATTAAGATATTTAAGATATTAAGATCACTCCTGTGTACTAGTCCATAGGCTTCGCAAAAAAACAACAAAAATAACGACTTTATTTCAACTATTCACTTCCTTCTCCATGAGCCTGTAGTCAGTTAACGCAGTGTGATTGCGTAGAGCTACGTCACACGTAGGCTCACTATTGGCCGACGCTGGTCATGTGTGTGTGATGCGTGTGACGTACAATAACAGAAGCTTACGCTATTAAACTAGTAACCTGACTCGCGCAGAGGGAGAAATAAACCAATAGTTGAAATAAAGTCGTTATTTTTGTTGTTTTTTTGCGCACAAAAGTGTTCTCGTCGTTTGATAAAGTTAAGATTGAGCCCCTGTAGTCACTTGGACTATTTTAACGATGTCTTTAATGACTTTTCGGGGACGGCAAGAGTCATTCCCTCAAGAAGCCTATGGACTGTATGCAGGAGCGATTTTAATATCTTAAATATCTTAATTTGTGTTGCGAAGATGAACGAAGGTCTTACGGGGTTGAACAACATGAGGGTGAGTAAATACTGACAGAATTTTCATTTTTGGGTGAACTAACCCTTTAATGTGAGTAATTTGTTAAATATAAATAGAAAATTATAAGTATGACGTTAAGTTAATTTAACTTAGAGAAAACTTACAAGTACACATGCAGTATAAAACTACTAAAATAGTAGTTTAAAGAGAGTATACTTTAAAGTGTACTTTCATAAACTAAAAAATGTGCTACACATATTTGACTCATAAACTATCAGTATAAGTTTACTTGTATTACAGACATGATACATTGTTTCTGCCTTACATTATTACATTGCTTAAATGAATATTTTATTAATGTGAATTGAATTAAATATAGTTGCAGTACAAACGTAGTTGTAAATGAGTTGTGTACTCAAAGTTTACTATTAAGCATACTTGAAAACAAGAGGGCCAATTTAGTCCCAATTAGTATTAAACTAGTACCTTGATATCAGTATACTTTACTAAATAAAGATGAACTAGAAGTATACCTTATTGCTTTTCTGATAGAATACACAACATAGTAACGGCTATGGCATGACAAACTGGTTCGCCAAGATAATGTGTGTCACCATAAAGGACACCTGTTAATCTTAGTTTACAGGTCACAGACTAAATGATGTCATCTGAAGAACATACACATACAGTGCAGTACAGTATACACACGCACACACACACACACACCTCTGATTAGAGTAAGAACGGTGCCCTTGTAGACACCGCAAATTCCCTTTTCCTTATACAGTCTGAGTCCACAGTCCACTGGTCCAGTGTACTTCCGCTGACCGGCTGAGGACTGGGTCTAAAACACATGCACTCGTCAAATAAATACAAAATTAACCTTAATTCTATTCTTTATTTATTTTAAGTTTGAAGGGATTTATAAATGTTCCCTCTTGTGACTAAGGCCCAGTGTGATGATGTAAATGTAACTAAACTTACTGATCCATCACATGTTTCTGTAACGGTTTTGTTTGGTTTAGCGTGTTTTCCTTTAGTTCCAGTTTCCCCACTCTGTTTAGTTTCCTTGGTACTCATTACTACTCACTAGTGTGTTTCAACAGTTACTCATTGATTAATTGATTATGTTCACCTGTTCCTCTATCTAGTTTCCTTTATTTGTATTGTGTATGTGTATATACTCCTGTGTTTTAGTCATTGTGTCACGGACAGATGATTATGGTAATGATGATTGAAGGAGTTGAGGACCTTGAAGTTTACCGTGAAGTTACACACCGTGAAGTTTATTTAACAAAAACAAGATTGCTTTCACATAACGGTAATCCAAACAGAAGAAGAGAAACGTAACAGCGTGTATAACACAAACTGAAACAGAGGGCATTATATACCGATGAACAACAGAACTAATGTGGGCTGTTGTGCTCTAATCAATCAAACAATGAATTACCATGACAACCAGGGACACGGGAACATATGGAACGCAGGAAACAAAGAGAAACAAACCAGTCCTTGAACATGACACCAAAACACAGACAAAACGTGACGCACTGCTCGTCATGTATAGCGTGGTTTATGATTCAGGAGTTAATTCTAGTGTTTTCCTGAATATTTGAGTTTAAAGGGCACCTATTATGCCCATTTTTACAAGATGTAATATTGGTCTCGGGTGTCCCCAGAATGTATTTGTGAAGTTTCAGCTCAAAATACCCCACAGTTAATTTATTATAACCATTTGAAAATGTCATTTTTGGGGCCTCTTTAAAAATGAGCTGTTTTGGTGTATACGACCTTAAATGCAAATGAGCTGCATATCCCCGCCCTGCCTTTGGATGAGGGCGTAACTTGATACCTATGGCAGTCGGTACTGAGAGAGTGAGAGACCCGCTGTTTTGAATTTCATTCAGCGTACCTTTGAATCGGAATATATAAATAGTCTCTGATCAGACCCAGATGACGAAGAGACTCCGGCAGATTAAACACAAATGAGAATGGACCAGTACGTCTCGGTATGGTTATTTGATACATTTATGTACTTATAGAGTTGTAATCACGTCCCCTTTGCAATTATGGATGTGCAACACACACACACAGACACACGCAAACACTAACGCTGGCGCAATTTTTTGAAACTACAAACACATTCTGTGATAAAGTTTGCTACGTACAAGCGAAATTACATTTATGCGAGGGACCTGTTGCGTCATGTTTACTTGTCATACAGGTTCTGTGGCAAATGTGAGGAGATGGCTAACTTAGAGAACAACAACATATATCCAGTTTTAATACAATATCTTTAAAATTATATATATTTATAAACGTGTGGTTTCACACTATACAAATAGGGTTTAAATTATATACACAGACATCCTACGATGTCAACAACTTTAGACGCATTTGTTGATGACTTGGCTGACTTCGACTGAAATGACTATTTGATCAAAAATCATAAAATACACTTACTGGAGGTACAACTTATCGAAATCCGGATCATGTCACATTGATTCGCTCAATCAGCGTTTCAACCGTGGAAAGACGTCAGTTAAACAGCTCGTAATCAATGTCATCGTCATATTTACCTCAGAAAACCCACATAAACTCGTTAGTCAGATAGAAAAAATAACTCTAGAGAGGAGCATTTTGCTAAATATATACACCATATTACATATGCATTATAATCTTAATGTTCTTCAATATTTAATGCATATTTGAATAAATCTGGCAAGTTATTATGACAGCCACCATTTAAATGTTTATATTCTTATTATAAAAATAAATAAAAGTGTAATTTAAGTGTTTGTATAGCTACAAAACAGTTCATTATTACCTTCATATTAGGCTAATGAAGCCTACAACTAGACTCCCATAGTTTACAGCATTAGTTAAGAGACTTGATTTCCTTGAGAAAAATGGCCATTTATTGTAACTGATATCCAAAATAATCGATATTGAATCGAATCGAATCGTAATCAAAAATCGAATCCAATTGCAAGCTTGTGAATCGAAATCGAATCGAATTGTGAAATTTGTCCTAACACCCAGCCCTGGATAAAACGTCGTTGGGATAATTCGGTTCATGTGGCTACGCAGACGCGTCAAAAATGTATGTACTATAAATTTCTACGGCCAGACAAATAGTTTGTTGAGGGTTGATTTGTGAAGGACTACACGCCTGCCCACCTATATATTCAAAAGCGCATACCTATAGACTAAACGCGTGATGCGCATGTGCACGCCGTCTGCGTTTTCGTGGGTTTGCATTTTTGAGTTTGGCGCAGAGAAAGCAGATTATTATTTGCCCCTTCGAACCTATTTCAGGGAGTGCGTTCACGATCCACTAGGCACTGTTTTGTGCGGATGAGCGGGCCAGAGCGCCCCCTAAGTTAATAACTAATGATCTTTGCGACGGAAGTGAATCAATCAAAATTTACTTTAGCTGGACAATAACTTTATTCTAGAGCTGCTGTAAAGCCGAAACAATCTCTGTTACTGTAATCTCCTATCCGCTTTGTTAAAAACGCTATATAAATGGAGGTGACTTGACTTGTATTGACCAGTAACCGAGTCGTTATTTATATCTTCTTTGTGTGGTCGGACTTCTGAGAATGTCAAATGAACTAAATTGACAGTGTTTTGGTTCTCAAGAACAGTTTCTTGTGCTTTCTGACAGTAAAATAGTTGACATTAATGAAAGTCAAATGAGCCATACAGTATGTTGCTATAGTACACTGGTTAGGCTTCATTCATGAGTCTTTTTATTACCATAATAATGGTGTCCATTCTATGGATACAGGTGTATTTATGACAGTAGTGTGTGTGTGTCAGTAATGTGCCCTGCCTGAAGTAAACACTTGATTCTCTCTCCGGGAGCCACGATCACAGTGGTGAACACTCCTGCCAGCATACCTGCCAGGCAGATCTGTGTGTACCTGACAGAGATAAAGCCATGGGAAAGAGGAGCAGAAACAGATCTGTTCAGCTGCTGCTGTCTTCAGCTACATGAAGATAAACATACAAATTATACTTTCAGACACATCATGGAAATTGAGCGTGTCAAATGTGACATATTCAGCACAGACTTGACATCATTTAAAATGGCAGACGTCCCGTGTCTCTGCTGTACTAACGTGATTGGTACGGTGGGATCCCGTTGCACAAGTTCCTTTCCCAGCCCAAAGCCAAAGAAATTCAGCGCCATCATCGGGGTGACACCAGCTAGCGGAGCACCCATCCCTTTATACAGGCCAAACACCCCCTGCACACAGTAGGCCAGGGTAAGGGCAGAGAAACACACCTCTATAGGAATGAATCAGTAGACTGTTGAGTCTGCTGCGATAACTTTGCAGACAGCAGGTTAGCAATATATATGAAGAGTTCAGATGCAAAAGCCTCTAAATGCCATTTGAAATTTTCTTCTTTAATGATGATTTTTATATTTAAGTTCAGTAATTTCACTTAAATAACAATTAATAGGTAATTATCATTGCCATTTAAGTGAAATCACTGAACTTAAATATACAAGCTTGATAAAAATGATCATTTTAGAAGAAAATTTCATTTGCATCTGAACTCTTCATATATGCTTTTAAATTCACTTCCAATTTCCTTTGTTGTTGATGTCAAGTATTTTGTTGGAAATTAATTCATATTTTACTTGTCATATACAAATATGACACACTAAAGATTTATCCAGAAAGTTGTCATGACTGGAATAAATTACATTTATAGACCTTTTTTAGTGGACCAATGGATGTCCAATGTCAAATTTAGGCTCTCAAGCAAAACAAGCCGAGAGCTACTGAACAAAATCACCAAAACTGCGTACACTTGGTATTAAATGTCAATGGAAAAGTTGTATAATTTACTCATTTTCCAACATCAACAGTGTTATTGAACTGACTTGAAACGGACTCAAGCCCAATAACGACACTGTCCTCTGTAAAGCTGCTATGAAGTTTGCGTCATTGATCTGCTTTGAAACAATCTGTAAATTATAAAGTGCTACAGAAATAAAGCTGACTTCACATCACTTGACTTAAATTAAGGCTAATTTCCCATGACACTTCTAATATCAGTAATATCTGTCATGAAGTGGGCAGCGGGACACTTTATATGTGTGCTTTTCCAAAAGCATAAGCGATTACCTCTTTGAAAACAGTCTTTCGGAGGCAGTCATATGTTCCTCTGTAGACAACACTTCCCTGAGTTTGCAGACGGACCTGTGGAAACATGAACATCACATGACAATCCTCACAGCAATGTGAAGAAAGACATTAATCTGGAGGGTGTCTTGAGAACAATTCGAGATAAAGCGAGGTCCAATAAAACTGATACAGCCCTATGTCAGTAAAAGCTGGCGTTATCTGTGTTATTCACTCCCTCTGTGTCTGTGGATAACCTATCACTACTGTCACAAGTGTGTGTGTGTGTGTGTTAATTCATCTGTCCTCTAAACATTAAGCACTCTGAAACTGCTGAGCAATCATTTACTGAAGGAATGGTGAAATCAACTAAAGTGAATGCACTATTCTTAAGTCTGTATTTGGCAGCTGAGTGAATTCTGTCATATAAACCAGAACTGAATTAATGTAAATTATCTATTCTGATCTTCTATTTACATATTATAGAATCAGAATAGCACTAAGTTACCTATGGATTATTATGTTTGTCTAGAAGAATGCATACTATCAGCCCCTAATCATGTTAAAGCAGATCAAAACTTAATAAATGACACCCTCGTCAACTTTTGTGATTGTTGGGGAAGTTTTACCTTGATGGTGTCCAGCGGGTGTCCAGCGAACAGGAGACAGAGCCCACCGACCCCTCCAGCCACGAAGTTCTTCAGAGGAGAAGCGCTTCTGTCGGCCTCGACGGCATCCATCATTAGTATAATACTCAAGAGAAGCCCCCTCCTGTGTGTGTGTGTGTGTGTGTCTTCATTGATCATCTGCCCTCAACGGACTTTACCAATATAACCCTGAGCTGAACATCTTTCAACCGTTAACAAGGGCCTCCTCTAACGGCAATTGGTATGAATTGCATATAGAATTAAAAACGTATTTTTTTTATTAAATTTTATTATTTTATTTTTTTTTAAAAAGTACTTATCTAAATTTAATGCTTTATTTTTTGACTCGACTCGAAGTTTATTTTCCACACAGCCAGCTGTGTGTAAATTATAATGTACAGTCGCCAAACATAAAAATAAATACAAAGCGCACCTTTTTTATGATTTTATGAGTAAAAAAGTCAGAATTGTGATATTAAAAGTTTTTTTTTATTCATTTTTATTCCATGGGGAAACAAGCATCCAAATCAACACGACAAAGTACCTTATTGCAAACATAGATAGTTAAACAAACAAACAAACAAACAAACAAACAAACAAACAAACAAACGTGTGTACGCATTCTGACCTCTGCTCTGGTCCCTGTAAATGAATGGCTCTTTAAATTCTGTCTGTTACTTAATGTTGAAAAAACCGTCTGTGTGATGTTTACTAAACAGTCTCGTGACATAAAACAATCTGGTGTATTTCTAAAAGGAGAAGAATTAGAAATCGTCTCGGAATTTAAGTACCTTGGTCTGACCCTTGATTCTACATTAAGTTTTAAAAAACATGTCAAAAAAAATATCGAATAAAGTAAAATTTAATTTACGAAATTTTAAACAAATTCGTCAATTTATACCATTTGGGGCTGCTAAAGTGTTTTTACATTCGATGATTCTATCGCATATGGAATATTGCTGTACCAGCTGGACTTTGACCGGTATGAACACATTTAAATCAATAGAATTACTCTATAAAAATGCCTTAAAAGTCCTTGATAAAAAGCCAATGTCCTTCCATATTTGTAAGATTTTACAAAAACACAACATATTAAGCATAGAGAATTAAAAATTTTTTTAAATATGCCGGTTTTGTTTACAAAGTGTTACATGGATTAGCCCCACCCCCCTTGTTGGACTTTTTTAAACTAAACACTAATGGTGGTGCCAGGACACGGGCCTCTGTTGACTGTGAAGTTCCGTTCAGAAGAACAGCCTTTGGACAGAATTCTCTGTCTGTGAAGGCCTGTAAGTTATGGAACAGTATCCCTATCTCTGTCAGGGAATGTTCCACATTTCCTATATTCAAAACCAGACTCAAAGTGTGGCTTATAGCAAACCAGTCTTGTGACCACTAAGTGTTTTCTGTGTTTTTTGTTGTTGATTCCGGCTTGTAATTTTTATTTAGTTTTTTTTTTGTTTATTTTGTTTTTGTTGTTATTTTGTTTGGTGTAATCTTTGTATTTTTTGTTATTTGTCTAGGGACTACGGATGTAAATTAGCCCTGTGGCTATAATCCGGCATGTTTACGTCTGTTTTGTTGTCTCAATTCAGAAGTTCATTAATGTGCATTGTCCCTATCAAATAAATAAATAAATAAATAAATAAATAAATAAGCGCTGGCGCTGTTGTCCAGCAGATGGCGGCGGTGCGACGAGGATCAGCTTCATCAGATGCAGCAGAAGAAGAAGAAGAAGAACCGGGAAACTGCGCTGATAGAGCATCACTGACAGGTGAAAACAACTGCTTTAAACATATTAACCTGTATTGTTATTATTATTTACGTAATTTATTAAAACATATATAATTTTAATGGTTTATCTAATTGAATCTGTTGTTCCTGGTGTTAATATCGTAACGCGTAACGTATTGAATTTGTAACATTCAAAATGAGAGAGACACGGAAACGTTAACTTACATGGATTTATGTGTTTGTGTTTTATTTGTGTGTGTGTGTGTGTGTGTGTTATTCAGGGACTGATCGCCATGTCTCAGAGGAGGAAACCGGTTTCAGCTTCTCAGAGCAAACCCCAGAGAGTAAGAAATCACTTACAAACGTGTAAATAAACAAAATATTCTTGTTTTAAAACTGAAGAGTAACTTAAATTCTGGATTGGTAAGAAGTTCAACACTTTTAAGAACAACAACACATTGTCAATGAGTGTGTGTGTGTGTGTGTGTGTAGCGCTCTCAGGCAGCACTGAATGAGGATGAGGAGGAGGCGTCCTTCAGCCAGGTGACGTCATCACAGGTGCAGAGGGCCCGAGAGAACTTCACACCTGACCAGATCGACCGCAAGGTGCTTCCTCGCACACACACACACACACACACACTCACTCACTCACTCACTCGTGTGTGTCAGAGCTGGTGGCTGACCATAGACATATACACTAGACCTCACCTTGGCTAACGAATGCGTCAATAGAGCCGCCATCTTGAAACAGGGGAGCCCCTCCACTTTAATGCATCAGACACAGGTCTAACGGAAATAAAATCACCATAAATCATCATGAATGCGATTTTTCTTGTTTTTTTGGTTTGTTCCAACGGTCAGACATGTATTTATTATTGATTCCAGAAAGAAAAATTATTATTATTTTTTTTTTAAAAACACTCTTCCTAGTTCAGATTTCATCCGTGAACATCATACGCTGCACAAAAGTCCGCCACCATCAATTAATTCGACGTAAAGGCAGAGATAGCAGCGTTACCTAGCTACTTCCTATGACAAGACCCCTGTTCCAAGATGGCGGCGGTTTTGACGCATGCTTAGAACCCCCAGGTGAGGTCTAGTGTATATGTCTATGGTGGCTGACGAGCGGCTGTGTGTTGACTGACGGGTCCAGTATATGAGTGTGTGTATTTCAGTGTGGCAGAGGACATGAGCTCAACTGAGTTTCAATAAACACTTCCTAACTTCATAAACTCAAACATTTTCAATGCCCCAACAAAGTTTTCTGTCTTTTAGTTTAAATATGCTTACTTATCTATATGCTAGTGTGCCCCAAAGCAACGACAAGTTTCACATACATTAGAGTCTCTCTCGATAGAACAATCTTGCGTTTTGATCATTCGGCGCTTCAGATGGTCTATCGAGTGAAATGGAAATGCTCAGCTAAAGCACACAGCCGCTCTGCAGAAACAGGATGTCATCATCATCAGCTCACGTGACATCAGTAATGTTCATCTGGACGCGTCTCTGCTTCTGTGCCCAGGTGGCAGAGGTGGTCCAGTTCATCTTGATCAAAGACCAAAAGAAGATACCCATTCGAAGAGCAGGTTTGTCTTCTATAGTCAGTGAAATACGCTTTATTAGATCCCTGTCAAAGCACTGCATTACAGTTATTCATAATAGAAATATTGTATTTATATTTTATACATATTCATTGTTTTCTGTATTTGATTTCTGCAGACATTGTCAAACATGTGATAAAGGACTACAAACTCCTCTACACAGATATCATGAACCGAGTGTGTCGAACATTTGACCAGGTACTGTGTGTGTGTGTGTGTGTGAGAGAGATGCAGGTGTTGAACACATCCACTGAAGGATCTTTATAGTGTGAATATGAGCTGAACTGAACTGTGTGTGTGTGTGTGTGTGTGTGTGTCAGGTGTTTGGACTAAAGCTGGTGGAGACTGATCCCAAAAATCACGTTTATATCCTGATCAATAAGCTAGATCCCATTCCTGGAGAGCCTGTGAGTATGTAAGTAACACACACACACACACTATGGATAAGCACTAGTATGTATTAGTCAAAAGAAAACCAAATGCAGTAACGAAGGCTTCCATAATATGAAGATAAATTCAGTAAAATAGCACAAGCCGAATACTCGAGTGTGTAGCGTTCACTGTTGGGTGTAATTAATTACTAAGTAATTAGTTACTGTAATTTAATTAAATTTCCCTTGAAAATGTAAAGTAAGGGATTACTCTTCATTTATCTGTAATTTAATTACAGTTACTTCTGATGTAATTGAGGTAAATACTGTGTCCGATCTCACAGCGATTCGTATGCATTTTATGAGGCGTCTAAATCGTACGACCGCACTCGTACAAATTCGTATGAATTATTGTAAAATATGTATGAAAAAAGTGTGAAATGTCATTAGATCAGACATAAAACAATAGTATGTATTGTCTGATGTTTTTATAATGTAACCTTCTCCAATTTGGTCAGTTTAATGATAATTCATGCAATTTTATAGTATTTATTTGAAAGAATTAAATCTATCCTTGTATTATTCAGCTGGGTGAGATTGATATGGGATTTTGAAAGTAATTAGTAATTAAAAGTAATTAAATAATTGTAATTAGTACAGTAATCTAATTACACTGTTGAAGAGGTAATTAGTAGCTAGTAATTAATTACTTTTTTAGAGTAACTTACCCAACACTGGTAGCGTTATTACCCAGAGTTCAAGGACACCTTTGCATGAAAACGATGAAAACTGAAACGTTTTTCCTTTATTTGTGAACAGAAGGGAACGTTTTCTCAATGATCCCCGTTCACACGGATCTACAAAACCAATTAAAACTGTGTGTTCATGTCAGGCCAGGAGTCGGCGATGTCCCTGTGTGAAGACACGCGTCACCTGGAGTCTGAACCAACGTTATAATCGTTAAAACCAACAAAAAAAATGAAAACTAGATGGGAAAAACATATTTGTTAACTGAAATAAAAATCAAAACGAGGCATTACAAAAAAAACGATAACTACAGTAACTAAAACTGTAATGTGTGTTAGCAAAACTAACTAAAATAAAATAAAATTATAGATCAAATGTCCGTCTTTGTCAATATCTTTCATTAACGCTATTTAAAACACGCAGTGTATTCATTAAGCATTTCCTTTTCCTGCTCCCCCTCCGCCTCTCTGTTACATGCATGCACGCACACCTAGCTTTTTTCCAACCCGCGGGTCCGAGATATATCCAGCTGCATACCAGCAGCACCACCAGTTTCAGAACCGGAAGTGAAGGAGGGGCGGAATTATTATTATTGCTTGCATTATAATTATTTTAGCAAGCATGTAAGGACAAACCGGGCCTTGAGTTCCTCATTTGATACATTGTAAGTTAAATTTAAACAAAATTGTTGTGATAAAACAGGCCTAGCTTGGGTTGAATTGGTCCTTTTGTATAGATTTTTAACAAAATAATGCCGAATTTTTTTTTTTTTAGATTTTGACATTATTTTACACGAAAAATGCATGCTGCACATGTTCTTGCGAAATAAAGTATATTTTATAAAAAAAATACCCATGCTTTTTTAAATTATTTTTTATTAAACAATCAAAATCATCTTACAAATACATCTTCAATATCAAAACAATTTAAGATTTTTGTAAACACAATAAAGAAATAAATAAATAAATAGAACATAAAATATCACAGAGGTCTAATGATTTATCAGATTGTGTATAATTTTGAAAACCTCCAATGATTGTCTTGTTTTATGTCTTTCAAAGCTTTATTATACAAAGTTAACTCCTTCATAAAAACCAAAAAACAAAGGTCTTATCTTCCTAAATCTACCCGTATGTATAAACTGCTTAGCTAAAATTATTAAACTGTTAGTTTCTGGTTGAACCAGGCTACATTGAAATGCCCATAAGTTTCAAGTATTATAGGCGGGTCCCGCTTTTATGAAATTATTTGGCCCGCCCCGCACCCGCGACCGCACCCGCGACCGTTAAATAGACATAGTAGCTACTTGGCATTGAAAGTGCTTGGAAACATCGCCCTGTAAACTGGCAACAACAGACGATTATGAATATGAACCATAAATCAGGTCATATTAATAAACATGTTCAACATTTACAAAGCAGCATTTATATTCATCTAATAGGCTAAACCATTTTTTTATTTTGACCCCCCACAAATATGTCTTGACATGCTGGAAGTGCCCGTTTTGTATATTTTTCACATGAGTTGCACTTCGGGTAGCCGAGACTACTGTTGTCTCCTGCTGCAACTACTTATGAGAGCCGCTCCCTAACATTAGATTTAGCAGCCTGACCTTTTTTTCTTTTGATCATGTATATTCCCGACCTCAATTTCTCCCGCACCTCGTCTTCCATCTTCACTTTTATTTCTCAGTTGTTGGTGGTGTTGTTGTTGTCGAGGCTGGCGGCGGTCCTTGGCGCACCGCTTTCGAGTTACGTTGCTACGGCAATCGTATTGTAACCTTATCAAATAACCTTATAAAATATGAAAATAGATATTTCCAAATATTTAATATAGGCTGGAAATTGCAAGCAACATACATGGATAAAAAAAAAAATTAATTAATGACCCGCCCCGCAAATAAAGTGACAATTTAGTTACGAGTCGACCCGGGCATCACTAACACACGCACACACACACAGGCCCTCCGTGCACACCGTGTCTCCATGAAAACGAGAGTTCGATGTTGAAAGCAAGTTCACGAAAGGTTGGTATCTCGTGAACACCTTTACACAATCGCACATTAAAAAGTGGCGTAAAAATATTTTAAATTGAGTGTGTTAGTCGACCCGAGAAGCGATTGGGCCTTCGTTAGAAAGTTAACTAGTCGCAAGTGCGCAAACCCACTTTAAAAACTAATCTAAACTAAACTGAATTGGAAAACAAAAAATAAAAATGAAAACTAATGAAAAATGCAAAACTATAATAACCGTGAACATGTTTTCATGGAGACGATAACTGTAAAGCTGTTTTGAAAAGTGTGTGTTTTCAGGTCGCTGTGGTGTGAATGAACGGCCGCCTGCTCAGTAGTGCTGTACAGCGCTTTATACAACACACACACACACACAGGAATAACTCCATATGAACCAGTGTTGTGAGATCCACACACACACTAGTCCAGCTGTTCCTTCTGTCCTCACAGGCGTTCTGTGAACCCGAAGAAGGGTCTGCTGTTCGTCATCCTCAGTATCGTCTTCATGAAGGGTGGAGTCATCAAAGAGAGTGAGACACACACACACACACACTGCTGATCACTCACACACACACACACACACACACACTACACCACTGCTGATCACCTTCTGGTGTGTGTTCATGAATGCTGTAGATCTGGTGTGGAATACACTCAAGAAGCTGCGCGTGGATCCAGGGTTGGTGTACTACAAGATCCTTTTGGAAAAAATGATTGAACTGATTACCTTTTTTTCTTGTTTAATAAATCACTCGTGTCTCCTCACAGGGAGAAGCATGACGAGTTTGGTGATGTAAAGAAGGTGGTCACAGATGAGTTTGTACGGCAGAAGTGAGTGAATGTGTCTTTTTTTGCAACAAAATGATTGGTTTTCTTTAACCCCTTAACTGTCACCGTCCCGGTACCGGGACGCCTAACTTTACTTCACTATATTTCTATTAAATCCTAATCTAATTATGACAAATTATATATCGTTGGAAAGGTCTAAGACTTCTAAATAGATATTCTACCCCTGTTTTGTGTTAAAAATTATGTAGGAAGAGTAATCGATGAATTTATGACAAGAGTGCACCTCAAAAAATCTGCATCATAACAGGAGTTTTGACCTTTGTCACAAAAGGTCGATGCACCCACTTTTAATCATTGAAACTTCTGTTTTTATGCTAAAAGTTCATAATAAAACATATAATCTAGTATTTTTCAATAAAAAATAAAAATATATAGAATAATATTATCCTCTAAAAATGATAATATTTATATTTATTATCCTCTAAAATATTCTATTATTTTTTATCGCCTTTATCACATATTTTAGTAGTTATAATAAATTAGGTATCATTTGAAAGCTTATAAACTCAGAATTCATCGTGTGAAAACTGTTTTATAATTGAATGTTGTGTTACTATTGAAACGGTACTTATTTTATCAGGCTCCTCCCCTTTTGGGCGTCATTATATTTCATAATTTATGATCAAAACCTTTTCTAATCTTTACAAACCTGATATAGTCTCAAGGTTCCAAATTTTGTGACAGAATTGATATTTGGACAGAAATGTATTAATTTGTTAAGGCAAAATGTATTCAACTAAATTCAATGGCACCCGGTGGTTTTTTTTTGGTACTACGCCTAAACAAAATCTCATGGCAACTTCAATTTTTGTGATATCAACTTTAAATTTGGAACATAACTTGATAAGATTTATGGCTTTGATTTTATAGAAATTTTAGAGTAAAAAATATTTTGTAAAATATATATTTTATATAAAATAAAAAATATATAGTACAGTATATTTGATTTACTGTAAATTTAAACTTCCATAACTTTTTCATACTTTCAGTTTTTGATGTGTTTTCACTTCAGCAATAATCTGCTGAGTGTTTTCTTTAAAACAAGACCAAACTTGGGTATATTACGAAGTATTCTTAAATTACAACCATTTAAGTTTGAATAGTGCATTTTAACCCCCATTCTCAAAAAGGGGGGTGACGGCTAATGGCTCTTTCAGACTGCACGATTTTCAAAGTAGTCGGGTCGCTGCTCTTTTCACACTGCATGACTATCTTGGCCAGCATTCAGTCGCTGCTGTGTTCACACTGGACGATGGATCGGCGACAGAAGGTTTCACACTGCATGACTTTAGAAAAATCGCCGACAGACTCTGTCTAGCACGCTGCACGCAAACTACATTTCACAACAAACACGCGTGAGATATGAAAAGGAAACAACGCGCGACACCACACGTGCAAGACCGGAGTTCTCACGTGAGACTTTTTTTTCGACCCGGTTGTGGTACAGCTGGTGAAACAGACACGAGTGCTCCTGCCAAATTTCTACTCATTTTTCTTCCATTTATTGTGTCCAAATAGACCCAGAAGAAGCTTTTTTTGTTGAAACAATGCCATATCATGTTGATATGTGATCTATAACTCCTCCCCGAACTCCCTGCTGCTCTGTATCTTGCTCTCTCACTGGCTGCCGGTGATCGCCGATGTAGTTTTCAGTCAAAACACTTTTCACACAGCAGGATTTTGAATCGCCGACAGGTCCAGATATTTAGCATGTCAAATATCTCACGGGCGTCGGCGACTCGGCGGTGATTCTCTCAGTTCGCGTCTTTGTTCATTCACACTGCGTGATTGTCACTCGCGTGAACGAGCGCCGATTTGCCTGTGATTTCGGGCATTTGTCGGCGATTTCTCAAAACCTGTCGGCGAGCCAAAATCGTGGCTAAAATCATGCAGTCTGAACTCGGCATAAGGGGTTTAATGGTGTGTGTTTCCCAAGCCTCATTACTCATTAGTCGTGTTTCTACTGTCGGGCCAAAATCGAGCTGCTAGTGTGTGCCAGTGTTTCCACTGTCCCTGGGCCTCATCTGTGCCTCATCGGGGCCAGCGGCCGAGGGAGGGGTTGGCCCGCTGAATACCACAGTCCAAAAGTGGGCCGACTGGCGCTTGAGTGGTCATAAACAGAGGCAGTGTTTATCTGAGTCAGGAGACGCTCAACACCACTGCTCATTTCCCATGTTATCGTAACAGGCTACCAGCTAACGTCAACATTTAAGACATTTTGAACAATTTTCAGCTCAACTCACTTTCAGACACCAGCGAGTGTAATAACGTCTTTGATGGGATTCTGATCACAGTATGAGATGGAAATTCATAGAAATGCCCACTCTTGTTTAGAAGATGTTTAGAAGAATGTGGGTGATCAGACTGTTGATGAGAAATGCTCACTCTTTCTAAAGGAATGTGATTTTTCTTTTTTTTTTAATGGAGTTACGTGAGATCATGACTGTGATCGCAAATAAATAGAAGCATGTGCAACTGAATAGGTATGTGTTCGCTGTTTATATGAAATGGTATAACCAGTTTGATTCGGCACTATTGATGGGCACTCACTGTAACGTTTTTTATTGTAAAGCATTGGTCAAATGCTGGAGTCATAAGTCTGTAAGTATAGAGCCTGCGTTCGCTTCGGTCATGCTCGTGTAGTGAGCTAGCTAGTTTGGTGAGGTGCTGTGGTGTTCTCTGGAGGTGTTTAGGGTGTGCTTCAGGGCTACTGGCCCGACAGTGGAAACACAGCTGGATGTTGGAGGACTCACACCGGCCCCACAGTGGAAGAGTGTGTATTAATGAGCACAGGAGTGTGTAAGAGTGTGTATAGAGGGAATGCATTTGACACGTGACTTTCCCGCGTGACACCCCCCCTCAGCCTGACCGAGTGGCAAAAGATCTGCTGCGTGACTGGATTTAATAGGGGAAAACTGCGGAAATGCGACTAAAAGGAACAATTTGATCAATTTAAACTAAATGTTGGACTCAATATAGTGTTCCTTACAACTCACTAAAGATCCATGGATATTGACATGCAGCCGGGAATCGTGTTGCCTGACATTTATGTTTGCCTGATTTCGACACCGGGGAAATAAACCAACACCTAAACGTAAAGCAAATTTGCCTGTGAACGCTTTATATAAATATAATATAGGTAGGTCTAAATCCGGGTGATCACTCATATCAGTGTTATATTATATATAGCCTATATATATCATCATATCGTCCAGCCCTAAAACTTTTTCCAATAAAAAAAACAACTTTTTTTTTATTAAAAAACATCCAATAAAGCAGAATATGCAATGATAAATATTTAATTGATGAGCTGATGATGTATATAACAATACAAAATATACGGGTATGGTTTTCCAGCTAAATTTAGCATATTGACACAAAATGATAACTGCAAATCCACCTTTGGCTGACTGGAGTCCAGTTGTTTCGATCCATTTGCTCCTCTTTTCATAGCAGTCTGTACAAATATACCTCCGATGTTTCGTCAAATCTAGTTGTAGGCCTGCAGTCAATCGCAAAGCTCATTCCCACTTTATTTGTGTGTGTTGTGTTTGTTTTTCGCGCCATTCACTCTGAACACATATACAGCCGCTCAGTGTTTTTGCCACTCACTGTGAGGAACTGCAGGCACTCCGGCCGACGGTGACGTCACGCGCATTCCCTCTATTAATGAGCACAGGGCCCGATGCCCCAGAGGCCCGGGTAAGGTGGTGTGTTCAGAGCCGCTGTTCCTCAGACCATGAACAGCTGGTTTATATCACACCATAGACTATACAGGGGTCCAGCAGAGTGAAGACAGAACAGATTCATGATCTTCATCAGATGACTCCTGACATGCTTGTATCTATGACTAACCATAGTGTCTGGAGAGATGTGTTAACGAAATGAGTACTTTAGATAGAGCCTAGTGAGTAATGGTTAGAGGAATAGTTCACTTAGAAATGAAACTCCTGTTATCATTTACTCACCCTCAAGATGTTCCAACCCTGTACAAGTTTCTTTCTTCTGCAGACCCGAAAGGAAGATGTTTTGAAGAATGTGTGTAACCAGACCGTTGATGAGAATAAATACTATGGCAGTCAATGGGGTCCATCAACTGTCTGGTTACCCGGATTCATCAAAACAGCAGAAGAATGAAACTTGTATATCTTTGAAGAAACAACTTGAGAGCTTGTAAATAATGCGGGAGTATTCATTTCGAACTCTAGCCCTCTTCTGACAACACAAGGGCTGAAGCTTGACCGCTGCTCACATTGAGGCGTGTCACGTGTGCTGCAGGTATTTGGAGTATGTGAAGATCCCTCACACGGAGCCGGTGGAGTTCGAGTTTCGCTGGGGTCTGCGGGCGGAGAAGGAGGTGTCCAAGCTCAAGATGCTGGAGTTCGTCGGAGAGGTGTGTGTGCAGAGTTCCTCAGGGAGGGGATCAGTGTGTAAAAAGGGGCGTCTATCACTATTATGACACTATATTATTATTTTTGAGAGGGACACTAGCTTCATCATTTTGAAAATGAGCAGGGCTTAAGCAGTATTCATTACTAAAAGACTTTTATAGGTTCACATCCAGTCATTTTGGCCACACTCACCCTTGTTTAATATTAATAAGACAGGGGTTTTCAAGGAGTAGGGCTATATATATATATATATATATATATCCTGGCAATTGATAGAGATTTTATTATATTGTTCATAAGTGTAGTATGTACTCGTGCAGCGCAGGACTGCTTAAAGCTACTGACACGCTAGAGTAGTTGTAGGTGCGCGTTTGTCTTATTTTTAGATCCATGGTTTGATATTAGACAGATTAAAAAAAAAAATGCAATGTCCATACTTTAAAAAGGTTAAAAGGGTCAATTTATTGTCCATCAAATCCATTGAAGTCCATCACGGTCACATGGGTGAATGAGGAGCTAAAGGGCGGGACATGCTCTAAACCTTGCAGGAGAAGTGTATTCAGTGCTGACAGGCAGCTTTCTGTGCGACACACACTCCAAGTGTGGCAGAAAGACGCTTCTCAGGCAGTGTGTGTGAACCTTAATGAGTTCAGTGGCTAATTGCGCTTGAATGCTGAAATACTTGTTCAGCACCTATTTATCAATCACCATTATACCCTTCCTTTCTGCAATCTCTTTATCATCTCAATCTTTTAAACTCAGTGCTCTCCCCTAATATCTGCACCTTTGATAAATACAAGCTAAACACAGTCAGCCTATATAGATTTTAACCCATGGATAACTTTTTTTTTTTTAACTAAACTATTTACTTTTTCTCACAGTTTGTCATTTAAATACTATAAATAATATATTATTATATACCCTAATACCACCACTGTGCCTTGTAATAAATTAAGCTTAATCAACCTTTTTCAAATGTATTGTCCCAACTGTTACATTTTGGTCTTTTCACCCCTGTTGTTTGCATCTGTTGTCTATTAGCTAGTAAACAGACCCAAAGCACGTTGTTTTGCACTGGGTCTTTAAAAGAAGGCCCCGTTTACACGATGGGAAAACGCAGATATTTCTCTCATTTACACGAAAACGCCGCTTTTATCACTGAAAACGGTTATTTCTAAAAACTCTGAGCAAAGTGGAGATTTCTGAAAACGCCGGTTATATGTTGCCGTGTGAACTGGGAAAAACGGCGTTTTAGGTTCTCGCTTGTCGATTCTGAGGATTCTGATTGGCTTGCATGGTTTTATCCTTAACCCCTACATTGCCGCCAATAGGTTTGACATGGTTATGATGGCGCTTGATGGTGTATTTATGAGCGTGTGTGAAGGAGGGTTGGGTTATTTTTAAAAACGGAGAGGGGGAAAATATTCGTTTTGCTAAATACCCGGCTTTGTGTAAAGGTGGCCTTATTTCCCTGACACGTTCTTGACAAGGATTTACACTTAAAGTGACTGTTGGACAGCTGTGGTGATTTCTTCATGAGTGTAATGCCTTGCAGCTGAACACATGTATCTGAATTAAGAGCGTAACTGTGTGTGTGTGTGCAGCTGTTTGAGCAGGATCCTCAGAGCTGGACTCAGCAGTTCAGAGAGGCCAGCGCTGTGGACGCCAGCAGCCAGAGGACGTCATCATAACCAGCCGTCGCTGACGTCACTCGACACACACACACTCAACTCGGGTGCTTTGTATTTTTGTAAACAAATAAAGTTATTTTCTAATTCACTGCGTTCCCAGTGTCTGGTGTGGTTTGCTTCACACACACACACACACACACAAGTGTAAGTCTGCGGTGTGGACAGAAGTAAAGAAACACCTTTACACTCCACCGCTTGTTGCATCAAGCCATCCACTGATCACGGCTTCCAATACACTGACAACTGTGCTGACACTGCAATATTTATAAAATGTTAAAATAGTAATATTTAAAAATTGGTATACCTAAATGTGTGTAATGCATGTAGGGAATAAAACCCCGGCGTGGAGTGGATAAATATAGTAAAGATGAAGAACACCAGCCCATCAGAGTCAGCACGAAGCTTTCCATCTCTGCCACGTACTCACTGGCTTCAGTTTATAATTAAATATATTTTAAATATCCGAGTTATTTTCAATATTTTTGAACAAAATCCCCAATAATAATTTCCCTGCAGATATTTGATCTATCACATCATTTTGGATGATAAACAAACTTGATGACTGTACATGCTGTCATCGAAGGTGACTTTTTATTTGTATATTGGATGTTTATTTAGAATTAGATTCAATGATACAGAAACTTTGTTGGACATTTTGTTATTTCCACTTTGGTGTTATTTTTCAATGATTGTTTGTTTTGTTGTCTGTTATAGTGACTGTTACACTGTGCTGACGAGATGGGTTAATCCTAATAAATCAATTTCTATACAATCTGCAGATGTACAGTAGAGTTCTGGTAATAATGTTATGATATATATTTTGTGATGGGACCATATAAATACTCCAGAAAAGACGAAGCCATGAAGTGGCAGTGGCAAACGAGAACTTCTTGTCTTGCATTCAACTTAAATAAATTAATTATATCATCAAGTCCCAACAATATTAAGATTTAAATACTTTCTTATAGGACATCACTTCCATCTGGAGAAGAAACCATAGACAGTAAAAGAAAGAAAGGAAGGAACACACACAAACCGCGATAGCCCGGGGCTTGCTGGGGCGGTACTAAATTCTCGCGATATCCTTCATGGTTTAGAGAGTTTTAGCATCTTCTCGCGATATGTGTTGTGTTTATGGAACAGACAGTTATCGCGCGCGCTGCAGCGGGATTCAATGACCGCCTGTTTTAGTTGCGTTATAACGAATATCTCAAATATATATTGGTTTAAATTTTAGTTTTGTTCTGCTTTGCAGTGCAGGTTATTTTAAGGATATATTAGTCTGTCGTTGAATATATCTAAAGTGCTGAGAGTCGATGTTAGCCTGCTTTCTGTTTTCGTGCTAGCATTAGCCGGCGCTCTGAACAGCTTCACATTTTATTTTTTATCAAACTCTCCGGAATAAGTCATTCGCCATGGGCTACCTAAAGTTAATAGAGATCGAAAACTTTAAGTCCTACAAAGGCAGACAGATAATCGGGCCTTTCCACAAGTTTACAGCGATTATTGGGCCGAATGGATCAGGTAAGTGCTCACAGTTCGCTAATAACAACAACAACACTTTTGCTACACGTTTAGACATATTAACACATGCACACATCACTGCATTCGTTTATGACGTCCCCGTCATCTTTTGCCAAATTCTCCAACATATCATGTAATTTACCAGTCAAATAAAATCTGCATCAATGAGCCCCATGTTTGCTCTATAGTGGGTGATGGAGAAGCTGCATGTAGTGGTGGACACACTGTATGTGGTCTACATGTGGTATGAAGGTGTTTACACTTGGATACACTCTTTAGTCTTTACAAAAAATAACTCAGACCTCTTTTAATGCCAATAAAGTGATCAAGTTTTAAAGAAAAAAATCTCACTGCTTGATTTAAAGGCCACATTTACTGTTTTTGAGCCATCTATATGACTCGGTTTTCATTGCTATTATTATTAGTGTTTCCTGCAGGATTTTGTGAGATGGTTGGAGGACCTCTGAGTCTTAAGGAGGTTTACTTTGAGAGCAAAAAGGTCATCGATATCCAAAGGCTATAAGGAGTCAATATAGTTCAAAACTATACACATTTATACTTCATCTGAAAACTGAATACATAAGCTTTCCATTGATGTACGGCGTGTTAGGATAGGACAATATTTGGCCAATATTCAACTATATGAAAATCTGGACGCAAATAAGTCGAAACATTGAGAAAATAAATCACCTTTAGAGGTGTACATTTATCATGTTTGCATTAATGTTGTACATTATAGTAGTTTATCATTATATAGATTAACTACTTTATAATGTATAATAATGGGGGAATATCTTCTGTGGGTCCACTCCAGATAAAGCCAAATGTCTGATGTTACCATTGAAATGTTGCCTGCATTATTATAAATATATCGAGTGCAAGCATGTTCATCTGAAATAATTCAGAATTTTCAGCTTCAGAATCATGAATATTGTTATTCTGGTGTCTCTATTGTCCTGTGCTGTGGGTTTCAGCACCAAGTCCAAGCATTTTAATCAACAATAAATTTTTTGATATGCTTTTATTATATGTCTTGGGTATTGCAATAATATCGTATGGTGAGTTCAGTTTTGTGATATTACTGACCGTGACATGAGGGCGCTTGTGATTCTCAAGTAAATCTAGTTATCTTTGTGTGCTGTATTTCAACTGTCTTTTATTGACGTTTATCTAATGAAAGCGTTTTTATTATCAGGTAAATCCAATCTCATGGATGCCATCAGCTTTGTCCTGGCAGAGAAGACCAGTAACCTGCGTGTGAAAACGCTGAAGGATTTGATTCATGGCGCTCCGGTGGGCAAACCTGCGGCCAATCGGGCGTTTGTGAGCATGGTGTACCAGCAGGACAGCGGCCAGGACCTGACCTTCTCCAGGATCATCATCGGTACCACACACACACACACACGGCTGTGCTTTACAACACCCAGTCGTAGTTAGGGATGCACAAATAATAGGGTTCATTTGAGTATCATTTGAATTTTAGCGATTCTGGTTCTGCTTATCGATTACAATAACGTTAATAAAAGGGTCAATCATTTCGATATCAGTTATTTATTCTGTGTGTTTTTGCAAAACATTAAATTGCAGTTGAATAACATTAGAAAAAATCAGCAACAAACAGTCAGTTATAAATGACGATAAATAAACACACTTTGATCAATGTTGGCCCCTGGAGTGGAAGTGGTCTGTACATTAAGACACGTGCACACATCTTCTGTGGAAGTCTCCGGACTAAACCGCGTTTGTCCAAATGTCCATTCATGCGCACTGCCGACATGCTTGTGATTGATTGCGTGTTTGTCTGCGTCACCAACATGTTTTAAGTATGTCATGTGAAACCACGGGAGTTGAATTGAGTTTGAGTTTCTTTATTTAAAGGGACAATGCACATTAATTTGCACGAGTACAAGGTCCAACATGTAAATGTGCCAGATTAAGCCATACAGGCTAATTTTCATCTGCAGTCCCTAGCAGGTTAAACATTTAAACAATAAATACACTATTACGATACAGTAAAAATAAAAACATGATAAATACAAACACATTATTCTGTATTATGGCAACATATTTGATTAGGGTTGGGTATCGTTTGAATTTGAACGATTCTGATTCCGATTCCTTGTTTCGATTCCGGTTCCTAACGATTCTCGATTCCGATTCTTTTAAGAGGCGGGGTCAAAAAAGTTTAGCTAACCTTGCTAACCAACGGTCTTTCTGAAGGAAATACTCCTTTTGTCACAAATTTTGCAATGCATTTTGCCGAGATTTGGTTATTTTTAGAAAAGTGAAGCCTAGGGCTGTGCCATATCATACCGTCCACGATAATACCGGTATAAAATTTTACATGATAAAAAATTGTCATATCGCGATATTGATGATATGATGACGTATGGCGTATTTACGTTACTTAGCGCGTGCACAACAACACAGCAGCATGTAAGCCTCCGGATCAGATCAAGATTTAGTTCCTAAAAAGGGCGCTACTTCAATAGTATGGAAGTTGTTTGAGTACAAGAGGTCAGATCTCCAACAACACAATTTATTTTTATTTTTTTTGTCAAATATGCATGAAAACTCGTTTCACCACTTCCCTACTAGCGTACATTTTGCATTCGCCTAATCTTCCTTCAGAGTTTCCGCAGTTCGGGTACAACAGTCAACACGATTAAACTCTTTCTAAGATGATTCAATGTTACTATTATTATATTTGTAAATAAAAGGTCTATGCTTTCGCATAAAACAACTTTATCTTGCTGGACTTTATTGCTGTAACGTTAAATCATCATGTTACTTTCTACCGGCCGGGTGTCTGTTAGAGCAAAACACTAGAGTCAGAGCACTGTTGTTCATCACGCGCACAGTAACTGAAATGTAAAACTGTTAAAAGAAAGGACTCGATAAACGATTGCACAGCTAGATGCTGTATATTATACACGACGCTACGCATCAATATTTATTTACTTTGTGCTTTGAACTGTTCAGTGCGGAGTATTCGACGTGCTGCGCGTGCGCGCTGTGACTTCGTGTTGCTTCAAGCGCATCATTCAGCGCTCGGGATGCGCATAAGCGCTGTGCGATATATTGGAGCCTTTCATATCATAATACTTTTGCGCAATGAAAGATTATTAATAGCCTTTGTTCTGTCCTATCGATCATATGTTGCTGCCTCATTAAACAGCTGTGCTATACATTTTAAACATGCCTCAATTTTATAGTAGACTATGCTATATAATAATTAATCCTTTTGATTTGTTACCTTGTTTTTTTTTTCATGAATGTACAATACAAAGAGCAATGTGTAAAGTTTTACCAGATTTAGTGTTACAATTGTCTCTTATTTATTCCCCACTAAATGTTTTTTTCCCTAAATGTTCCAATTTTATACAATTATTGTATAAATTAGGTATTGTATACCTCATTTGATGCTAATCCAAAAACTATGCAGGCAGACTATTAGACATAGACTATTTTTGTACTTCAAAGTTTAGGTAAATTTTATTAGGTGACAATATTGTGCAGGCTTCTGAAGTTATTGTTAATATTGTTAATGTATTACTGTAGTTATTGTTAAAATAAAATGATAAGGAGTTATGTTATACTTTTTTTTTGCACTAATGCTGCTGCCAGCCAGCTGCAATCACCAATAAAACATTGTTTCATATATATTTTTTCTATATCGTGATAAATATCATTATTGCAAATATTCTTGAAATATCGTGATATAATTTTTAGGCTATATCGCCCACCCCTAGTGAAGCCACACTTTGGATCGCCGCCGTAAGCTACTCATGTTCGACTCACGTGGTTATGCCAACACTTTTGGTAGACGCTTTTTCGTTGGTGTTGTTCAGCTGTTTCTTCTTCCGCTCGGCGGACTGTGAATATCGAAACTAGGAATCGAAATTTTAACTTTTGAACGATTCCGGGGAAAACGAAAAGTTAGTCTCGGTTCCAAACGATACTCGATTCTCGATACCCAACCCTATATTTGATTTGTTAATAACCAATGTTTTTTTATGGATTTGGAAAATGATTTGATAGACGTGATCTTCCTTAGTTCTGTGGGTATGGTATTCCATGTATGAGCTGCTCGAAAACTGTCCAAAGCTACTTTTTTTACATGGTATTTTACAACCCCCTCTTGTGGATGAGTTTTCATGAGCTTTTTTTATGAGCCATACCATGAAAAAATTTATATACAAGTAAAATATCTACAAACTTAATCATGTTTTCCCAATTTAACAGGTCATGTTTATTTAAAAGTTTACAATGGTGATATGAATTTGACTTTATCTAACGTTTTTAAGGCCCGTTTGTAAAGTATTTCTGTAAAGACTTGTTGTATTAATATGAATAAGTAATAGCCTGCTGGTGTCCTGTGCAGGGTCCTCGTCGGAGTACCGCATCAACAGTAAAGTGGTGCCGCTGGCGGAGTACAGCGAGGAGCTGGAGAAACTGGGGATCCTCATCAAGGCCAGAAACTTCCTGGTGTTTCAGGTAATTAGAGCCGCTTCTTTATTACTGTTTCAAAGGTGGAGCAAACGGGCTTACTCTGGCATGCAGTTCTGGGCTGCACTTCTCAAAAGAAGAAGAATTTTAAAAAATGTAAAGAAATTGGCACCAATGGTCTGCTATCAACAAAATCTTTGAAAATATCGAGATATAATCTGCAATATTGCACACCCCTAATGTACAGCATTCATATTTATTTCTTCGGGTCTTACAAAGGTCCTGAAAGGCCCTGTAAGCCTGTTACTGGCATCTGCAGTTTTTTTTGTTGTCAGGGCAAGTTATCGAGGTTTAGATGTGGTGTACAGTCATTAGTGTTCAGCCGGTTCAAGTCTCTGGTTTTTTAAAGCAAAAACGCACAGAGCTTGAAGCTTGGATGGTAGGAGCTTTTTTCCTACTAGAGTTACAGGTCAGATGAGTGGACATCCACAAAGCAATGTTCCCTTCATTTTTTTTTCTAGCTGAGCTTTTTTCTATTGCGCAGACATACACCTGAAATATTCTTCATAGCTGACCTGTACAGCATAGGTAAAAACACAATGTTTGCAATATTCAGTTGTAACTTTTAACTTGAATGTGCCATTTATATTTAATTTGACCCTTGATGTAACTTATTGGTATTCAATCATATTTGTGAAAAACAAGCAGTTCACTAAATGAAGCACATTTTAGGTTATCTGATATTTTTTTCCAGTGCTGTTAACTGTACAGTCTTTACCAAGAAATACTGTGAAAAATAATTTACAAAAGCTTCTGCAGGACAGTTAAATTCTTTACAACGAAAGAATATAGTAAGAAAGAATTACACTGAGATGGTTTGGGAAAACTATAAAGTGTTTTTGTACAGTCAATTAATTGTGTACAGGAAGCATTAAACCATCAGAGATAAATGATTGTTTGTTGCTTATGATCTTCCAATATTTTCTTTATCAGGGGGTTTCAGACTTTTTAATGGCAATGAACCCTAAACAACACCCTTGTGAGGTTCTTTATTTATTTATGTTGATAATATAATAAAATATTACCTAAACAATACCTTTGTGCGATTCTTTATTTAGGCTCATAATATAATACAAAAGAGGCCTAATATAATAAGTATTTGAAGTGATATATCAGTTTAAATGCTTACATTTTTTTCATATTATATTGTTATAATATGCAAACAAACTGAAGCATTTAAATAGATCCTGTAATAGCTAAATATTTTCAAGATGTGAACTCTTTAATAGTAATCTAGCCATGCCTGAAACTCCCCCCGCACACAAAAACATCGATTAAACCAATGAAGTATTTTGAGTTTAGGTGGGAAGTCGAAATACATCACTCCCTCATTCCGACTCCGAGGTCTTGACTGTGGCATTTCTTTGAGGTTTAGAGTCCAGTGGGTTATTCCTGTAGTTATTGTTTCTTTTATAAATTGAATAAAGACCTGTGTCTCGTATTATGTCCAAACGGTCAGTGTACTTGCATTCGTTTTCCCTTATTTAAAACGAAAAATAAACGGTTGTATTTTTAAAACACAAAGTTGAACACCAAAAATATCATTTGAGCTGTACACCAAATGCTGCGCAAAATTTAAAAAAAAAAAAAAGATCCAAATATTTGTTTGACTTTTGGCACCTTTACACCACTTAACTGTCACCGTCCCACAGGTGGGACGTTTGCCACTATATTTTTAAAACAATAATATCTTAGTAAATACCTTAAATAATATTGACAAACTATATATCATTTGAAAGCTTACAATCTCTAGTTTCCATATTTGGTGACTGATTTTCAAAATATATTACAGAGGAGCCATAATTTATCAATATAAAACAAGAATATTTTCATACTCATAAGGCGTGTTCAGACCTTTATTTTAAAATAGCAGTAAACATGAAAAATCATGAAAAAATGGTAGAAACCTCAGTTTGTTTTCATGGCAAAAGTTCAAAAGATAGAATCCATTCAATTATTTTGGAAAAAAAGGTCTGAAAAGTTTGAAATATCAAGAAAAAAATAATAAATTCACCATTTGTGACGCGTCAGCTAGCTATGACTTACATGCGTGTTCTTTGTATGTGTTTCTTAGAGGTTCAATTCATATCAAAATCTGCCAAACTTCCCATGCTACTTCTGAATAGGATCTCTACTTCAGAAATTGTATGAAAATTGTGAAAATAATGGTTCATATCACTCAAAACACGAATGGAAATGCAGGCGCCCTTATATGGGCAGTAATGGAGTCTGATTGTGCCCTAGTGAAAAAGTTTGGTACTGCGCTCAAACAAAATCTTACTGAAAGCTCATTTTTTGATGTCTCATGTCTATTCAAAAAAGGGGGGGGGGGGTGACAGTTTAACAGGTTAAACATTTAAAATATTCACAAATTATTATGAGAAAAAATGTAGATATTACTGGTTTTCTGAGGCCAAATCACAACCTGGAAATGATATTTTCCCCGCAATGATATTTTCTACAGAAAGGGGATGCGAGGCTATAATAAATGTGTCTGTAAAAATAACCAGGCATTTTAATTGTTTATTAATAAACTATTGTTTTCCTAAATATTAAAACATATCTCCATCTCCGGATGCACCTTTACAGAGAAATGAGGCAGACGCATAATGAGGCCTTCAGTCCTTTGATTATTTTCAGGGAGCATTAGCAGAGCGTGCTCAGTGTAGATGTGCTGCTGTTCTCCCACAGGGTGCGGTGGAGTCCATCGCCATGAAGAACCCTAAAGAGAGAACCGCTCTGTTCGAGGAGATCTCTCGCTCCGGAGAGCTGGCGCAGGAGTACGACAGGCTCAAGAAGGAGATGGTGAAGGCCGAGGAGGACACGCAGTTCAACTACCACCGGAAGAAGAACATCGCCGCCGAGCGGAAGGAGGCCAAGCAGGAGAAGGAAGAGGTGTGCTAGTTTCCTCAGTGCAGAACTAATGTATTTGTGTGTGAGAAAGCTGACCAGCTGTGTGTGTGTGTGTGTAGGCGGAGCGGTACCAGCGGCTGAAGGACGAGGTGGTGCGCGCGCATGTGCAGTTACAGCTCTTCAAGCTGTACCACAGAGAGTCCGAGATCGAGAAGCTGAACCGAGAGCTCGCCCACCGCAACAAAGAGATCGACAAGGACAGGAAGCGCATGGACCGCGTGGAGGACGAGCTGAAAGACAAGAAGAAGGAGCTGGGCCGCATGATGAGAGACCAGCAGACCATTGAGAAGGAGATCAAGTGAGTCTGAGTGTTCAGATGCCTTTCGCTCAGTCAGGACACGAGCCGACGAGAGAGACACCTCGTGTGTTGATTCCAGTTTTGAAGAGAAACCCACCTATAAAGGCCACCTGTCTGTGTAGTAGGGTTGGGTATCGTTTGAATTTGAACGATTCTGATTCCGATTCCTTGTTTCGATTCCGGTTCCTAAAGATTCTCGATTCCGATTCTTTTAAGAGGCAGGGTCAAAAAAGTTTAGCTAACCTTGCTAACCAACGGCCTTTCTGAAGGAAATACTCCTTTTGTCACAAATTTTGCATTTTGCCGAGATTTCGTTATTTTTAGAAAAGTGAAGCCACACTTTGGATTGGCGACGTAAGCTACTCATGTTCGACTCGCGCGGTTATGCCAACACTTCCGGTAGACGCTTCTTCGTTGGTGTTGTTCAGCTGTTTCTTCTTCCGCTCGGCGGACTGCGAATATCGAAACTAGGAATCGAAATTTTAACTTTTGAACGATTCCGGGAAAAACGAAAAGTTAGTCTCGGTTCCAATCGATACTCGATTCTCGATACCCAACCCTACTGTGTAGTGTATATAATAAACTAAAAGAAAAGTTACATATCATTTTCTGGCTAGTTTATTTTATAACCGGCTCTCGACTAAACTCGGACACACAGTCACATGCTCACATACACTGTGACGGTTCTGTCCAGGGTCGGCGCTATGGTGGGGCATTCGAGGGCCGTGCCCCCCCTAGCGCTCATTGATGCCCCTCCTACCACAGTTTCTAATACAATGCTAAATCATAAATCAGATGTAGGCTATACAATACCAAATGTCCAGCAATCTATTTGAATAGCACATTGTGTTTAATTTGTTGTCTAATTGGATTTAATGTGTTGGCGCCAAGAATTTTCACATGCATCCCATTCTATTTTTTATCGCAAGTGTTGTTGGTCCAGTGGTAGAAATTTAGACTGGCATGCATGATATTGTGGTTTCGAGTCCACACTCCTGTAGATATTTTTTTTCCCCATCATTATAACCGATTATGTTTATCAGTGGTTGTCAAGCAGGGACATGTTTGAGTGCATTTTACTTTGTGATTTCACCGGTACGAATGGAGATTTCGCCGCAACAGATCAAGCGCGCGTCCGTGTGAAGATGTTTATTGTGGCAGCGCGAGACACAAGAGAACACTTTATCAGCACCACAGATCGAGTCAACGAGCACTTTGATCACTTGATTTAAAAAACAACACATTTCAGCGTGCTAAATCGACTCTTATTTAACAAATGAATGCTCTGTAAACCGGATATTTATTTGTATTGGTACATCCGTGCCGCGAGATGTATAAAAGTGCTGGGACAACATCGACCCTGGCAAAAAGTGGTGGGGAAATTCGCAAAAAATAATTTTAAATAATAATTATAATAATAAAAGGTGTTTCGCTTTTTTTTTTTTTTTTTAATTATTTTTTTTTTTTTTTGCTTAAACGGCAGTGCCCCTCCAGTAGATCTGCTCTGGCGCCGACTCTGGTTCTGTCCCCGCCTGTGTTCATTCTCAAACCGTACAGTTTGCCGATAGTGCTGCGCGGATCATAATGTGTGGGTCGGGCGGGCCAAGAAATAAAACACAACATGCCGATTAATCGAGGGTGGATGACGGATATATCATAAATCATTATAGACCATTTCACAAGATGTAAACAACACTGGTCCAGAAGCACTTCCTGTTTCAGTTTTCTTTATTTCACATGTAAAGAAAACATCTTAAAGATGTTTGTTTAACTTTTTGATTCAGTTTTAAATGTTCTGTTGGTTGTATTTTATCCCAGCTTTTATGTAGTGTTAAAAAACTGAAACAGGAAGTGCTTCTGGACCAGTGTTGTTTACATCTTGTGAAATGGTCTATAATGTGTTGATTTTAAAAAAAGACCCAGAGCTCATCACGGTGAAACGCAATGAACGAGCGTCACTCTTTTACCTTCTTCTTCAACAACGTAATTCTCTTCAGGGAAAACCAATCAAGGAAAACATCAGGTCATTTAATACAGTCGTAATTCTCCATGTAAATGATTTATTTTGATTGGTAACAGCCTAGTGTCGTCTTATTCTGATTTAATGTTATATTTCAAGTTATTTACTGTTAAATTGAAAATGTATGTTTTACAATTTGCAGTATGACGTTATCCATTGCTAAATTATGACTCTTCATAGACTAGCTAATCATAAAGCTAGCTAATGCCACTATCATCAGTCTGTTCTGTTGTAACAATAAAAGAAACAAGTTTCTTTTTAAAATGCATTATCATATTATTTCAGTTAAAACTCAAAAATAACTACAAATAACTAATGTTAGGGAAATCTGTTAATGTCTTGTTGCACGTTTCTGAATTATTATTTTTTTTAAATATCGGTCGACATATCGGATTTTAAAACCAACAAATATTTGAATCGGTATCAGCCTTCAAAATCCTTTATCGGTCGGGGTCTAAGTTCAACTATGAATATGTATAAATTAGGGCTGTGCAAAAGTTAATTGCGATTAATCGCATCCAAAATAAAAGTCTGTGTTTACATAATATATTTGTGTGTGCTGTATATAATTATTTTGTATATATAAATACCTATGCATGCATGTATATATTTAAGAATTATTTGCACTTAAATTCTGTATATATTTATAAATACATAATCTATATTATATTTTGTATATGAATAACACATTTTCTTAAATATATACATGCATGTGTGTGTATTTATACATACAACATAATTATATACAGCACACACAAATATATTATGTAAACAGACTTTTATTTTGGATGCGATTAATCGCAATTAATTTTTGCACAGCCCTAGTATAAATAAAAACAGCTTAAAGACGAACAAAAGTGTAGAGCCCTGAGCTCTTGCAGAATTCACCAGGCAGAAATTAGTCCATATTATTTATAAGGATGCTCTGGAGATCTCTAAATGATCGCTGCTCCGCTAGCTGTGAAGTGTAAATGATTGTGTTTGCCATGTTGACAGGGAGAAGGATGCAGACCTCAATCAGAAGAGGCCTCTGTACATTAAAGCCAAGGAGAACACAGCTCACAAGATAAAGAAGCTGGAGGCGGCTCGCAAGTCTCTGCAGAACGCCCAGAAATGCTACAAGAAGCGCAAGGCCGACATGGACGAGCTGGACCGGGAGCAGGGGTCAGTGGAGATGGCCCGACAGGAGTTTGAGGAGCGCATGGAGGAGGAGGCCCAGAGCCAGGGCCAAGATCTGCAGCTGGAGGAGAACCAGGTACATCATCCCAGCGTAAACGCTCCCCACTCGACACATCCACTACACAAAGCCTCGTACCGAACGGTTCAATACGAATACGTGTATTGCTCAACATTGCAAAAAATTGTGTTGCTAGTAGAAGCCCCAGAGCGGGGGGTTTATTATTATGAAGAAAACTGATCCTAGAGCAGCAGCTTTCCCCTCTAAAAGCAACTCGCGGAAGTCGACCCGCACACAGGTGAATGTCATGCTAGTTAAAAACTGTGTTTAGGCCCCAGCTGGTCCTGGATCTGTGCAGACGGCTTGCATTGTAAAAGTACCCTGCGTCCCAATTCGCACACTATCCGTCCTAAATAGCATTCGAAAATAGAATTAGTGCGTCCCAAATCGTAGTATGTTGAAATGAGTGATTCAAAGATACCCGGATGGTCTACTTTTTCCGGTCAGAATCCGAAGTGTAGATCGATGCACACTATAACGGCTGATATTGCCCACAAACCACTGCGCGTTGGACGAAGATTCGGTTAGAACTACAAACACGAGTAAAAAGTGTTAAAAAACTACAGACACGTAGTCGATACGGAGGACGGTTGTGTAGAGAGGTTTAGATAGATAAAGAGCTTTGGGTGATTAATTATCAGTATCTAACCTGACGAAAATGAATTTATTCAATGTTGTCCACATTATATTGCATTTGCAGCAGCATTGTGAACTTTTGTAAAGACACGTTTAGCCATTACGTTTTAAATGCATCATTATATTCAAATTGCAAACACGAGGAGAGCATGAAAGACCCACAACTGGCGGGTGAACTTGCTCTCCGAAACTGTAGGAAATAAAATTAGATAGAATGGAGGATTTTAACTGTGACGAGATGATTGACAGGGCAGTTTACGGTGACAGGATGCACACAGCTGTCCGTTAAAGATGACGTGATAGTATGTCCCAAAGCTTGCCTACTCTTTTGCTACACACTCAAAAGTATGTACGTTTTCCTCACAAAAAGAGCACATACTTTTAGGGCGTAGTATAAGTAATCGAATTGGGACGCAGCAGTAGACTTCTACTGGGGTCAAACGTAAACTTGCAGAGCATTTCCTTAAACATGATTAAACAACAGCTTCCTTAGCGTGCAATATAACTGCTGTGTGTGTGTGTGCTCAGGTGAAGGCATACCACCGCCTGAAGGAGGAGGCGAGTAAGCGAGCCGCTACACTGGCTCAAGAGCTGGAGAAGTTCAACCGAGACCAGAAAGCTGACCAGGACCGCCTGGACCTGGAGGAGAGGAAGAAAATCGAGACGGAGGTGCCAAACGTTTCTGCAAACTTCCTTTATTAAGTGGAAACTGACAAACTGTAGCTTGATTCGCTGTGATTGTTGTTGTTGTAGGCCAAGATCAAGCAGAAGATCCGAGAGATCGAGGAGAACCAGAAGCGCATTGAGAAGCTGGAGGACTACATCACCACCAGCAGGTACAAACACATCACACACACACACACACACCATCCGACCGGCGAACGGCTGCGAGTGTGTGTGCTCATGGCGCTCTCCTCGCTCTGCCCCTCAGACAGTCTCTGGACGAGCAGAAGAGGATGGAGGAGGAGCTGACCGAAGAGGTGGAGCAGGCCAAGCGGAGGATCGATGAGATCAACATGGAGCTCAACCAGGTACAGTTAGACAAACACTTCTACACACCGCTGGCATTCAGCACATGTGCACTTCTTTCATCACGAGACTTTAGTTTTAGGTTTAGTCCACAGTCTCCAGAAGGAGCCAAGCCCTGAGAGGAATGAGCCACCTGTGCTTTTTAGCTATTAACACAGATTCATTTAGAAATTCCCCAAGCCTTCATCATTTTATGAATGCAGCTGTTAGATCTGAGTCAGCCAGCATGAAATCATGTGTACTCCACATAGGGCTGTTGCGGTAACCGCAATATTGTAGTACCACGCTTCTGACAAGGCAACCGCAGAGGATTGCACGTAACCGCAGCAACCGCGATATTCACATTTTTTTATAGACCATTTCACAAGATGTAAACAACACTGGTCCAGAAGCACTTCCTGTTTCAGTTTGTAACTGTTTTCTTTATTTCACATGTAAAGAAAACATCTTAAAGATGTTTGTTTAACTTTTTGATTCAGTTTTAAATGTTCTGTTGGTTGTATTTTATCCCAGCTTTTATGTAGTGTTAAAAAACTGAAACAGGAAGTGCTTCTGGACCAGTGTTGTTTACATCTTGTGAAATGGTCTATAGTAGCCTACTGTAGACGCTGTTTAGTTTTGGTTACATTGGTTACTGAAAATGTCCTCGTTTTTGTGCACATCGTAAACTTTATTTATATAGCAACAAATACATAAATTAAATAAATAAATAAATGGCGGTAATACCGCACATCGTGCTATTGAGCCACTCAACATTACCGCAAGGGAAATTCCATAACTGCGACAGCCCTAACTCCACATCCCTGGTTCATGAACGCCATGTGACGTCATGTCACCTTTGTTTTTAGTGGTCCTCATACATTACAGATTGTTTCAAAGCAGCTGCACGGAATAAAACGGGAAAATAACAATCAATTATGAGACCAATTTAATTTCTGCTGTAAAGTCAGGGCTCTCGACTAATGGTCGGCTGATACATCGCCAATCCCGAGTTATCAGCCGATATTTTGGCTTTAAAATAAAAGCGGGACTTTTATTTTGACGGGTGGCGTTGAGAACACCAGCGCATTCTCCATCTTCATTAGTCGCCGCTCTCTCACGGCCCTCGGCCTGGCCCTGCTCGCCACACACACATTAACATATTTTTATACTCGTTAAAATACTGTAATTGGATTGCAGATTCAAGGAGTTGCAATCTTAAGTATGTTTATTTTAAATATTTGTTTTCCAATTCATTTTAAATCTTGATTAAAATAAATATTAAGCGTCATCGGTTGACCACTGCTCTCGACGGAGACCGGAAGGTTCTTGTGAGGTCCGATGGCGTGGCTGAAGGCTTCCTGTGCGTTCTGAGCGATTTAGAACCAGAAATGGTTCCATCCCCCGCTTCACATATAATGGAACTCCAAAATGGTTCTATATAGAACCTTTTTTTTTTTTTTGTAAAAGGTTCTATTGGCCAAGTACGGAACCCCAGGGTTCTATATAGAACCCAGAGGAACCCTTTTTTTAAGAGTGTATAGAACCTTTTAGGGGTTCCAAATACGTAGCGCTGATAGAACCTTTTAAGGTTCTATATAGAACCTTTTCTTCTAAGAGTGTCATGGCGTGAGAGTTGGCCGCCCTGATAAATGCCCATCCCAGTGCTTCTTTTTTGATAGTGCAACCTCTGGTGATCAGGTATTGGTCACTCCAGACCCCATGAATGTGTGTGGTGATTGTGTGTGTGTGCTGTACTGTTTCTTTGTTTGATGTATTTGTTTATTGATTGAGCTTGGGGAAAATGCTTTATAAATTCAACTTATTATTATTATTATTATTATTAAAAAAAAACATTTTCACCCACTCGACAGACTGTCCACAGCTTTTGCCAAGGTGTACATATACCTGAGTGAAAGGTGGAGCTGTGTTTTCTGAAGTGTGTGGCGTGTTGTGCAGGTGATGGAGCAGCTGGGTGACGCTCGAATCGACAGACAGGAGAACAGCAGGCAGCAGCGCAAGGCTGAGATCCTGGAGAGCATCAAGAGGCTGTATCCTGGATCAGTGGTGAGAACAAGGGCCTCATATATAGGCTGCATTTACACTGCAGGTCTTGATGCCAAAATGCGATTTTTTTTTTTTGACGACCTGCTTACATCATCTTTTAAAAGTGACCCATATCCGATTTTTGCATTCACACTATACACTGCTGAAACTACCAGATGCAGACGTTCTGATGCTTCTGAACCGGGAAATTAAGCAAAACAGCACGAAATTCAATGGAAGCCGATGCGAATAAAATTATCCAGTGTTTTCTTTCCACAATATTTCAATAAGTCATCAAAACATTGGTCTCGTACGGCGGAGAAAAAAAGAGGAGCGGCTCTAGCCATGAGCACTTAAAACGATGCCTCATATCTTAACAACCCTGCATTTTTGCCTGCACTCTTCACCCCAAAAGACATGAAACCTCCGCATTGCTCCACTGTGTGTGTCCTTTCTTCCATCGCGTGGCTCGCGCCTATAATTGCGCAGTTTTTAATGATGCATGACTCGCATTTACTGGGGAATATTCGATTTGTCTGCTTACATGGCACACGCAAATGCACGTATCTGATTCATATTTGATTTATTACCACATATGAATGAGGCCTGAATCCGATCTGAGGAAATCAGAATCCATGTGCTTTTTTCCTGCTTACACGTTCACCGGTCATATCCGATCTGTGCCACATGAGAGGAAAAAATCGGATTTGGGTCACTTGAACCATGCAGTGTAAACGAGGCCATGGTCTACACACCCCTGTTAAAACGGCTGTAAAAACAAAACCAAGATAAATGTGTATTATGCAGTCCCTCCAGAAAAACGCGATTATGCGATCGCTGAATTCAATGCAAAATCAGCCAAAGTCCGCATATTTATGCAGGGGCCGCATTTTTTCAAATACGCCGCACTTTCGCCGCATAAATTGTCGATTTCCGTGCAAAATATGCGGAGTTTGCATAATTTCATAATCCTCGCATTTTCGTTGCAAAAAAAGTCACATGTATCTTAGCAGAAAGTTGAAAAATGTTGCGTTTGCTTCACACGAGAGCCGCCATTTCCCCCTGTTTCCATGGGAACGTTATGAAGTGACGCCAGACAGACTCACGGAGGCGATCGACATCTCACAAATCGAACTCGTATAACTGTCTGTCACACGTTCTACCGTCACATCGTTACTTAATAGACAAACATAAGATAAAGGAAGTAGCATCAAACACACATGGGGCGTTCGAGGCACTGCAGAGAGTTCAGCAGCTCTTAAAGGGGCCACACCTTATTAAACTCGTTACAGTCTGAAATAAAACAAGATGAGAAATGAAATATTCCCAGCACTTTCTATGATGTAGTATGCTTGCTTATCAAAGGAAGTAATAAGAAATGACTCTTATATTAACAGGGTGTTGGGGGAATCACTTTTTTCTCTTTTTCATCAAACCGCAATTTTTGCAAGTTCCCTCAATTTTTGCAAATTCCTGCAATTTCATCACATAAAATTGCATAAATATCCCGCATATTCCATCGCATCTTTAAAGAAAACGGGCCGCGCAATCAATCAATTTTTGCCCGCAACAATCACAAAAAAAACCTCTGCGTTTTTCTGGAAGGACTGAATACTATAATGGTAAATGTTATATATAAATCGCAATTTTTTTCACAAATTTTTGGAAATTTCCACCACAAAATCAGTCATTTTGATCGCAAAAATCACACAAAAAAATCGTGAAATCCTGGAGGGACTGATTATGGGAACTTCATGGCTCCCCATTTCAACAATTGATTTTTCATAATAATCTAAGATTTATTTGTAGTTCGAGTAAGGTGAAGACTGAGCTTGATTAGTTAATTCTGAACATTATAAAATAATGCTTTTTTCCTCTGAAATGTGACTGGTGTTCTCTGCCATTGCATAGGCTGTATCTTTAGCGGCAGAAGTTCTTTCTAAAGCTGCTGTTTTGATGGGGTTTGTATATGTAGTGTGTTCGTATGCTCACGTATGATGGTCTCCTCCTCCAGTACGGCAGACTGATCGACCTGTGCCAGCCCACACAGAAGAAGTTCCAGATCGCGGTCACCAAAGTGCTGGGCAAAAACATGGATGCCATCATCGTGGACTCTGAGAAGACGGGTCGTGACTGCATCCAGTACATAAAAGAGCAGCGTGGCGAACCCGAGACCTTCCTGCCCCTGGACTACCTGGAGGTGACGTCTCTAGAAGTGATTCACGCCATGTGTTGTGGACCGGCATGTTGATTCATGTGTTATGGTGTCCTGCACAGGTCAAGCCCACGGATGAGAAGCTGCGGGAGCTGCGTGGTGCCAAACTGGTGATCGATGTCATCCGATACGAGCCGCCACACATTAAGAAAGCCTTGCAGTACGCCTGCGGAAACGCCCTGGTCTGTGAGAACGTGGAGGACGCTCGCAGGATCGCGTTTGGGGGACCATACAGACACAAGGTACAAAGACAAGTCACTGAATCAGACCTGTTTCTCCCTAGCTGTGAGCGGATTATGCATTAGATGGTCCATAGCTGTGCCGAATGAACACCCCAGCGACTGATGTGAATGTTTTCGCAACCTACAACACCACAGAGCTTAGGCAAGCACTGCTCACTTTGGTGGAAAAAATCCTGTTCGCTTTGAGACAGGATTGTAAAATCGATTTTCCACGTCTAAAGACGTTTCCATTTTCAACACCAAATGCACACAAATCCACGAACACCTAACAGGCATTAGGCGAAACGTAAAGAGGTGCTTGAGACACACAAGTCAGCAATATTCCTGATGATTTATTGACAAACCGGAGCGCAACACTCAAGGATTGAAATTAACAACCAATCACGCCAAACTGCCGTGTTTCTGTTTACTCATTTTGCTGGGGAAGTTCGTTTAAGACAAATCTGTGCAGATTTAGCGCAAATACACAACTTGTTAGATCATGATATTGAATACAGCGTATTACAGATCACAACACAACACACACACTTGTTCATTGAAGTAATAGGGAATATTAAAAAGCATTTGGTTAACAGGAGAGACATTGTTTTTTTCCAGCATCCTACATGTTCTGTGTCCTGTATTTATCTGTCCACGTAAAACACATTTTTGGTTAAAAACTGTTCAAATCCAAAATTGCTTTTGTCAACTCTGGGGTCTTGTAGGTTGTTAAAGTCCAAAATTGTTTTTGTTATATATAAATGATTTATGTAAAGTTACAAAGACAGTGAAACTAGTGCTATTTGCGGATGACACAAATATTTTTTGTTCTGGGGGAATTTACAGGAACTGGAGGAGATTACTAGTTCAGCAATGTATAAATTAAAAAGATGGTTTGATACAAATAAATTATCATTAAACATTAATAAAACTAACTAACTGTAAAAAGAGTATACAAATTCGGATACAGGTAGATGGGGTGGACATAGAAAGGGTTAATGAAAATAAGTTTCTTGGGGTGATAATAGACGATAAAATAAGTTGGAAATCTCACATAAAACATGTAAACTTTCAAGAAGTATTTCAAAATTGAACAAAGCGAAACATGTTCTGAACTACAAATCACTCCACATTCTTCACTGTGCACTGATATTACCATATCTAAACTATTGTGTGGAGGTTTGGGGTAATACTTGGATGGATGGATGCAGACTATTATCTTTATTTATATTGCAAAAAAGAGCCATAAGGATGATTCATGGTGCTGGTTATAGAGATCGCACAAATGTATTATTTTTTAAAATCCAAACCGTTGAAATTTACTGATCTGGTTTATGTTCAAACAACACAAATAATGTATAAAACAAAAAATAACCTACTCCCTGGTAATATTCAACAACTGTTTTTTAATAGAGAAGGCAGATATAATATTAGGGGTGAGAGCAACATTAAAAAGTTTTTGTGTTTTGATATGTGGAGTGAACTTGTGGAACAGATTAAGTTCAGTATTTAAACAATCCACAATTATGACTCAGTTTAAAAAGCATTGTAAAAATATGATATTTGCAAGGTGTAAATAGTTTATTTATATTTTTTTAATTTTTTTTTCTCTTTTTATTATTATTATTTTTTTTTAAATAATTTTTTCTTATGTAATTTTTTATTTGAAGATGTATATAAACATGGGTAGATATGTATGTATGTTTTTGTTTTTTGGTGTGTAGAGACAAATTGATCAAAATGTTCGGTCAACCGGTTAATTAGTTATAATTAGTTGAAGCTGGGGTAGGATTGAATAAGCTTATGCTTCTTCCTACTCCTTTTCAGACATGTATAAGTTAAAAAATAGTTTTTTTGTTTGTTTTTTTTTTCTACATGTTCGAAATAAAAACTTTTCATTCATTCATTCAAAATCGATTCCCTATTTTTGTTTTGGAAACTTGTGTTGGTCTGATTGATTGTGGAATTGATTGTCGAACGTGACAGTGACAGCCCTGCTCACTTCTTGTGGTAAAAAGATTGATTCAGTTTGATTCTGGTCATGTTTTGTGTGTTGTTTAGACTGTGGCTCTAGACGGGACGTTATTCCAGAAGTCTGGAGTGATCTCCGGGGGTGCCAGTGACCTGAAGGCCAAGGCTCGGCGCTGGGATGAGAAGGCCGTGGATAAACTGAAAGACAGGAAGGAGAAACTCACAGATGAGCTTAAAGTAAGTAAAGCTGAATTAGAAGGGTGTGTGTGTGGGGGGGATTTGAGCATACGTGCCGTGACTGATGGTTTGCGTGTTCATATCAGGAGCAAATGAAGGCCAAGAGGAAGGAGGCCGAGCTGCGGCAGGTTCAGTCTCAAGCTCACGGGCTGCAGATGAGACTCAAGTACTCTCAGAGTGATCTGGAGCAAACCAAGACCAGACACCTGTCCCTCAACATGCAGGTACCGCCACTTGCCCAACTGCTCACTTCAGGCAACCCAATATTATAAAACACATGAAGCAATCATTACACACGTGACTGGCAGTCTTCTGGAAGACCAATAGAAAAACTGCTTAGTACATCAGTAACTGGTCAATAATTATTTAACATGGTTTTATTTAACATGTTATAAGAAATGCTAGTGAAATTGAATAATCAAATATAAAAAATAAAACCCTGTATAGTCTTCACTGAATTAGTTAAATCTAAATTGATTCATAATGAAACAAAAGTGATTATCAAAAGCAGTGGGACTTTAATCATTTATATTAACATTAATGAAACAGATTTGCAACAGTTTATTAGGCTGCTGTCCCTTTAAGAACAAATGCACTGATCTAATACACTGTTACACATCCAGTTTTGCAACGGAACGATGTGAATACCCACACAATGTGCATTTAAGTGTGTGTATTTGACCGTTCAAACCGGACCGCATGCGTCTGAGAGTGACTAATAATCAAAAACTATTGTTAATATAAAAATATCTGTAAATATCTCGTATTGTGGTGATTTCAGGAAAAATCGAAGCTGGAGAGTGAACTTGCTAACTTCAGTCCACGCATCAATGACATCAAGAGAATCGTCCAGTCACGAGAGAGAGATATGAAGGACTTGAAGGACCGCATGAACTTGGTAGGACACCGCAGAGTCGTCTAAAACCGCTTTACCGTGGCTCATCCGTCAGCAGTCATGTGTGCTGTCTTTCACTCCAGGTGGAGGACGAGGTGTTTCTGGACTTCTGCAAAGAGATCGGCGTTCGTAACATTCGCGAGTTCGAAGAAGAGAAGGTCAAGAGGCAAAATGAGATCGCAAAAAAACGGTGAGATCATTGAAATAATCTGCTTGTTGTTTCAACAAAGATGTCCTGCATCACCACACCAAAGGAAATGACTCGAAAAATTGTTTTATGTGGATCTGAATTGTGATAACCATGTTATTTGCCGTAACTGATAACTCATCCTGAACTCTCTGCTAGCCTGGAGTTTGAGACTCAAAAGACCCGCCTGGCGATCCAGCTGGACTATGAGAAGAACCAGCTGAAGGAGGACCAGGAGAAGGTGGTCATGTGGGAACAGACGGTCAAGAAAGACGAGAGCGAGATCGAGAGGCTCAAGAAGGTAGAGATCAGTCACACACACTCTCATGAGTAGTGTTGTCACGGTACCAAAATTTCAGTATTCGGTACCAATACCAGTAAAAATTCACGGTTCTCTGTACCAATTTCGGTACTTAAGCTCAGTTTAAATTTACATATATTTAAATGTGTTTATCACGGTTACAAGTATGGGAACTGTACATTTGTATTATAAACACTTTAGAAAAAAATTAGATAAAATGACCTAAAATAAACAATAGTATACACTAACACATTTTTAAAGTTGTTTGTAAAGTTCTAATCCGTTAACATTTATTTAATGCACAATGAATAAACAGTCCCTCCAGGATTTCGCGGGCCTTTTTTGTGATTGTTGCGGCCTAAAATGCCTGATGTTGCGGCCGCTTTTTTAAAAAGTTGCGATAAAAGTTGCGATGTTCTTCTGCATGTTTTTATAGGTTAAAATGGCAAAGATAGATAGATTTTTAACTTAAAAAGCCCATATTATGCTTTTTGGCTTTTCCCCTTTCCTTTATTGTGTTGTTATATTTTTTGTGCATGTTATAGGTTTACTAAGAGAGAAAAGTCCAAAGTCCACCCCAAAGGGACTTATTATGTCCCACAGAAAACACTGTTCATCATCTGCATCTGCTCTAGTCCAGAATTGACTTAAGAGACAAAGTCACACACTTTGTAACACACGAACAAACTAACTAACCATAAAAGGCAAAACAAACTATTTGAAGACACAGCAAAACCTAACAAACTAAGTTTCTTTTTTTTTTTTAAACAAGATCTGCACCTGCAAAAAAGTCAGAACCTCACAAACATTAAGCAGCATTTATGTTGAAAGATGCCAATACTAATAAAGTGCAAAATACAGTTTTAGGAATAGCCACTAAAGTGAAAAACCAAATGTTTGATAATGTATTTTATATATAGTTAATATAATATAATATAGCCGCATATCCAATAAAGCTTAATTTTTTTTTTGTCACACAATAGAATTTTCTGAATTGAGAGAGTTCGGCAACTGGGTGAACTAATGCACTGTGATAGTGAGTAGCCTATTACAAGTGATAAACACAAGAAAAGAAAGGAAAATAAAATGGTCAAACTAAATTCTTTAAATATAAAACAAAAGAGAAGCAGATAAGTGATGAGTCCGTGGAAACAACACTGCTCATTCGCGTCTGTCAGCTGCCGTGCACTCACATACTGAAAAGATTATGAGCGCGCCTCCCGCGAGCGCATAATGAGCGCGCTTCCCGTGCGCCTAATCGCCTATTTGAAATAACGACCTCAAGCGCGCAAAAGACGCGATACGTGTACTAATCAAGAGACCCCCTTGATATCGCTTCTGCGCACGGCACCTTCTCAGCAAGCAGGGGCGCCATTGCCAATAATTGAATTGAAATTATAAAAAATAGAAAACCTTCGCGGGACAGAGGATTTTTTTTTAACTGCTCGTGCCGCCCCCCATGTGACATGAAGAGATGCCGCCCCGGGCGACTGCCCGGTTCGCCCGTGCCTAGAACCGCTACTGGACTTATGACGACGCTTTGCAGGAGACCGCGGCGCGATGATTCGTCAAAGTTGCAGAAAAGTTGCGATGATTTTTCAAAATTGCAAGGCGCACTGAATTCACGTGGATTTGTTGAAGTTGCGTTAATAGTTGCGATCGCGACATCGCGAAATCCTGGAGGGACTGAATAAAGTGAACAAACATGAACAATCAAGTGTTTCTATTAAATAACATTTACAAACATTAATTAATGTTGTAAAAATATATTGTTCACTCAATGTGTTGATATGAACTAAGTAATGTTGATGAATGGTATCCTATTGTAGCATTACCAAACTATACAGGAGATAAAACATGTTTTATTTGACTTGACTGTACTTTTATTTAATCTAAAACTGAATTCATATTTAATTTTAAAAAGGCTTTTTAAACCTGCCGAGTTATAAAGGCAAGAATACGCCTAGAACTGGCACTGACATTAAATGACATAAATAGGGATGCATGGATACTAATACCATAGTACTCTGGTGTCGGGTGGATACTACTGTGCTCATGTACTCGTAAAACTACCCCGAAAGCACTTTAGAGGCCGTTCACATGTCGCGCGTGTTTTTATTATTATATTTTTGCGCGTGCTTATTCTCTCCAAAGCGCTTGCTCTCACGCGGCGTCTGTCGTTGCTATGCAACGAGTTTTTATTATGAGCGCGCTTGCCTCGCGCCTATATTTGAAATTGCGAATTTGCATGTAATCGGCCTCTTATGGCAACGTGACATTAGCCTAATCCAAAATATTTCCATATGTGGCTCTTTCCTCCTTTCGTTTCAACAAGTGGATTCAGAGAGAGAGCGATATATCAGTGTTATGAAGAGGACGCAGCTGTGCACCTTTCAGATAGCGCGTCTAGAACTGGATTAACCTGGTATTCGGTACCTAGAAAAGCTGGTACCGTAACATTTTTTTTTTTTTTTTTTTTAGTACCGACGACACTAGTTTTAGTTTTTTGACAACACTACTCATGAGGATGCTCCATTGAGCCTATGTTTGAACTTCATATGTCTAAACAGGAAGAGCAGAGGAATATGAAGATCATTGATGAAACCATGGCACAGCTGCAGGATCTGAAGAACCAGCACTTGGCCAAGAAATCTGAGGTTAATGATAAAAACCATGAGATGGAGGAGATCCGCAAGAAACTGGGGGGTGCAAACAAGTGAGACCTGTCATGCTTTATCCAGACATGCATAGATGTTTCCAGGAAAAGCAGTGTGGAGAACCCTGTGTGTGTGTGTGTGTGCAGGGAGTTGACGCAGCTGCAGAAGGAGGTGACGGCCATCGAGACCAAGCTGGAGCAGAAGCGCAGCGACAGACACAACCTCCTGCAGGCCTGTAAGATGCAGGACATCCGGCTCCCGCTGCGCTCCGGCACCATGGATGACATCAGCCAGGAGGAGGTGACATCACCATCACACACGCCCAACAATCGCTGGGACCTCACAAATATAAGATGCTTATGAATTGTGGAACTATTTTTTACCACATAATTGCCTTTCGTATAATGTCCCACATTTGTTTTTTCATAGTTTCCATGAATTAAAGCTATTTTAAAGCTATTATTGGGATATAAGCCGTGGTAAACAATCCTAATAAAGAGTATGTAGTAGGGCTGGGTATTGAGACAAATTTCACGATTCGATTCGATTTCGATTACCTCAATATTGATTGTTTTGGATAGCAGTTACAATAAATGGCCATTTTTCTCAAAGGAATCAAATCTCTGAACTAATGCTGTAAACTATGGGAGTCTAGTTGTAGCCTATAGACTTCATTAGCCTAATATGAAGGGAATAATGAACTACAAACACTTAAATCACACTTTTATTTATTTTTATAATAAGATCATCATATGAAATATAAACATTTAAATGGTGGCTGTCATATAAACTTGCCAGATTTATTCAAATATGCATTAAATATTGAAGAACATTAAGATTATAATGCATATGTAATATGGTATATATATTTAGCAAAATGCTCCTCTATAGAGTTATTTTTTCTAGCTGACTATTGAGTTTATGTGGGTTTTCTGAGGTAAATATGACGATGACATTGATTACAAGCTGTTTAACTGACGTCTTTCCACGGTTGAAACGCAGATTGAGCGAATCAATGTGACATGATCCGGATTTGGATAAGTTGTCCTCTATCTTTAACACACTTTCAGATGCTCGTTCATGTTTATTTGGCGCTGTGACTGGTATTATTAAGCCGGAAGAGAGATCAGCGCTGCTGCTTCTCCAGAGCGATCTCACGCCACAGCGACAAAACGCTATTTATGTTTTTGAATTTCTAAAGAAAATGGATGTAATTTGAAAATTGAGACTTTGTTTCATATTAATAGTAACAAAGGACAAAGATTATTGCGATTTTTTGGATGCGCGCAGCCGCGATACAATGATCCATTCATTCAAATGAAACAGGATGACTAATCGATTCTTGAGATTTAAGAATCGATATCGGTTCGTAAAAATGAGAATCGATTAATATCGAGAAATCGATATTTATTACCCAGCCCTAGTATGTAGTTGTGTTGAGGCTTTCTAGCAGTGTATTTGGTAACTGTGTGTGTGTGTGTGTGTGTGTTGCAGGGCAGTTCTCAGGCCGAGGAGAGTCTCAGCAGCAGTCAGAAGGCATCTAGCACTGTCCTGGCTAAAGAAGCGCTCATTGAGATCGACTTCAGCAGCTTGTCAGAAGACCTAAAGGTACATCGATGCTTGCGTTACTGTTTACACTCTGTTCAGAATGTGATAAAGCATTGTGGAAGTCAGGGTTCACGTACCAACCCCGAAGTGATCAAATAAAATTTCTCATCAAAATTTCTGGGCAAGAAAAGTAGTTTGTTCAGGTATGGTTTGTAGGGGATCACAGACCTGCACACATATACTCAAACGCACGTAACTATAGAACCAGTTCTTAAAGCAGTAGTTCACTTTAAAAAAAAATTTGCTGATAATTTACTCACCCCCATGTCATCCAAGATGTCCGTGTCTTTCTTTCTACAGTCGAAAAGAAATGAAGGTTTTTGATGAAAACATTCCAGGATTTTCTCCATATAATGGACTTCAATGGGAACCAAACGGTTCAAGGTCCAAAAGGCAGTTTCAGTGCAAACTGTTCAAAGGGCTTTAAACGATTCCACACGATGAATAAGGGTCTTATCAAGCGAAACGATCGCTCATTTAATAAATAAATAACAAAGTTTAAGTTTTATAAGCTCAAATGCTCGTCTTGCTCTGTTCTGTGATGCGCGTTCGTGACTCTCCTGTTCGAACTCGTTCATCAAAATGAATGAATCTTTTTCCGAGTCAATTCGTTCATTTCATTTGTTGAAACAACCAAATTACTTGAAAAAAGATAAATTCATGTTGATGAAGGAGTTCGAACAGGAGAGTCACGGACGCGCATCACAGAACAGAGCAAGACGAGCATTTGAGCTTATAAAACTTAAACTTTGTTATTTATTTATTAAATGAGCGATCGTTTCACTTGATAAGACCCTTATTCATCGTCTGGTGTCGTTTAAAGCCTTTTGAACAGTTTGTACTGAAACTCTCTTTTGGACCTTGAACCGTTTGGACCCCATTGAAGTCCATTATATGGAGAAAATCCTGGAATGTTTTCATCAAATTTCCACTGAGGAAAGAAAGACATGGACATCTTGGATGACATGAGGGTGAGTAAATTATCAGCAAAAGTTTTTTGAAAAGTGAACTACTCCTTCAATGTGCATGTGAACGCCATCAGCGTTTATCACAGGTTCAGTTTAAAGTCTGTTCACAGAGAACGGTGTCGTCTTAGCGGCCAAATGATCATTTCGACGGAAGTGAATCAATCAAAACTAACTTTAGCTGGAAAATAACCGCTGTAAAACCAAACTAATCTCTGTTACCTTAGATGATGTGTTTATCTCTGTAAGCGCTCTATAAATGAGGATGCCGTGACTGATGCCGCTTGCAGGACTCTCTGTCGGAGGAGGAGCTGAAGGCGGAGATGAACACGCTACAGCAGAGACTCAACGAGCAGCAGAGCATCCTGCAGAGGATCAGCGCCCCCAACATGAAGGCCATGGAGAAGCTGGAGAGTGTCCGGGACAAGTTCCAGGAGACCAGTGACGGTCAGACACAGACACACACACTGAGTCACACTTGCGGACTCGTCTGAACAGCTAGCAGTTAGCCAAGGGGGTCTACCCATGCCACTGTCCACAGCCTGATCACTTATATTATTGAGCTAGTGCTTTAAACTTCATTATCCATTCTCTTGGAAAAGAAATGACAGACTGAAGTTTTAGGCATGCTAGGAATTGTTTTAAAACAGTTATTTATAGGCTATACTTTTGCTTTATTGTGGCTCTAAGAAAGAAGGCATGGATTTGGATAATGGATTTCGTCTGTGAGTTTTTCTCTCTTCAAGGGACAGTTCACCCATAAATGAAAATTGTCTCCATTTACTCTCCGTCAATGAGTTTCGTCCTCCTGAGTGCAAAAAATAAGATTGGACCCCATTGCCTTAACATTGATGGTGTTTGATTTCATTCCCTTGTTTTGGAAGTCAGTGGGGTTTATCAATTGTTTGGTTACCCATATTCTTCAAAATATCATCTATTGTGTTGTGACGATGTTTCATCTTTTAATGAATATAAATACAAGATTCAACAACGCAACATATAGTACAACCAACATGGCGGTCTTGTCAGTCCAGATTGGGAATACCGGATGTATAATGACGTAAGGTGTTGAGTTGAAAAGAGTGAATGGCGGGGAGGACAAGCAAGGTGGGGTTCAGTTTGAGGGCAGACTCGTCTTATTCAGCCGACGGGAAGTTGATTACGTCGATGATAGGCATTCAGAGTCCTGAGTCTAAACTACGTGCTTATATGGAAATACTGAGCGCTTGCCGAGGGAGCTGAGAGAATCGCCGCGACGCTGTTACGTTTCCAGTCATCCAGAGAGATTGTATGAATGAACCCGCATTCAGAGTCATGGGTCTAAACTACGTGCATATGGAAATACTGAGCGCTTGCCGAGGGAACTGAGAGAATCGCCGCAACGCTGTTGACGACGTGCCAGTCATTCAGAGAGAGAGACTACAGTACGAGCGATCTCTTCACAAGGTATTTGAAGTATCTGAGAGAAGCCGGAGTGTTCGTTGATTCGTTTGAAGTCGTGAAGCGTGAGTAAAAGGATATATAAACTCAATAGCGGGACTAACTGACTTTGTGGTTTATTTGCTGCCCTTTGATTTGCCGTAGAAAGCGTGATGGACTAAGATGACTCTGACTGTTTCTATGAACTCTTTTTCCTACACAACACTGACGGTGAACTGTGTGAGGTTGATTTTTATATGAATGAAACTGCGTGTGTACTGACTTATTCCTATTGGGGTTGTATTGTTTGCTGTTTTGTGTATATTGGGGTTGTGTGTATAATCTATCTTTACTCCAATGGTGATGTGAAAAAATTGGGACTTGTTAATGGTGAATCTAACCTACTAAAATAATTGCATAATGAATAGGAGTGTTTTTGTTTCCGTAGTGTTTATATCATTTAAGGGTTCATGTTGAGTAATTAATACATGTGACCTGTGTTTGCTTTCCTTTGTGACGTGACTCACAACCTTAATTAAGATACAATTTTGGCAGATTAAGTATCTGTCTGGCACCCCGGCATAAATTAAGAAGGAAAGTGTTACATAAAAATGGCACCCCAGATGGGACAAAAATATTAAACACTTTTGAAAAAAAAAAAACAAAAAAAAAAACGCTTAATTCAGACTTTCTTTATTTCCAACGATTAAAACACCCAATTCTTCAAACAAAATGGCTGCATCTTCAGAAAGTTCTTGCCATGAAATGGAGGGAGATCTAAACCAAACCCCAACCAATACAACCAAAGAGGATCTTATGGATGTTATGGCTTTAGATCAAGATGGAACTCAACCCTTTCCTCCTGAAACCCTCCCTAGCAGTATCTTGGAAGGTTTTCAGGCCACCTCAACTCAACACACTCTGCTAGATATGGACTTAACAGGAAGTCTTGATCTCAGACCCCCAATATCATCTTCTCAGCACTCCATGGAATTAACTAGAATTATGGACACTCTGACTCTTCGACAATTGAGTGAAATGACCAGAACACAATACAAGAGTCTAAAGGACACCCTGTCAACTGAAGTTGGAGAGCTGAAAAATGCTGTGGATATTCTCACTTTGCATGTGGATACTGCATCTGTGAAACAAGAAACAGAACTAAAACAGCTTATAAGTAATCAGTTTGAGTATTTCAGGAAAGAGTTTAATAACATGTTGCATTGGCAACTAAAGAAACATCATGCTGAGGTATTGAAGGATTTCAATACAGTCATGGAACCCATGGCCAAAACTCTGGATTTCATCCAAAAGAGCACTGATCAAAATACTCAACAAATGAATACTTTTCTTGCTCCGACAGGTTCAAATAGTAATTTACAGGAGGAACTTCACCAGTGTACACAACATCTTCATCAATTAGCTAAAGACATTGAAGCTCTCAAATCATCACCGCAGAGTTCAGTGAAAGCCAATGTTGCTGTACCCATAAATACCTCACTATCTGCTTCTACGGATGCGGGTATTCCGGTGGTGAGTACCAGATTACAGCGACTCCATTCAACATTTCAAAGTGGTTTGGGTGACTCTGAGCTTAATTCCACAAGTGAAGTGGTTACCACTGTTGAAGGTAGAGGACGTTTTTTGGGAAAACAGCCTGTGAAACTTCAGTTCCCATGCTTTGGTCGAATAGAAGACTGTGATGATCCTTTGATCTTTCTGGAGAAATGTTATGATTTCATGGCTCTCCACCCTCTTTCTGATGAAGAAATAATAGCAACACTCAGGAATGTGCTCCATGGTACAGCTAGAGACTGGTGGGATGTTGCTCGACTTGAGACCAACACTTGGCAGGAGTTTGAAGCAAAATTTCTGGCTGCCTTCTTGTCAGAAGATTATGAGGATGAGTTAGCGGAGAGAGTAAGAACACGTGTACAGCAGGAAGGTGAGAGCATAAGAGATTTTGCTTACATGTATAGAGCTTTGTGCAAACGATGGAAGCCACAAATTGACGAGAGTGAAGTTATTAAGTTGATCTTGAAGAACATCAATCCTCAGATGGCAAGTCAACTTCGAAGTAATGGAGTTACTTCTGTTGATGGATTAGTCCGTCTTGGGCAACAGTTGGAAAAAGACAAGGAAAACCAAGTACAGTATGAACATCGAAAAAAACCTTGGAAACTCAGAACAACTAGTCCTGCTCCAAGTCAGTTGGCTATCCCGGTACCATCTTCAGTATCACAGGACTCCTCTAAATCCCCCTTTTGTTGGCGGTGTAAGGGCCCTCACGCTCCGAATTCTTGTCCTCAGGGTGGACCTGCTAAGAACAAAAACTATAAAGGTCAGCAAGGTTCCAATCCTATTAAAGGTAACCATGACAATCATCCAACTGTTAGCACTGTCACTCATATGAAGTCTGTATACTCATCTACTCACTCTTTCAATACATCTCTACCTCAGCAGTTGATTGTTCCGGTAAATATTGATTCTTGGCAAGGCCAAGCATTGGTTGACACAGGATCTTCATATACTCTGTTAAATGAAACATTGTGGGTAACCATGGGTTATCACACTCAACAGCTCAGACCCTGGACTGAGGGAGCCATTTATCTGGCTGATGGAGGAGCTCGGCAACCATTAGGATGGGGTGATGTAGAAGTTACAGTACACTCATTAACCGTTCCCTTACCAGTGGTTGTCCTAGCCCCACAAATGCTTGCCTTTCCTGTTGTGTTGGGTTTAGATTATCTCTTCTTTAGTGGATGGCAAATGGACATCCGGAACAATGTCTATTGGTTTCATCCTGATCAAAAATATTCTTTTCTGAAAAATGAAGCTCAATTCCATGAATGGCAGAATTCTTCCCCTCTTGCTCTTTTTTCGGCGCTTCCCCCTGATACCTCAAAGGAAGAACCAAACCCTCTGCATATAGCATGCCAAAACACCTGCCTGGATGAAAGAGGAAAGGAACGTTTGCTGATCCAACTTAAACAGAATTCTGTTGTCTGCACAGCTGTTTTGGGTAAAACAAGTGTCCTGACACACAGAGTTTATGTTACCCAAGATGTTCCTATAAGACAAAAGCCTTATCGTGTTTCTCCTACGAAACAGAAGGTCATCAAAGAGCTGATTGATGAGATGTTAGCTGCTGATGTCATCGAGCCTTCCTCATCAGCATGGGCTTCCCCAGTGGTTTTAATTCCCAAGAAAACGGGTGGTTACCGTTTCTGCGTGGACTACCGAAAGGTAAATTCAGTCTCTCAATCAGATGCCTATCCACTTCCTACAATCCAAGAAATTCTGGAGTCCTTGAGTGGTGCTGTTGTTTTTTCCACCCTGGACCTTAACAGTGGATACTGGCAGGTTCGAATGGAAGAGGACAGTCAAGATAAAACCGCCTTCATTTGCAGTCAGGGGCTATTTCATTTTAAAGTCATGGCTTTCGGCCTCAAAAATGCCCCAGCGACCTTCCAGCGATTGATGGAGAGAGTCCTAGGAGAGTTACAGCGTAAGAACTGTTTTGTCTATTTGGACGATATAATCATCTACTCTTCCTCTATCGAACAGCACTTTCAGGACATCCAGGCTGTGTTGGATAAATTAAAAGAAGCTAACCTGACTGTTAATATGAAGAAAACACATTTCTTCCGTACTTCTCTGAAGTTCCTTGGCCACATTGTAACTGCATCAGGAATCAAGGCAGATCCAGAAAAAACAAGAGCTGTCCAAGAATTTCCTGTGCCAAGGAACATAAAGGAAGTCCAGAGATTTTTGGGCATGGCTGGTTGTTATCACAGGTTTGTACCGCACTTTTCTCAAGTGGCCGAACCCCTGAATGCCTTAAAAAGGAAAGGTGTCAAATTCCTTTGGACTTCACAATGTCAAGATTCTTTCCAAGCGTTAAAACAGCTCCTTGTGACTCCACCTGTGTTGGGACATCCTAATTTGAATCTCCCATTTGTCATTTACACTGATGCAAGTGAGGTTGGCTTGGGAGCTGTCCTTGTGCAGCAAACAGGATTGGGCACTGAGGAAGTACTGGCATTTGCCAGTCGTACCTTAAATCCGGCCGAAAGAAATTATACGACCACCGAGCAAGAATGTTTGGCAGTCGTGTGGGCCCTCGAAAAATGGAGGTACTACTTGGAAGGAAAATTCTTCACTGTCGTCACTGATCATTCTTCTTTGATGTGGGTCTTCAAGACACAGAAACCTAACACTCGTCTAATTCGGTGGGCTCTTCGACTCCAGGAATTTAACTTCACTGTGGAGTATAGAAAGGGGAAGTATAATACGGTTCCTGACGCTTTGTCCCGAGCCCCGGTGGACATCAATGAAGCGGGCCCTCTGACTTGTTCCACTGCTCTATCTCGGAAGTTAAAGGTGAAATCTGAGAAAACAGAAGAGTTGCCACTTACTGATCATGACATCTGGAAAGCACAGCAGACAGATCCAGATATTCATCATCTGTACGAACAAATAGTAGAATCAGGAGAAATCACTGTCAATTCCTCTACAAAATTCTCCATCTTAGAGGATAAAGTCTACAGAATTGTCCAGTTTCCACACAAGATTGTGTATCAAGTTTACATACCAAAAGCTCTCCGACACCCACTTCTCCAGTGTCTTCATGAAAATCCTCTTGCTGGTCATCTTGGCAGGTTTAAAACATTCAAAAGATTGCAAGCTTTGGTGTACTGGCCTAACTTAAACCAAGATGTCAAAGAGTTTGTACAAAATTGTCATGTTTGCCAGCGTTACAAGCCTGAATGTCGTCGACTTCCCGGCACCTTGCAACAAACCATTGTACGACGCCCATGGGAAATGTTGTGAGTGGATCTGATGGGTCCCTTTCCCAGGAGCTTATCTGGGAATGTTTATCTGATTGTTTTTGTGGACTATTATTCTCGTTGGATTGAGCTCTTTAGTCTGCGCAAAGCCACAGCTGAGACTGTCTCACAGATTCTGGTCAGAGAAATTCTTACCCGATGGGGAGTCCCAGATTACATCTTGTCTGATCAAGGATCGCAGTTTGTCTCCTCTGTGTTCCAAGAGCTTTGTAAAGATTGGAACATCGGACACAAAATGACAACTGCCTACCATCCGCAGACAAATCTCACTGAAAGAGTGAACCGTAACCTCAAAACGATGGTGGCCTCGTACGTCAGTGACAATCATAAACACTGGGACAAGTTCCTACCAGAGTTCAGATTTGCTCTTAATTCTGCCGTCCATGAGTCCACAGGAGTAACACCAGCAGAGTTGAACCTCAATCGATCGCTTAGAGGTCCCATGGATGTGCTATTGCAGCCACGAGATGTGTCTCCTGATGATTCTTTCTATGACAAACTGACAGAGTTAAATCAAATGAAGGAATATGTTGAAAAGAAACTACATTCAGCTCGTCAACGTCAAAAACGAAACTATGACAAAAATCGGAGAGAAGTTGTGTTTCAAGAGAAGGACAGGGTCTGGATGCGCACTCACCCTTATTCCAGGGCAATTAAGTCTTTCTCAGCAAAAATTGCTCCAAAATGGCAAGGGCCTTACAGGATAGTCCGGAAATTAGGACCTCTGAACTATGAGATTGTCCTGGAGGACACTGGTGAAGACTTAAGAGTGGTACACGTCTCCCGGCTTAAACCCTGTTTCCCCTCTACACAGGAACTTGAAAAACAACAACAACGTACATTACTAGAAATCTTTAAGGAAGATAGTGATGAGGAGGAGTTTCTTGGATTCACTGAAAAAGACATTTGAAGACATCTGGGTTGACGCCTTACCCTAGTGGCCGGCTTTTCTTAAAGAGGGGGGAGTGTGACGATGTTTCATCTTTTAATGAATATAAATACAAGATTCAACAACGCAACATATAGTACAACCAACATGGCGGTCTTGTCAGTCCAGATTGGGAATACCGGATGTATGATGACGTAAGGTGTTGAGTTGAAAAGAGTGAATGGCGGGGAGGACAAGCAAGGTGGGGTTCAGTTTGAGGGCAGACTCGTCTTATTCAGCCGACGGGAAGTTGATTACGTCGATGATAGGCATTCAGAGTCCTGAGTCTAAACTACGTGCTTATATGGAAATACTGAGCGCTTGCCGAGGGAGCTGAGAGAATCGCCGCGACGCTGTTACGTTTCCAGTCATCCAGAGAGATTGTATGAATGAACCCGCATTCAGAGTCATGGGTCTAAACTACGTGCATATGGAAATACTGAGCGCTTGCCGAGGGAACTGAGAGAATCGCCGCAACGCTGTTGACGACGTGCCAGTCATTCAGAGAGAGAGACTACAGTACGAGCGATCTCTTCACAAGGTATTTGAAGTATCTGAGAGAAGCCGGAGTGTTCGTTGATTCGTTTGAAGTCGTGAAGCGTGAGTAAAAGGATATATAAACTCAATAGCGGGACTAACTGACTTTGTGGTTTATTTGCTGCCCTTTGATTTGCCGTAGAAAGCGTGATGGACTAAGATGACTGACTGTTTCTATGAACTCTTTTTCCTACACAACACTGACGGTGAACTGTGTGAGGTTGATTTTTATATGAATGAAACTGCGTGTGTACTGACTTATTCCTATTGGGGTTGTATTGTTTGCTGTTTTGTGTATATTGGGGTTGTGTGTATAATCTATCTTTACTCCAATGGTGATGTGAAAAAATTGGGACTTGTTAATGGTGAATCTAACCTACTAAAATAATTGCATAATGAATAGGAGTGTTTTTGTTTCCGTAGTGTTTATATCATTTAAGGGTTCATGTTGAGTAATTAATACATGTGACCTGTGTTTGCTTTCCTTTGTGACGTGACTCACAACCTTAATTAAGATACAATTTTGGCAGATTAAGTATCTGTCTGGCACCCCGGCATAAATTAAGAAGGAAAGTGTTACAGTGTTCAGCAGAAGAGAGAAATTCATGCAGGTTTGGAACAACGTGAGGGTGAGTAAAAGATGAGGGAATTTGCATTTTTGGGAGAACTGTCTCTTTAAAGTTATTCAGGCCTGACTCTGGTGAGATGAGTGTCTTCCACACCAGATCAGATGGACCGTAGCTCTGTTGTCGAACACCTAGAAGAAAAAAATAATGTTTGCAAAATGTACATTTCCATTTTTCTATTGGCTAACTAAAGCAAAATATATAAATAACCTTCTTATTGTAACCTTAAGACATTTGCACGTTGCTGTTTATGTACGCGTATATATACACACAGTCCACACACATTTAAACTAAACACTAAATCCAGGTTTATAAATTAAGCTGACATCAGACCAAAAAACCCAAAACATTATTCAATATATAGTAATTATAGTTAGTAGGGTTTGTGGAATAAGTCACCATTATTTCTATAGCACTTTTTACAACACAGGTTGATTCAAATCAATGCGAACAGAGTTCAGCTGTACAGCAGCTCTGAGAAAGGGTCTGAAGGGTCTTCATCTGACACACACACACACGAAGATATCATTTAAACCTCCACCCCAACACATAAACTGTGGTCAGCCGAAGCTCTTCAGAAGGTTTGCATTAAACCACTCGATTCGTATCGATTTATTTACGATCTCTTAATAACTTCTAGAAGCGTCATAGTTCTTGTTTGTATCACCCAGCTTGTGTTTTTGCATTCACTGGTTTTGTGTTTGTTTGTTTAATGTCTTCTTTTGTTTATTGTGCTAGAGTTTGAAGCTGCCAGGAAGAGGGCGAAGAAGGCCAAGCAGGCGTTTGAGCAGATAAAGAAGGAGAGGTTTGACCGCTTCAATGCCTGCTTTGAGTCTGTGGCCACCAACATCGATGAGATCTATAAATCTCTGTCCCGCAACAGCAGTGCCCAGGTACTTATACACTTCTGTCTCACAAAACAAACTTCATTTTGGCTTTGTTTTGCTTGAAATGACGCCACACCAGTTTATGGGGGGCTTAAAGGGTTAGTTCACCCCAAAAATGAAAACTCTGCCAGTAATTACTCCCCTCATGTTGTTCAACCCCCGTCATTCATCTTCAGAACACAGCAGCTCATTGCTCTGTCCTACGAGGGTTGGGACAGTAAAAATACGGCCAAACGTTTAGATTTCCTCAGGCCGTTGCAGTTTACAAGAGAGTTTACGGCCAAACGAGCGAGAGTGTCATGAAGCAGGTGCTTACTCTAGTCTACAGTCCACTGAGCAGTCCCTCCAGAAAAACACGATTATGCGATCGCTGAATTCAATGCAAAATCAGCCAAAGTCCGCATATTTATGCAGGGGCCGCATTTTTTCAAATACGCCGCACTTTCGCCGCATAATATGCCGATTTCCGTGCAAAATATGCGGGGTTTGCATGATTTCATAATCCTCGCATTTTCATTGCAAAAAAAGTCACATGTATCGTAGCAGAAAGTTGAAAAATGTTGTGTTTGCTTCACACGAGAGCCGCCATTTCCCCCTGTTTCCATGGGAACGTTATGAAGTGACGCCAGACAGACTCACGGAGGCGATCGACATCTCACAAATCGAACTCGTATAACTGTCCGTCACACGTTCTACCGTCACATCGTTACTTAATAAACAACATAAGATAAAAGAAGTAGCATCAAACAGACATGGGGTGTTCGAGGCACTGCAGAGAGTTCAACAGCTCTTAAAGGGGCCACACCTTATTAAACTCGTTACAGTCTGAAATAAAACATTGCTGTTTTTGTAATTGTGAAAGAGAGTCTATTGTGCACTTATTCTTTGATTGATCTTTTGGAATGAGATGTCTCAATTTCTAGTTTTTAAAATGAATTGCAACCTTGTCTTAAATTTGCCATCTGTCTTACTTCATACAAATGATTTTGACTTTTCTATAAGAAAAATCGTTTTTTATTTTTTTCTATTATTAGGAAAATTTCATATCCATCAAACTAAGTGGAGTAACTCAAAACCCAACTTTGCTCATTTCAAAACAGCCTTTAAAATGTATTTTGAGCCTGTACATTTTTTTTTTTAAAAATTGAAAAGCCCAAAGATCTGTATCTCTGCTAAAGGAATTGAATATATGTCTGTGATCCCCTCTATATTTATTTTTACATTAAGGTAGTAGCCTAGTGAGAACAGGATGTTGGGGGAATCACTTTTTTTCTCTTTTTCATCAAACCGCAGTTTTTGCAAGTTCCCGCAATTTCATCACATAAAATTAAATAAATATCCCGCATATTCCATCGCATTTTTATAGAAAACGGGCCGCGTAATCAAGGATTTTTGGTAACACTTTATAATAACTGCACACTATTAATCATTAGTTAAGCGTGAGTAAACAGTTAATTCATCATTTATAAAACATTAATAGACATTAATATGCAGTTTATAAATACAGCTATACATGTTTTTTTCTTGATTTATAAGCATATCTATAATGCGTTTAATGAGTGTATATTCATACTTTGTTAATGATAAATTAATAATTTCTAAATGAAGTATAGCATTATTTACAAACCAGTTGTTTAAGAGTTGTCAGTCATTCATAAGATTACTTAGAAAGTGTAAGTAAATGTAGTAAATACAGGTAGTTATAAAACATTTAGTAGTGGTTAGTTAACTATTTTTGTGAGCTAATCTAAAGTGAGGACTATTCGTACTTTGTAAAGGAGATTTAAAGACTCGTCAATCTTCTAAACAGTAAAATGTAACAAACACAACGCAGTGATACAGAACATAGAAATATTTAACAGCCTTTAAAAATGCTTTACAAGGCACTCACTTTAGATGAGCTCACGAACATAGTTAACTGACCACTACTAAATGCTTTATAACTACCCAAATTAACCCTGAATTACAGCATTAATACATGTTAATAAAGCATTTATTAACACATTAAGTAACCATCACTATATGTCTGAATAAACAGATGTATAATTGTAAATTTATTAATCATTTACTTACTCGCTCTAAGTAATCGTATGAACCACTGAAAACTCTTAAATAACTGGTTAATAAAAAATGCAATTCTTCATTTAGAAATGATAAATTGATCATTAATAAAGGATGAAAATACAATTATTCAAAAAATTACAGATATGCTTTTAAATCAAGAAGAAAGCATTTATAGCTGTATTTATGAACTGCTTATTAATGTCTATTAATGCTTTATGAATGATGAATTAATGGTTTACTCATGCTTAACTAATGATTATTAGCGTGTAGTTATTATAAAGTGTTACCGGATTTTTGCCCGCAACAATCACAAAAAAACTCTGGAAGGACTGACAAAGCTTTGACACACACACACCATGACAGAAAAGCAAGTGTGGTTTTGATTGCATAAACAACTAAAGTAACTTTACATCCTGGCCACATGAAAGCATACGTTTAGAACCCATGAAGTCATATAGTGCTTTTGTAAACGTGCATTTTTCTGCTACAACCTATTCTTCAGGCTTGTCGAAGTTATGCTTTAATTTTCTCCTAACACTAAGATGAATCTTTCCACTGGTGTGTGTGTGTGTGTGTTGCTAGGCTTTTCTGGGGCCTGAGAACCCCGAGGAGCCATACCTGGATGGGATCAACTATAACTGTGTGGCCCCAGGCAAGCGTTTCCGGCCCATGGACAACCTGTCTGGCGGAGAGAAGACCGTGGCTGCTCTCGCTCTGCTGTTCGCCATTCACAGGTGCGTGGACGTATATGTGTCCAATCGTGTCCAATCCCAGCCTTCATCCGTGTGTGCCTGACGCCCTTCTCCCCCTCGACAGCTATAAGCCCGCTCCCTTCTTCGTGCTGGACGAGATCGATGCCGCACTCGACAACACCAACATCGGCAAGGTTTGTTTCTCACCAGTTTATCACACAACCGACTTCTGATTATCATGGGAGACGGGCGAGGGCCACGCAGTCTTGGCATATTGCGTCTGCATGATGAACTTTTAACATTTTATATTGTACATGCAATCCATGAAGTGGATTCCCATCAGGCACTGCTGTTAGAATAGAAATGTTGTGCTACACCTGACACTTCTGTTCAGCGGTTTCCAAACGCTTTCCCCTTTTGTAGAGAGAGATTTTCAAGCCAGACTAGAGATTAGTTTCCCTCACTCTGAGTTTTACCAATATCAATATCTGCAGTTATGATTATTGCTGATGGCAAGTTGACAATCATGATTAATGTAAAAAAACAAAAACTTGCTATTATGAAAAATTAAAATACACAATTTTGCTAAAACAAATTGACACAGACATGTTGTTCAGATGTGAAGATATAAACTAAAAACATCTAAAATATATAATTCATTTAATTTGTATGTAAAAGTAATCGAATTATAAGGATAAATTGATGAATTAAATCTAGAAAGACTGAAAACAAGCGTGTGTAGATCGCCTTTGAAAAACCATTAAAACTTTATAGTAGACAGAGCGGGATGGAGGAACACAAGCTGACAGGCGTGAGTAAAGGACAGGAAATGATGCATAACTGCCTTCATATGTAGAGCTTCACTCTGTAAACACCTTTAACTGAACCTGTTTCTGCGGCGGCGCTATCTTAATCCATCATTAATGTTACGAGCGACCGGATACCTTTCCATTACCCTTCAATTTGCGCAAATTGAAATTGCGAAATGAAAATACGCTCAATGGAAACACGGCAATTTCGCAAAAACTCCCGTTTATCGCAAAACAGTTTTTACGCTCGCATGAGGAGGTTTTTCAGGCAATTCGAAAAAGGATTTTTCCGCAAAACTGCAATGGAAACGGATTTTGCGCATTTACAGTCACCTGACTTAGAAGACGGAGTGTGTTTTAGGTCCGTGTCCGCAAATAATAATAATAATTATCATCATTAGCCTATTATAACATCTATTAGGCTACATATGTAGAAGACGCTTTTATCCAAAAAAAGGAACAAAGCAATTCGTCACATCTCATTCATAGTACAGGTCAGTGGCGGTTCTACTTTGAATTACACCCAGGGCGAGACCCCCTTCGAGCGCCCCCCCCCCCAAACCAACCAACCAACCAACCAAAAAAAAAAAAAAACACCCCAAAAATAAAATCTCATTCCGTTCATTATTCACAGTGAATAGAATCCAGTTCTTTTGCTAGATTAATCTAACTTTAAAGGGAGGAAGTCACCATTAGCGCATTGGTTATTGCCTTGAATTATGTGCATGGCACACTTTAAGTTATGACTTGTTAAAGTATACTTTGTCACTAAATGGAGTTTTTAAAAGTAAAATCGTCAGAGAGACACTTAGGCCTATTTTGTAACACAATACTTATCTCTTAAATAATTTTGAACAGCTATCATATTAACAACTATCCAAACTGTTATAGACCTAAAATAGCTTTTGTAGCCCTATGTCACTCTTAAAATGTCAGAGAAAAGGACCGAATCAGAGATTATTTAGAAAATAGAAAATTGTACTTTGCATATTATAGGCTACTATAAAAACACATAAAGTTGATCATTATGTAAATTATTTTCATTTCATGAATATAGTGACCAACATGATCACAGAATCTTGTTCAAAAAGCCTAATACACAATGAAATCAATTCACCAAGTTAATAACATTAAAGATTTGTTTTTAAGGAGTGTCTTTTATCTTACCTACTAAACTTAAAAAAAAGGTTAACACAAAAGATTTAAAAAAAATATAAATATTTCAGCATTCAATCATCTCTATAAAAAGAATGAGTCAATAAAGATATATTCCTGACATTTATAATGCACAGTAGCTGATCTTTTAATAGTAAAATTCAGTCCGATTTTCCCATGGCTGTCGTTGCTATACAACCACGCACTCGCGCTCTCCACAATGGCAAAGAAGTTTTAGTAGCTAATGTATTTCCACCACAGAAAAACGCTTGCTGAAGCTCTGCTAAAAGAGTTATTTACGGAGAAGAGAAAAAAAACCCAAGTGTTTGGGTGCACGTGCACTCCCATACTGATAAGATTATGAGCGCGCCTCCCGCGAGCGCGTAATGAGCGCGTTTCCCGTGCGCCTAATCGCCTATTTGAAATAACGACCTCAAGCGCGCAAAAGACGCGATACGTGAACTAATCAAGAGACCCCCTTGATATCGCTTCTGCGCACGGCACCTTCTCCGCAAGCAGGGGCGCCATTGCCAATAATTGAATTGAAATGATAAAAAATAGAAAACCTTCGCGGGACAGAGGATTTTTTTTAACTGCTCGTGCCGCCCCCCATGTGACATGAAGAGATGCCGCCCCGGGCGACTGCCCGGTTCGCCCGTGCCTAGAACCGCTACTGGTACAGGTTGGACAATAATAATAATAACTAGAAAAAAAAGTTTGATGACAAACTTTAAGTTGGCTTGAGAAAGCCGGACCAGAGCGTTTGAAGTTTTGAAGTTTGAATGAAGTTTTAAAGATAGATTAGAAAGAAAGAAAGAAAGAAAGAAAGAAAGAAAGAAAGAAAGAAAGATGGATAGATTAGTTAGAAAGATAGATTAGTTAGAAAGAAATATAGATAGATAGATAGATAGATAGATAGATAGATAGATAGATAGATAGATAGATAGATAGATGTTTTTGGCAAGAAGCTAACATGATTAGCATGTAGCTAGCTTGATGCTAATTTGATTAACATGTAGTTAAGATGATTAGCATGTTGTTAGCATGTAGCTAGCATCATAATAGCATGATTAGCATGTTGCTAGCATCAAGCTAACGTGTTTTTATCAAGAAGCTAGCATGACTAGCATGTAGCTAGCATCATGCTAACATGATTAGCATGTTGCTAGCATCATGCTAGCATGTTTTAGCAAGAAGCTAGAATGATTAGCATGTAGCTAGCATCATGCTAGCATGATTAGCATGTTGCTAGCATCATGTTAGCATGTTTTTAGCAAGAAGCTAGCATGATTAGCATGTAGCTAGCATCATTCTACCATGATTAGCATGTAGCTAGCATCATAATAACATTATTAGCATGTTGTTAGCATCATGCTAACATGTTTTTAGCAAGAAGCTAACATCATTAGCATGTAGCTAGCATCAAGCTAGCATGATTAACATGTTTTTAGCAAGAAGCTAGCATGATTAGCATGTAGCTAACATCATAATAGCATGATTAGCATGTTGCTAGCATTATGCTAGCATGTTTTTAGCAAGAAGCTAACATGATTAGCTTGTAGCTAGCATCAAGCTAGCATGATTGGCATGTTTTTAGCAAGAAGCTAGCATGACTAGCATGTAGCTAACATCATAATAGCATGATTAGCATGTTGCTAGCATCATGCTAACATGTTTTTAGGAAGAAGCTAGCATGATTAGCATGTAGCTAGCATCATGCTAGCATGATTAGCATGTTGCTAGCAAGAAGCTAGCATGATTAGCATGTAGCTAGCATCATGCTAGCATGATTAGCATGTAGCTAGCATCATAATAACATGATTAGCATGTTGCTAGCATCATGCTAGCATGTTTTTAGCAAGAAGCTAGCAGGATTAGCATGTAGCTAGCATCATGCTAGCATGATTAGCATGTAGCTAGCATCATAATAACATGATTAGCATGTTGCTAGCATCATGCTAGCATGTTTTTAGCAAGAAGCTAGCATGATTAGCATGTAGCTAGCATCATGCTAGCATGATTAGCATGTAGCTAGCATCATGCTAGCATGTTTTTAGCAAGAAGCTAGCATTATTAGCATGTAGCTAGCATCATGCTAGCATGATTAGCATGTAGCTAGCATCATGCTAGCATGTTTTTAACAAGAAGCTAACATGATTAGCAGAAAGCTAGCATGATTAGCATGTTATTAGCATCAAGAAAGAACGAAAGAGAAAGAAAGAATTTTTAGAAAGAAAGATGCATAGATTAGTTAGAAAGAAAGATGGATAGATTTGTTAGAAAGAAAGCTGGATAGATTAGTTAGAAAGAAAGATGGATAGATTTGTTAGAAAGAAAGAAAGAAAGAAAGAGAAAGAAAGTATTGTTAGAAAGAAAGATGGATAGATTACTTGGGTAGAAAGAAAGAACGATAGATTTGTTAGAAAGAAAGATGGATAGATTAGTTAGAAAGAAAGATAGATAGATTTGTTAGAAAGAAAGATGGATAGAATTGTTAGAAAGAAAGATGGATAGATTAGTTAGGTAGAAAGAAAAAACGATAGATTTGTTAGAAAGAAAGAACGATAGATTATTTAGAAAGAAAGATGGATAGATTAGTTAGAAAGAAAGATGGATAGATTAGTAAGAAAGAAAGATGGATAGATTAGTTAGAAAGAAAGATGGATAGATTTGTAAGAAAGAAAGATGGATAGATTAGTTAGAAAGAAAGATGGATAGATTTGCTAGAAAGAAAGATGGATAGATTTGTTAGAAAGAAAGATGGATAGATTTGCTAGAAAGAAAGATGGATAGATTAGTTAGAAAGAAAGATGGATAGATTAGTTAGAAAGAAAGATGGATAGATTAGTTAGAAAAAAAGATGGATAGATTTGCTAGAAAGAAAGATGGATAGATTAGTTAGAAAGAAAGATGGATAGATTTGTTAGAAAGAAAGATGGATAGATTAGTTAGAAAGAAAGATGGATAGATTAGTTAGGTAGAAAGAAAGATGGATAGATTTGTTAGAAAGAAAGATGGATAGATTAGTTAGGTAGAAAGAAAGATGGATAGATTAGTTAGGTAGAAAGAAAGATGGATAGATTTGTTAGAAAGAAAGATGGATAGGTTAGGTAGAAAGAAAGATGGATAGATTAGGTAGAAAGAAAGATGGATAGATTTGTTAGAAAGAAAGATGGATAGATTAGGTAGAAAGAAAGATGGATAGATTTGTTAGAAAGAAAGAAAGAAAGAAAGAAAGAAAGAAAGAAAGAAAGAAAGAAAGAAAGAAAGAACGATAGATTTGTTAGAAAGAAAGATGGATAGATTTGTTAGAAAGAAAGATGGATAGAATTGTTAGAAAGAAAGATGGATAGATTAGTTAGGTAGAAAGAAAGAACGATAGATTTGTTAGAAAGAAAGATGGATAGATTTGTTAGAAAGAAAGATGGATAGATTAGTTAGGTAGAAAGAAAGATGGATAGATTAGTTAGGTAGAAAGAAAGATGGATAGATTTGTTAGAAAGAAAGATGGATAGATTAGTTAGGTAGAAAGAAAGATGGATAGATTAGGTAGAAAGAAAGATGGATAGATTTGTTAGAAAGAAAGATGGATAGATTAGGTAGAAAGAAAGATGGATAGATTTGTTAGAAAGAAAGATGGATAGATTAGGTAGAAAGAAAGATGGATAGATTTGTTAGAAAGAAAGATGGATAGATTTGTTAGAAAGAAAGATGGATAGATTTGTTAGAAAGAAAGATGGATAGATTAGTTAGAAAGAAAGAAAGATGGATAGATTTGTTAGAAAGAAAGATGGATAGATTTGATAGATAGATAGATAGATAGATAGATAGATAGATAGATAGATAGATAGATAGATAGATAGATAGATAGATAGATAGATAGATAGATAGATAGATAGTTCATTAGTTCATATAGAATGGTAGTTTAATTGAGTCTAGGGCTTCAGGGAATTTAGATTTGAGTTTTTGTTGTACGCTATTGGGCCACCGTAGTCTTGGCTCAATTTGACCATGCTGCAATGAAAGTCAATGGGATTTTTATGATTTTTAATATTAATTTTTAAGAAATCTGAAAGTCGAATCAGTCTAAAAAGATATAGCACACTAAGTCAGAACAGTCTGAAAGTCTGACCCGAGTTTGGAGTTTGTAGAGTTAAAGCTCTAGGAGGAGTTAGAGTCAGAAAATTTTGAGTAAGAAGAATAATAATAATAATAAGTTTAAATAGGATTTCAGTAAGTTGGCTTTCTCAAGCCAACTTAATAATAATAGGGCTAAGATTATCACAAATAAACACTCAATTTTGACCAATATCCAAGAGAGTGTGCGGGGTTTGGAGCACTGGACGGCAGACAGACGCCGGCGCGCCGTGAACACTTTCATTTTCCCATCAATCAACTTAAAATACTCGTTTCTGGTTATACAGAAAATAATAATACATTATTCACAACTGCTTTTATTTGCTTAATGTCACAATAACAAGAAAACGTTGTGCTTTTGTAAAATAAAACAATCAGGCGCGCTTTATGATCTTCGTGAACTGGAGCGCGAGAACTGAACCAATATCCTTTATAGACTAAAGCTTGAAATGTCCACTTTAAAAAGAACAAATTCGAATCGTAAACTAATACCTTCTGATTATGTAATCCGTATGAAAGGTGCCGTTCTCTCTAAAGGGGCATCCGGAGATTATGTTTTTAGCTCGTTATTTTTTATAATAACTCACCTATTCTGCACTGCGGGGAAAATATCATAAATATCCATGTTCTAATTTGGCCTTAGAAAACCAGTAAAATCGACATTTTTTACCATTTTAATTAGTGAATATTTTAAACAAATATCTGAAATTTCGTTGAGATGTATATAGCGCAGCATTGGTGTGGTCAAACTAAAACGTTGGTGTTCAATTTGCGTTTTAAAAATACAACAACTGTTCATTTTTCGTTTTGCAACGACCGTTTGGACACAATACGAGTTCTTTATTAAATTCATTTAAATCAAAGAAACAATAATTACAGGAATAGCCTCTCTAAACCTCAAAGAAATGCCATCAAGACATCGAAGCAGAAATAAGGGAGAAACACCAGGAACTCTGTGTCTTTCCCTGCTTGGATAACAGTCACACACCACGTCTCCGTCCATTAATAATAATAATAATGTCTAGAGCGGTGCGTGGCTGTGAAATAGATTATAAACCTACCAAAGTCCGTTGCCATGATTTTCGAAATGACTTATCGCGAGAGGAAAAAAAGACGTTTTAGTCGCAAAACATCAGTTAATGGAAACACCGTCATTTCGCAATAGTTTTTTATCGACGTTTGGAAAATCTGTGATTGAAACGCGCCTAGTGATGCTCCCGCATACTGATACCCACAAATCAGTTCAGTTTTTACAGTCTGTGGTTCAAACTCGCGGGACAGGGAATCTCATGTTAATATCATTAGAAATCAAACCGAGATTAGAGATGGTGAATTGCCAGCCCACATGTCGTGACGGACAGCATGACCCTGAGCTGAACATGTCTGCTCGTGATCTAGACACTGATTCGCCTGTTCTGCAGGTCGCCAACTACATCAAGGACCAATCGGTGCAGAACTTCCAGGCCATCGTGATCTCCCTGAAAGAGGAGTTTTACACCAAGGCAGACTCCCTGATCGGAGTCTATCCAGAGGTCAGTGCTCACACACACACACACACACACACAGTGTTGTATTATGACTTAAAGTCAGCGGCTCGATGAAACTGCTTAGGGATGGGTAATATGACTTATTATTATTATATAATTCTGGTGGAGATATGAGTCACAGCATATTTCCTATGCGTGACCTTTGTCTGTCTGTGTCCACAGCAAGGAGACTGCGTCATCAGTAAAGTCCTGACCTTTGACCTCTCCCAGTATCCTGACGCCAATCCCAATCCCAATGAGTGACACAATCACGTTCTTCAAAACGTGTGTTTTCTAGAGATCAGTTCTTGTTTCATTATGAGTTTCTTCTGTTTAGTTCCTTCTGGCAATCATGTCCTTCTGATGAATCCTTGAAAACTAGATTAGTCTGACTTTTTTACACTTTTAATTTTGCTTTATAGTGCAAATCATCGTCACGGTTGAGTTCGAGTCCACGCGAGTCAGTTGTTTTAGTCGTTTGGTAACAGAATTGTATAATCCCTTTTTTAGTGACCTAATTTTACTCTTGAAAAATAAAGCCTGCTTTTCATGAATGTTTGATTACGCATGGATTTCTTGGGCATCACATTCCCATCATAACATGTTTCATGGTCATATATTAGATCATACAGCCGTTTACTCATAAACACACGCACACCGTTATAATAAAACACTGTATACTATGGCTAGACTTGATCTGCCTGATCTAGTGTTTACTATCACAGCAGTGAGATCCTGACCGACTCTTCAGTCCAGTCATAGAGGAAGCCGTATTTTAATAGCTCAAATATTGCTCAGTGTCGGTCACGTGATGTTAACCTTCGCTTACACGAGTGTGTGTACCGTTCTGTCCATATGCTCTTTACTAATGTGTTTTTCAATAAACTGATTTCAAACCCAGAGCAGAAGTGTTGTGGGATATTTATTTGCGTGGGAGTGGTTTGATTTTGACATCAGTTTTGCATTTTTTGTTTATTTGTTAAGTATTTTCCCTGGCCCTGCAAGGCTTTAAAAACAAGCAGCACAATCTCTAAATCAAGTCTTAAACTCACTATAGCACTATAAGCAGGGGTCAGTGTAAAGCGGTCACTTCTCTGAGTGAGTGTTAAAAGCCTGGCTAACACCAGATAAAGTGCATTACAGTAGACGACGGGTCAGAGGAGATAAAAGCATTTTCTAAATCTGCAAAACAAAGGAATGACTTGATCTTTGTAAGCTGTGTCAGTTATACACCACTTCAGTAGGTTGCGAGCCTCTTTTTGAACATTATTAGACGAGGCCACAGACTAGAGGAGAGATTATTAATCTGTGAGCGGAGCGGAGTCTGCACAGGGAGAGCGAGTGATGAGAAACCCAGTAACTGGCGGAGAGACGGGATAAATAGAGCCTGAAGACCTGAATAGGAGGACATTCAGTATTTAACCCTTGTGCATCCTGATGGACATTTTTGTCCTTTTCAGTTTTGTGTTTTTTGATCACTTTGCCTGTGTTAAAGCTAACTGCAAAAAACTTGGCACAGATGTGTATTTTTATTGGAATTTTACTATTTCATCGTCATTTTCTTAAAAAAATAAAAGAAAAAAATATTCCCTCTCAGCGCCTTTTGGACAAAAATGTCCCCATTGAAACCCATTAAAACTGCCATTTTAATCCCCGGTTCAGTTAACTATAAAATAATGTAATCTTTGTTAAGAGGCTTTCATTCTGATGGCAAGGCTTTAAAAATTTTATTTTTTACTATTTTTTATCAGACGGTGCCATTTTTTTTAAGTTTGGCCTATAAAACAAAAATCGCTTTATTCCTGTTTTCTGCTTCGGCATATTATAGAGCCAACTGGATAAATTATGCAACGATATTTGTGTGGGTGTGTTGGTATGGATGTCAGAGTGTGGTTAGTATGTGTGTGTGTGTGTGTGTGTGTGTGCATGTGTGTGTTTGTAATACTGAGAGAGAAAAACTGCAAATTCAAACTCAATCACTGTGAGCTCCAGTGGGGTTTTGCTGCCACCCAATGGGGAAAATATGTTACTACACCCAAACAAACTGTTACCCAAAGCTCATTTTTTGAGATATCATCCTCAAATTTGGAACGCAACCTATTTAGATTTATGGCTTTGATTTTATTGCAGTTTTGAGTTCAACCTGATTTAAAAAAAAATATATATTTTATATAAAATATTGTTTATAAATAATTTTCATTGACTTATACTTATTATTATTTTTTTACTTCAGCAATAATCTGCAAAGGGTCTTCTTTAAAATGATACCAAACTTAAGTCTGTGCTCCAAAGCGTCACATTTTTATGACAGTTTTTTGCCATGGACATATTTTTTAATTGATGCACAAGGGTTAATGTGGTTTAAAGGACTGCTTTATGTTTACTGCGCAGAACCCCTATTTTATTTTGTTTGAGAGAGAGAAATAAAGAAAAAAAAACTTGCTGAGAACTTGCTGACCTGACTTCTTCGTCCTTTTTATTTGTGAACATTGTTACAATTGCATTTATTTAAGTTCAGCTATATGATAAAATATGCAAACACTGCACGAGCGTCACTACGGGAAGCAGAAAGTGTCAGACTTCACATCTCCTTGTTCAGCTCCTCCCGACTGTGAGCGGCTACTCTTCCGATCGGCTACATCCAGCCGCAGTTTGTTTAGTTGGAGTTAGAGTTAACACTATCTGGACACTGGCCCTCCAGGACTAGAGTTGAAGAGCCCTGGCTTAAGTAAACTAGCCTGTTATCTACATGCTCCAGATACCTGATATCGACTGATGGCTAATTATTAATCGTAGCTTTTGCTCGTTATATCAGTCCATACAGATGATATACAAATAACTCGCACAGAGATATTTAAACTGCATGCATTTAGTAGGAATTTTGTAATATTCCATGATAATAATACTTATCATGCTGACTCGTCAGTTAAATGTTTAAGAACAAATGTTTATTTAATCAATGCAATCGACATGCAATGCATTACGTACACAATAGATATTAAAAGTCAAGTTAAGTCTCCGTTGTTTATATAGCGCATTTAACAAGATACATTTTTTATAGATGGTTTCAAAGCAACTTTACAGAGATAAGATGAAAATAATGCTACAAATTTTGTTTTGGCTGTACAGCAGATCTAGAATAAAATAGAGTCATTGTCCAGCTTAAGTAAGTTTAGTGTTGATTCATTTCTTTTGTAAAAAAGTTTTTAATTTAATTAATTTATCTATACAGCAGCTCTGGAGAACACAGTGATGTCATCGTCAGTTCTCATACAATGGTGTCAATGCAGGCAAATCAATAATATTGTTGAATATTAAAAGGACAGTTCACTTTGAAATTAATTTTTGATGTGTTTTATCTTACCTCAAGGGCATCCAAGATCTAGATGTCTTTGTTTCCGCATTAATTTCAATTTTGATATTTTTAGGTCAAACCGTTCTTGTCTATCAGTCATATAATGGAGGTCTATGGTCACCACCTCAAAGAGCAGCACAGAGAAGTCCAGATTAAACATGATTTAATGACTCGTAAATGTAAGTACACACTGATGGCCTAAGACACGAAACGAGCGGTTTGTGTGAGAAAATACTGTGGAAACAAAGACACCTAAATCTTGGATGCCCTTGAGGTAAGATAAAACATACCAAAAGGCGCAGGTCCTCCATCTGTTCTGGATACGGCCCGGATCCGGCTGACTACATCATGAGTTGCTCTCCGTCGCATCCTATCACAGTAAACTGACCTGTCAATCATCTTGTCAAAGATAAAATCCTCCACATTTCATTTCATTTCATTTTCAACCATTGGAGAGAAATGCAGAAGCACTTTGATCTGCAGCCGCTGGTCTCTCATGCGGAGACTCCTCATATTAATCATCCATTTAAAAGTTAATGGCCAAACGGATCTTTATAAAAGTCTACATTGTTATTGCAGATGAAAAAATAAAACGGATAAGATTAAATTAATATTTTATTATCAGATTAAACTTTGATTAGTCACTCAAACCTTTATCTAAACCTTTCACCGTCGGTCACGCATATCCACCATGTTTTGTTGTTTTTTTTTAACTCTTTTTACTCGTGTCTGTAGTTCCTCCTCCAAAGTACAGTGGGTTGTTGTGGGTAATATTAGCCTTTTAGAGTGAGCACGGATCCACACTTCGAAAATCCACTGGGAATAGTAGAGCATCCGGGGACTTCTGGCCTACTCTTTTCAACATATATGCTTTTTACAGTCTATGTTTGGGACACAATTATTTCAGTGTTTAGGATGGATAGTAGCCTATGGACATTGAGACAGTCGAGACCACCTCACTCGAGTCCGAGTCGAGACCGAGACCAGAGAGAGTCGAGTCCGAGTCAAGACCGAGTCCATAGAGAGTCGAGTCCGAGTCGAGACCGAGACCAGTGAGGGTTGATTACCTAATTTACTTTTATTTACTTAGAGAAGTCTTTTTTTTTTTTTTTTACTGAATTTACTTAGAGTTTAAAAAATATGATCAGTTTAGGGTAAAAAGGCCACATAGTAGGTGGTGTTAAAAGTAATTTTATTGCAATTTGTCATGCGCAGTTGCGCACTAGAAAATCACCAATCACTGGGCGTGTCAATCAATTTAAAGAAATATTTTATTAACATACATTAATAATCATGAAAAATATTTTGAATTGAACTCGAGTGGACTCGGGAATAATTCCGAGTCCTAAAAAAAAAATGTTCGAGTACGAGTCAATTCCGAGTCCAAATGCACACGAGTCCATGACAAGACCAAGACCATTAAAATATGGCCTCGAGACCGAGTCCGAGACGAGTCCGAGTCTCGAGTACAACACTGCATTGAGACGCAGGGAGAGATATTTATAATGCCATTCATCTTACGATGTAATAAGTACATCAAATGTTATGGGAAGTGTTCCCAGTTTCCTTTAGGTATTATCAACTGGCCAGAATTTTGAGATCGCAATAAACGTGAAGTACTTTAAGAATTTGCTAAAGTATGAGGAGATAAACCATTCAGGGTTTTATCAGTAAGATTTGATTTATTATTAATCAAGAATATAATTTATCATAATTTATCATTATCAAATATGCATTTTCCGAGAAAACACAATTTTCAGTGTCAACAGCAGCAGTAATAGTGGTAATGACTTTATATGGGGTTTCTCGAGTTGTTTTTTTTAAATATATTTTCTGGTCTTTGAGCACTTTTCTAAATTAACTCCAAAACTCAAAATGGCCCTTTTTTGTGCATCTAATGACATTTCATAAAACTTCATAAAATAACCATCATCAGACAACAACATTAAATGATGTATTATAATAGAAATGCATGGGAATTGTGTTCATTAAATACAAAACGTATATTTATGGACTCATGCCAAGTATTATATTAAAGTTCAAAACTTCGAGTGATTTTAAAATAACCATAAATCAACGAGGGAAGTGTTTTATGAGAATATAATGAATCCATTACAGGCCTTCATGATTCGATGATGGAAAGGAGGAATTATTTGAATGATTATTAGTTGCATAATATATTGAGATCAAGCTTGTTTTGTAGTGAATATTGATCGGCTGTTACAGGTGCTCGATGCGCCTCCTCGACCAGGGTTCACCCGTTTAAACACATCTGCTGCAAAGTGGACAAGGTTACGCATGCGTCAGAGAAGACAGGTCACTTTGTGCATTTATCATACACACCTGTACATATCTTACACAGAATAAATACACGTAATGGAGCTTACACAAAAGCGTCTGGAGAAGATCTGGGTGCCGTGGATGAGCAGCAGACTGAGACAGAGAAGAGGCTGTAAGTCAGACATCTCTCTCAATCTTTGCTGTGTGAAGCTGCTTTGAAACTATCTCTATTGTAAAAAGCGCTATATAGATAAAGGTGATCCTGACTCTTTCTGTGTTCTTGCCATCAGTTATAAGACTACATCTTTTTTATTCATTATGCTGACACAATATTTTTATAAATAACCAATTTTGACCAATTTTTTATAAAACTTCCATATACTCTTTATAAGAGACTGCCTAAGTAAGAAGTGATAGTTAGTGTGTAATAAACAGATGAAAAGCATATTGCATAGTGAAAATGCTTTAAAATAAAATCATCCAGAGAATATTTCCAAATACTTTTTCTTATACTTTTGTTATGTGAGTAATTGTGATAAAAATCAGTTTTGTGCGTGTTTGTGCGTGCGTGTGTGTGTGTGTGTGTGTGTGTGTGTTATAGTTTGAAAGTGTATGATGGTTTGTGTCCTCTGGGCTATTCACCTCACTCGAGTCCAGTTCATTGCCATTCACACACACACACACACACACACACACACACACACACACACACGACTGATACATGAGACACTACTGTTTCTTTAGTAAAATGAATAACTTCACTACCGTAATTAACAATGGCATGAGTGGGAGTGTATACATTCGGTCTCCATAGAGATCAGTTAAAGAAACCCATTATAAAACCATATTAAATGATGCGTCAGTTTGAAATCAACTGTTAGTTTACTATAATGTGTGTGAAACTATCATGGGATTAATTGATTTACTGTAATTAGACATTGTGTGGTTGTTTCAGCATCAGTCCCGCAGTTCACCAACTCTCCCACCATGATAGTGATGGTCGGTCTGCCAGCCCGTGGAAAGACCTACATCTCCAAGAAACTCACGCGCTACCTCAACTGGATCGGCGTTCCCACCAAGGGTGAGAATTATTATTCATGGAAGCATCATATTATACAAACATTTCAATTTAAGAAACAGGTAGAAGCACAACATTTTCTCACACATTACAGTTTTTCTTTATTGCTTTAAAACGTTTCTTGAAACTATGCTTCCTTTTCTCAAAAATCTTAAACATTTAGTAAAAAATTGTGGGCATAGATTTTAAAATGTACAGGGGTTGGACAATGACACTGAAACACTGGCCAATGTTGGAGGTTCTGGCGGCCAATCTTCAGAGTGAAGCACGGGTGGATCAGTGATGGTTTGACCTCCAATATCATGACAATCCTGATTGTATTTGATGGACACGACACTGCCGAGGACTACCAAACCCTTCTGGAGGATCATGAGCACCTGATGCTCAAACCGTGTATCAGCATGATCATGCACCAACACACACAGCAAGACTTGTGGCTGTATTTGGATGCAAAATAAGGCCCTCACCATTCTAACAAATTATTGTGTTGTAAAAACAGTTTCATTGTCCAACCCCTGTAATTAGTTATAGTGTATTTAGCAATGAAGATAATTGCATGCGTATTGAAATAGAGTTAATAATGGCGAATATCAAAGCTAATAAATACAATGATGTTCTATTATTTATTTGTGCAATTTGGCAAATGGATGAAAAAATGGCTATATGCAAATGAGACACAAAATTGCTTAAAAAAATTAACACTTTAATATCAACAAAGCCTAAATGTACGGAGGCGTATTGCATTCACTTGAAGAAAAAAAAATCTACTCTGTTTTTCTGAATCAACGAGTTAATTTTTCATGAGAAAAAAAAAAATTGCTCTGTTTTTCTGAATTAATGAGTTAATTTTTCATGGAATTTTTTTTTTTTTGCTCTGACGAGTTAACGAGTTAATTCAGAAAAAACAGAGCAAAAAAAAAATTGCTCATGAAAAATTAACTCATTAATTCAGAAAAACAGAGAAAAAAAAATTTCTCATGAAAAATTAACTCGTTAATTCAGAAAAACAGAGCAAAAACAATTTTTCTCATGAAAAATTAACTCATTAATTCAGAAAAACAGAGAAAAAAAATTTCTCATGAAAAATTAACTCGTTAATTCAGAAAAACAGAGAGAAAAAAAAATTTCTCATGAAAAATTAACTCATTAATTCAGAAAAACAGAGAAAAAAAATTTTTTCTCATGAAAAATTAACTCATTAATTCAGAAAAACAGAGTAGATTTTTTTTCTTCAAGTGAATGCAATACGCCTCCGTATAAATTAACTGTAATATTTAAAAAAACTAAAAAATGTCAAGGCTACTGGTTGATTTAGGCACTAATATTTTTCTATTTTACACTTATTGGTCAGTACAGGTCATTGCAGACTGGTATATTGAACTCTGTACATTTTTATTGATAACAGTCAGAGTGGTCATTTGGGGGATTTTCAATGTTAATTAAGCAAATTTGTCAAAATGTTTGGTTGTTTTTCCAAATTCAGTAGTCTTTAAAGAACACAAGTCTATACGTAATATGTGCCTCTGTAGACCAAATACAATCATAGAGCATTATTTCTTGCAGTAAACAGTCACTGATGTGAAGCTATTTTAACAGTGTTTAACGTTGGACAGTACCGAAGGGACGCCGTACACACCTATAAGAGTTACGAATTCTTCCTCCCAGACAACGAAGAGGCCATGAAGATTCGCAAGTGAGAAACTCACACTTTACACTACAGAGCTTCATTTAAGTAACATCACATGAGAAGGAGTGCTGTTTCTCCAACATTAATATCAAGTTCTTGTTTATATCACACTCCCAATTATGCTATTGTTCTGAATATTCAGAATGAAAATATATTGATCAACATGTATATGGTGTAAATAATGAAAAATATATGTAAAATAATGGTAACACTTGACTTTATTTTACAGTGTCCTTATTGCATATATTTACCATAGAAATAACAGTAAATGATGCATAATTACATGCAACTAACCCTCGACCAAATCCTAATCCTTATCCTATCCTAAGTAAATGTAGGTGCGTGATATTTTTAGTACTTAAATATATATATATATATATATATATAACTATAACTGCAACACTGTAACAAGGACACCTGGAGAAACAGTGATGTCATCATCCAGCTCAGTTCAGTTTTTATTGTATTTTATTGTATTTTATTGTGTTATTGTATTTTAGTTTTCTGGTAAATTGTGCTTTAGAGCGTGTGCTCTGGCGGCGTTGAAAGACGTGTGTTGTTACTTCACTCAGGATCATGGACAAGTTGCAGTAAGTGACAAGCACACACACACACACATCTGAACACGGACGATAGTTACAAACGTTTCCGCAGATCTTGATGAATTTAGAAGAGCAGTGATTAGAAACTTAACTTTATCTGAACAATTAGCAGCTAATAAGGCCATATGTATCATCACAGTAGTTTCTGATTAATGTTTTATACACAACCAGCCAGTTGGAAATATTTAACATTTTTAAACATGTTTTTGAATGTTTGATGTTCACCAAGGCTGTTTATTTTATTGAAAACATAGACAAAATAGTAATTTTGTGAATTGTATTTAAATGTAAAATAACTAAGCAATTTAATTATGGTGAAGCTGAAATTGAAAAAGCAAATAATGATAGTGTCTTTACAAGCTTTTATTCTCGTAAGAATAGCTGTAGTTGTTTAACTAAAGGAAACACTGATCACCACAATGGTGACTGTAACATATATATTTTTTCTAAACCTCTGTTAATTCTCAATAAGAACTCCTGCAGATGTATGCCAGAAATGAAGTCAAACTGTTAGTAATAAGTGAAGCTGGTAAAGCTGTTTTTGATCTCCTCTGCTGAGATCTTGAGAGATATGCTAGTGTTTAATGTTTAACTTTTTTTTTCTCACTTTTTGTATGTTTTTATTTAAGAAAACTAACGATTTTGAGTAAAACATCCTTAATCCTTAAGGCATTTTTTTCTTGTTTTGAACTAATTTCATTTTACAGTGTAAATATATTGTAAAAACTCTATGATGATTCTCGATGATAATCAAGCCAGTTCTGGAAATGAAATTCCCCACAGGTGTTCGACGCGACCAACACAACAAGAGAGCGTAGAGAGGTGATTCTCACCTTCGCTAAAGAGAACGGCTATAAAGTGAGTGAAACAGGTGAATTGATGAGTCGATATTCATCAAAATGAATGCTTCATCTTTAGAAATGAATTAAAAATATCTCTACAATATATTATTTTTAAGTTTACATTGAATTATCCTTCTTGTAGGTCTTTTTTATTGAGTCTCTTTGTGATGACCCAGAAATCATTGCAGCAAACATCAAGGTAATACAATTTATTTCACGTGTTTAAAATGATATATGATGTGATGAATGTATATGATGTGTTTAAAATATATATTTATTTCTTGAGCTGCATAATTATTAAACTATGATCTGGTATTCTTGAAAGTTTGTATTGAATGATACTGTATGTTTGTGAAAGACCTTTGCTTTCCGTCTGAATCTGCAGCAAGTGAAGCTGAGCAGTCCTGATTACGCTGACTGTGATGAAGAGGAGGCTGTGACGGACTTCCTCAAGAGAATAGACTGCTACAAACTCGCATATGTTCCTTTAGATGATGACAAAGACAGGTGACACACTTTCGCCCATACTGTAATTACGTTCAAAAGGTCACGGGTGACGTAGCCGGAGTCAAAATCGTCCGACATCGTCGTTTTACCTTTTAATTCCTTTTTTTTTTTTGTAAACGGCGTTTGAGCTAATTTGCACGTTCAACCTATGCGTTCAACTTGTAAACACTGACTCTGTACTTCCGGCTACGTCGCCCGTGACCTTTTGAACGTAATTACGTATAACGTGACGTTACAAACGCGCCTCACAGAATAGAGCAAGGCTAGCATTTGTCCTTAGAAAAGTTACATTTTTGGAATAAGTTTTGAAATAAGCGATCGTTTCGCATGATAAGACCCTTATTCATCGTCTGGTGTCGTTTAAAGACATTTGAAGCTGCATCTGAAACTGTTATTAACTGTCTTTTGGACCTTGAACCGTTTGGACCCCATTGAAGTCCATTATATGGAGAAAATCCTGGAATGTTTTCATCAAAAACCTTCATTTCTTTTCGACTGAGGAAAGAAAGACATGGACATCTTGGATGACATGGGGGCGAGGAAATTATCAGCAAAAGCTTTTTCAAAAGTGAACTACTCCTTTAAGAGAATTGTCCATTTCCATCTGTTTGGAAGTTGAAGTAATCACGCCGGTATGGAGACGAGTTGTTGAGGATCAGTGCTGATGGATAACTCACAGTATATTTTCCTCAAAAACAACATATTTCCCAGAATGGACTGTTTTCTACGGTATATTACTGTTTTAAAGGGAAGTGGTATGATACAGTTTTCACAGCAAGCGTACATCTGTTGTTTGACATGACAGTAGTGGAAGTGCTCATCATTACTGTGTGTCCACAGGAACCTGTCATACATTAAGATCTTTAACGTGGGCAGCAGGTACCTGGTGAATCAGGTTCAGGACCATATTCAGAGCAGGATCGTCTACTACCTGATGAACATCCACGTCACCCCTCGCACCATCTACCTCTGTCGACATGGAGAGAGTGAACTCAACGTCTCGGGCCGCATCGGAGGGGACTCCGGTCTCTCTGCACAAGGAAAGAAGGTCAGCGCAAATCTAAAACAACGGAGCAGAACTTTCAATGAGTCCTGGATTGATGATGTTTTAACTGTTTATTATAACCGAACCACAATTCAGATATAATAAACCCAATAAAGAATAAAATAAAAGACATAGCACATTGATCTTCCAGTTGAGGGTCTTTCATGTGGAGAATTCTCCTCGTGTTTTTGCAGAATGATGCATTTAACAATTTAAATAAAGTTCACGATTTCATTTATTAATGAAACTGAATTATTGACTGAATTATTATACAGTCTGTTTCTTGCCATTCCATTAATATTCATATTATTGTCAGTATTTCATTTTGTGTTTTTTTTTATTTATTATTTTTATTTTAAAACGCTTATCACGTTATAATTGTATTGTGTGACTTATTTTTAGATAAATTGTACTGCAAATGATTAAGTTTTTTTTTCTCTCTCTCAAAAAGGATAAATTATGATATTTTGTAAAGAGAAAACAGTAGCCGTTTCAAATCTAGATTTGTAAAAGGGGAAGGTAAATATAAATTTCTCTTTTGAACATGCTGAGATTTTGTTTTTATTATTTTTTTGTTTAAATATGCTCTGTTATCGATGACCATATTCTGAAGAGGAAAAGGAAATGAAAAGAAATAAAATACTTCATTCATTTATCTGCAATGTTGTGTCAGTTTGCTGCTGCTCTCGGGACATACATCAGGGGTCAGTCCATTCTGGACCTGAAGATCTGGACCAGTCACATGAGGAGAACCATCCAGACTGCGGAGGCGATCGGAGTGCCCTATGAGCAATGGAAAGCACTGAACGAGATTGATGCTGTGAGTCTAGGTGCACTTATAGGAGATCGACTGAAGTGCACACTGGGAAAAAACCACAGACAGTTGCCATTTTGATTTTTGTATTATATATATATATATATTTGTCATGAAGTTCATGTGTTGGTGTGCAGGGTGTGTGTGAGGAGATGATGTACGAAGAGATTCAAGAACACTTTCCTGAGGAGTTTGCACTCAGAGACCAAGACAAATACCGGTACCGCTATCCAAAGGGGGAGGTGAGTGTATTGGGGCAAGCAACACATCAACAATACGTCAGAGACTTGCCTTCAAAGGGACTTTGTTAAAACTCACCTGGGCCATGGACACTTTTGAGACCCAAACAGCAATCCAATGGTGTCGATACTGAACAGCAATGAGAGATACATGTTTTTGGATGCTTTATGTGTTTGGGTGTTGCCCAGTGCATTACTGGTTTAGCAGTGAGCCTTTCGGAAGATTATATTCGCTTCCATTACCCACATAGGAACATATTGACGGCCCAGATCCGGCCCACATCTGGCACACGTGGAAAGATGATCTGGCCCACGAGCAGCGTGGAATGACGGCCCTTGGGTGGCTCACTCCTGTTTGCCGGATCTGGGCCAGAAGCCGGCCATAGCAATGCCACATGTCAGCCAAGAGCAAAGAAATAATCCAGAACTGGACCTTGAGCCACAAAGCTGTGTATTTTAAATATGGAGTCATCTCAGCCTTAATAAGCCTGTTCACAAGCAGAATCACTGAAGGAAAGAGGAGAACAGAAAAAGAGACGAGCAGATGGGACTTTTCCCGCTGGGCCGGTGGTGTTTCGAGGCCCGGTCATTGCAGTTCTTAGCAACACCAATTTGGAGTTGCTATATTTTGCTTGTGAAAAGTGAAATGAATGAATGTAGCATATGGAGAGATGGGTAAAGATGTGCTAAAGTAGAAAGAAATCTGAATTGTGTTGTATCATAACATCCTTTATTGCCAATTGTTTAAATATTGTGTCACTTAATGAAGTTACAGTAGTAGTAGGGATGGGGCCGATCCGATCCGGTATCGGGACCGATACCAGCGTAATTCACGTATCGGATTTTTCCGATCCAACCTGCGGAGAAATCCGATATTTATGAGCCATGTCTGCGCTTTAACGTCGTCTGCTGAAATGACTCCAAAAATGATTGCGCCGGGTCTGCTAGTCTGCTAGCTACGGAGGCGTATTGCATTCACTTGAAGAAAAAAAATCTACTCTGTTTTTCTGAATTAACGAGTTAATTTTTCATGAGAAAAAAAAATTGCTCTGTTTTTCTGAATTAATGAGTTAATTTTTCATGAGAAAAAAAAATTTGCTCTGTTTTTCTGAATTAATGAGTTAATTTTTCATGAGAAAAAAAAATTTGCTCTGTTTTTCTGAATTAATGAGTTAATTTTTCATGAGAAAAATTTTGTTTGCTCTGTTTTTCTGAATTAATGAGTTAATTTTTCATGAGAAAAATTTTTTTTGCTCTGTTTTTCTGAATTAACGAGTTAATTTTTCATGAGAAAAAAATTTTTTGCTCTGTTTTTCTGAATTAATGAGTTAATTTTTCATGAGAAAAAAAGTTTTTGCTCTGTTTTTCTGAATTAATGAGTTAATTTTTCATGAGAAAATTTATTTTTGCTCTGTTTTTCTGAATTAACTCATTAATTCAGAAAAACAGAGCAAAAAAAAAATTCCATTAAAAATTAACTCGTTAATTCAGAAAAACAGAGTAGATTTTTTTTTCTTCAAGTGAATGCAATACGCCTCCGTAAAAAAGTGAGTTAATACAATGAAGGAGATTAATTTAATCATCAGAAACTCAAAATAATAAGTAAATAAATTATTTAAGTTGATTTGACAAAAGAAAATACGTTGTGATAACAAATTTTGAAAATATTTTTTTACAGTGTATAGTTCTTGTGTTTCTGCTCGACTCTTTTTCTGCTTTTGTCTTTCCTTCGGTGATGCTTGTAAACAGGATTATTCAGCCAATTAATACACAGATTTTGTGGCTCAGATAAGGTCCAGTTCTGGATTATTTCTTTGCTCTTGGCTGACAATGCTATGGCCTGCTTGTGACCCAGATCACATGTGCCAGATGTGGGCCGTCAAAATGTGGGTACCCTTCAAATTGCGCAAATTTAAATTGCGAATTGAAAATAGAAACATGCAAATTTTGCAAAAACTCCCATATCTGGCAAAAAAAGTTTTTACTTTTGAGGTGATTTTTCATAGCCTGACTTCGTCAAAGCCCAACGGAGCGGTTTTAGACTCATATTCTCAATAGAATATGAGTCTAAAACCGCTCCGTTGGGCTTTGATTATGAGGCGTGTCGTAACCGAACCAGGAAAAAAAACCTCTGCACTCAATTGGATAGTCGGTAGACCTACAACCAATCAGAGCAACGCAGTAAGTCAACTCCTTTGCATAGCGCAGTTTTCAACTACAGAACTTACTTATTTTAGAAGTTAAATAACGAGTGTTGCTTCTTTACGCCACCAAAGGAGAAACCACAACGACCACAGGCTTTTCATTACGTCCCATCTTCTTAACGACCGTCAGAGCCAGCTGATAAGTTCATGTTGGAGAGATGCTAAAAATATCTTTCCGATCGACAAATGCCTTGATTGCAGTTTTCCGTTCGTCTATTAAAATTAATGCGCTGTCGATTTATTTTACAAAAGACGCGACAGCGTAATCTATACATCTCAATTCTCCAGCTGCAGTCATCGCTCTTTGATAACGTGATGATTACGTCCCTGCAGATCATCTGTCCATCATCGCATAAAGCCCGCCCTGGCAATCTGATTGGCCCGAACGTTTCTTGTCTGATCATAATTTCTCCTCAATGGATCGAGTCCAGACCGAACTTCCAGACCAAAAAATGTTGTGTGCGGAGTTCGGGCTGGCATCCAGGCTAGGTTTTTCAGGCAATTCGAAAAAAGAAATATTTCGCAAAACTCCAATGGAAACAGTTTTTGCGCATTTACAGGTCAACTGATGTAGTTCGGTATGTTTGGACAGAAGACGAGACATAGTCCTTTATTGAGCTCATAAAAGACAAAAGAATTACAGGAATACTGGATTTTAAACAACAAAGAAATACCACAATCAATTCAATTTACATTACATGCAAAGGTTAATATATTTGTGTGTGTGTGTGTTCAGTCCTATGAGGATCTGGTTCAGCGTTTAGAGCCTGTAATCATGGAGCTTGAGCGCCAGGAGAACGTTTTGGTCATATGTCATCAGGCCGTCATGCGCTGTCTGCTGGCATACTTCCTGGACAAAAGTGCAGGTACTTCTGGAGCATCCATTTACTCCAATACACAGGCTTTACTGAAAAAGTTTGCAAACACAGCTATTCCCAAAACATTGTAAGCAGATTGTAGGACCACAGCAACTAATGGTCTCTTCAATCAACTTGAGCCCTGAATGTCTGCATTGATTACTCATAAAAAGTGTTGTGATCTTCGTTTGTGTCTAAGAATAAGGCACTAACAGCATCGCTAAAGACATTGCATTGCTTGGTATTCGCCTTATTCACGGCAGCGCCATCTTTGATTTTTAATGAGAATGAAAGCGAGGCTGTGAGGGATAGACTTGCATCTCTTCAATGGGCTGTACTGTTATTTAACGTGTTTTTTGGATTGTTCTGCTCATGAAACACTGGAAAAATATCTTTCAAAGAAATGTCAGTTGACTAAAAACTCCCGACAATGTAAGCTGTGGAAAATTTTAAGTTAATCTAGCCGCTTTATTCAGCTTTTTACAGCGGATGCCGTTGGAAACACGGTAAGTCTATCCCTCACAGCCTCACTTTCATACCTGTCATGGCGCTGCTCTGAATAAGGTCTATAGGGGCATTTGTTATTCCACGGTTAGACAAGTTGACATCAAATGGAGAAGATTGAGGATTGTTGCTACTCTCCTTAAGAGTGGGCATTTAAATCCAATAGGCAATCCTCAACGAGATGATAAAGAACAGCAAAAGACCACCATCATTCAACCTACTGGCTCTTTGCAGAGGTGAATGCAAACTGTTTCTCAAGAGAACTTGAAGAAAGATGAAGTGTGTGTGTGTGTGTGTGTGCAGGCTTGGGTGTTGTGACGTCATTACTGGCGTGGCGGCCATGTTGCAGCTTACGCGCATGTAAACATACAGCAAGTCGAACGAGGAGAAGCAGTAGAGTTGGGATAAAGAAAAGAAAAAGGGTGTTAAAATCTCTAAAAGGTTGCAGAATTTACCGGGATATGTTACCGGGAAGCCAGTGACCGGTATGTGGACTAAACCCGGCACTTAACGGTTTGGATCCATATGAAATTTCCAACAAAGAGTCGGCAAACAGTGGGAACACAGTAATCCGGAGAGATGGTTAGTAACGTTAGCCGTCAACCCTCACGTTTGTTCCGGGTTTCTCACGTACTTGATCTCTTTTCCCGCTGTCTTGCCGTTTTAGTATATTCCTGTAAAATATCCCGTATTTTAATATTCTCATAACATTAAAGGGTTAGTTCACCCAAAAATGAAAATTAAGTGCGGAAAGTACGGTAATTAAAAAGCGTATGTACAGCGCGCATCTTCCTCTGCTTGTAAACAGAAAGTTTTGCGCTTCCAGCTATATCAGCACATCATCTTATACGGTAGGGGGCGGTAAAACTCCTAAGCGGTGAGCAGCCGGTAACAAGAAGTAGTCGAATGAGAACGTCCTCGTCTCAGTTCTCGCGCATGCGCCCATAAGGAAGTAATAGAATCGTCGAATAAAGTCGTTATTTATGTTTTTTCGCACAAAAAGTAGTCTCGTCGCTTGATAAACTTATAATTGAGCCGCTGTAGGCACATGGAATATTTAAACCTTTTCTTTAATGACTTTATGGGCCGTCAAGAGCCAGTCCCTTAGGCAGTCTATGTAGGACTGATCCAGCTCTCAGATTCAATCAAAAATATCTTTATTTGTGTTCTGAAGACGAACGAGGGTCTTACGGGGTTGGTACAGCATGGGGGTGAGTAATTAATGACTTAATTTTTGGGTGAACTAACCCTTTAACATTAGCCCTTTAATCGGACCTGTCAGTCTCTGTTGTCCTGTTGCTAACTGTTAGCCTCTTGCTTTAAGCATCGTTTTGCTTACTAACTTAAGTTTGCTTAAAACAGCTAACGTTGCTAACTACACTTTTGAAACACATAAGTATGTTACATGTGTGAATGCCCAGATAGCAAACTGACATTGAATCAACGTGGAAATATGACATCGAAACAACGTTGATCTGACATTGTTTTGCTCATCGAATTAACGTTGAACCAACGTCAGACGCGTCATTCTTTCAAAACTAACGGAAAATCAACTTGAAATCAACGCGTTGTTTCAACGTTATGAAAGCAAACCAATTTTCGATTTTCATTTAGCTTTGAAGAATGCCGCGTCTGACGTTGATTCAACGTTAATTCGATGAGCAAAATCAACGTTGTTTCAATGTCATGAGAGACGTCGTTTCCACGTTGATTCAATGTCAGTTTGCTGTCTGGGCTAGCAGCTAGGTGGAGCGCAGTTTACCTTTGTCCGGATTAAGTTAGCGTAACGTACTGTGCTGAAATTTCAAATGGATCCAAACAGTTAAAGTGCCGTTTTATCCACATACCGGTCCCTGGTTTCCCTATTAAACGTATCCCGGGAAATTCCGCATCCTTTTAGGGATATTAACATCTTTTTTATTTTCTTTCTCCCAACCCAGCTGCTTCTCCTCGTTTGATTTGCTGGTGTGTTTACATTTGCGAAGCTGTCAACATGGCCGCCACGTCCCAGAATGCAACGCGGCGCCCAAGCCCTTTACCCACATGCCTGAGCGCGCTCTGCAGATTCCACACGCCATAGATATGTATATAAAGGCTAGATATGTCGTCCACGCTGCTGGCCAATGGAGGTCGACGTCCGCACCTGGCGGCCATCTTGTCACAGGCAGCTCGCTCACTCGTAACATTGTGTTAATGGTGCATGTACTATTTAAATGACCATAACTTGCTCAATTTTCTACCGATTTTCAAACGGTTTGTTTTGTTATAAACGTCAGAGACGTAGTTATGACACTCCATACTTATGAATAAAAAGTGTATAAATAAATAATCATCCAGATAATTATAGCCACGTTAATAACCAAACCGTTTGTAAATCGGTCAAGATTTCAACGAGATAAAAGTATTTGTGTTCGTGCTGACCACTCATCTTACATCAGCTTGCCTGTGACAAGATGGCCGCCGGTGATGACGATGGAAACTCCGCCGTAACACAACTAGCCTTTATATACATAACTATGCCACACGCCACTGGCCTTTCCTGAATACGCTGGAGGCGTTTGGAGCTCCCCCTAGTGTCAGTGTTTCAACACAACGTTGAAAATGACAGACAGAAAACAAAGAAATATTGATGGTGTGAAAGTACTTGCTTTGATTTATAGGGTGGATGTTCGAAATTCATCTTCACTGGTGTAGATTTTATAAGCAGCTACAGGAAAGATTTTGTTTAAGTTGAAAGAACTACAAATTGTTCAATTCTGGGGTTAGCTTACTTTTTCCAGTCTGCACTGTAAATTATTATAATGATAATTTATGGTCTTCAATAAAAGAGTGTTGTAAGTGCTTGTGTATAATTGTGACTGAACAACTGAACAGACCATCAGCGATCAATGCAGAAATACAGTTAGTTCACAGACGTTTCTTGTACATGTAAGTCTTTGTAATTCCTGACGTCTCTCTAGATGAGCTGCCGTATCTGAGGTGTCCTCTGCACACGGTGCTGAAACTCACTCCTGTTGCCTATGGTCAGACTCTCTTACTCTCTTCTGTAATACAACTGTTTACATAAAGATCAATTAGATCGTTAAATTATACATTTCCTATTGTGTTTCCAGGCTGTGATGTTGAGTCCATTTTCCTGAAGGTTGAAGCAGTGAACACACACAGAGACAGGCCTGTGGTGAGCACAGTAACACTCTCGTACTGAAGCACTTCTGGAATAAAGAGTCTTTTTAGATCAGTTTGGTACAGCACAACCCCAGTTATAGAAACACTGGGACATTTTGTAAATAGCATTTATTAATTCCCTTGAACCGTTATTTAACTGACAGAAAAGTACAGAGAAATGATTCTCAATGTTTTCACTGGCTAACTTAATTGTATTTGGTAAATATAGAGAGTCACTTGTAGTTCTTGTGTTTTCTGCTCATCACTTTTTCTGTTCAAAAAGATAGCTGTGTGTCTCATATGACCTTGTGATTTGTACACTCTGTGACTACACAAATCACAACTTAATAACTAACTTAATTGTGTTTGGTAAATATAGAGAGTCACTTGTAGTTCTTGTGTTTGTTCTCTGTTCTCTTCTTTCCTCGAACAGAAAAAAAAGATGGCTGTGTCTCATATGACCTTGTGATTTGTACACAAATCACAACATGTAAATAGGAAAACGTTTGCGTTATTTTGTCACTGATTAGGAGTAGTATGCTAGCTGTAGCCATTTACATCCAGTCTTTGTGCTAAGCTAGGCTAGCGGTGGGTGCGTCAGACAGAGTTACAGCATGCACAGAGATAAAAAAGGTATATATGGACTTATCTAACTCTGGGGGATACGGTGAATAAGCTAAAGTCCCCAAAAGTCGAAGTGCTCCTTTAAATGCTGTCCTGATTTCATTTGTAAGGCTTCCTTTGTATTTTTGATCTGTTCGGTTTTAGCAAGTTTATTGTCAGCACTTGTCAGGCCATAATACTGTGCTACACTACATGCTTGGGTCTTGCCCAAACCTAAGATATGATTGCCCCCATTGTGAGAGTATAAATATTACGACAGTCTCCTTCCTGGATCGCTTTCTTTGCATGAAAACACTAATGCCTCACCGGGACATTTTGAAGGATGTTTAAGTAAATATAGTTCATATTCATTCATCTGATTTGTAAGCTTGCATGAATATATAACTGCAGTTTTTGTGTACATTCTTTGTGATTAAAAAGTGCTTGATTTCACAAACATTAACCATATTTTATCTTCTCTTTTCCAGCAACCTCCTTTCTTTGTTTGAGATGTGAGTTACTGTGATACTGATGATCTTCTTGTGATGTTTCAGAATGTGGATGTGGACAGAGATCCAGAGGATGCTTTACTGACCGTACCAGAACACAACTAGACAACATCACAACTTCTCCTTTCTGTCATCCGTCTGACCTTGGATGTAGTAGTAATTGTGGAGTGAAAAGTGTTATTCAGCACTGTAGACAATGTCACAAAGATCTTAATTCAGGTATGATACTAAATTACCCATGTGTTAAATAGTTTAAAGAATATTAGTTAAACGGTTAGTCCCAAGAATGAAAATTATCCCATTATTTACTCACCCTAATCATATATTACATTCTTCTTTTTAAGTCAAACACAGTTATATTAAAAAAAATCTCAGCTCTTCAAAGCTTTTAATGACGTATAGAAGTCTAAAATGAGATTTTTTAAAGAGAAATGTTGCTTTAAAGAGAGGATCGTGAGTTTGTTGCCCAGCCCTGTTTGTTTGATCCGCAAGAGGCGACTACTCTCACTTACGCTACTCCTACAGCCTAGGTCAGGCGTCGGGTCAGAGGTCACTCTTACAAACTAGACTAGACTTGTGTACGGCCATTACCGCAAAATGAATTTTTTTCCCCCCTAAATTTGTTAACAGTTTGGGGGCATAAGTAAATACATTTGCATGTAAACTGAAGGATGAGGAAATTAGTTTTTGAATCAAAACCATATTAATTGTGGCTCTACATGGTCTCTGATTAAAAGGAGAAAATTAAAAAGACAATTAGGACAAACTGGCATATGCTATACACAAAGCAATATGATTTGATATTATGCTGATTCAATGTTAAATAAGTGATTTAATTTAAGTTGAACAAATATTGATTTTTATGTCCATCTTGATATACTTTTCATGAAAAGTGAACACCAGTCGTGTTCACACTAAAAACACCAGACCCATCGGATGATACCCTTGTGGGTAGGCCTACCTTTGGATGGCTTTTACATTGTATTGTGTTTTATAAAGTCAAAAAAAAGTTTGAACCCAATTACAATCTTACATTAGTTGATCTTACATACAAAATGGTAATTTGCACTTTATATCGAACTTTCCCAGTAAGCTACCTTTTTTATGTTATATCATCTTTGTTATATATTTTTAAATGTTAATTGTTCTTGTTATGCAATTTTAACTTTATCATATGATCTTAATTAAGTATAGGACTACAGATGGTAATTAGTATTGTGCTAAATCTGGCACAGCCATCTTTTTAATGTAACTGCACATTGTCCTGATTTAACTAAAATAAACAAACAAACATTATTTCAGGGTGCACACCTGATGAAGAATGTAAAATTTCAACATAGAATAGAAGATTATGTGAGAGGGGTCGTCATAGCACTTAGTATTGTTGTCCTACTGTTAGTTTATCTTTGGATAAAAGTGTCTGCTATTAATAAATAAATGTAACCTAATGTAAATTTGGTTGATGCTTGTTGTTGGTCTACGCCAACGTCATAAGAGTTAAAATTCAAATTCGCATTATATTCCATATCATTAATAACAACAATTACTGTAGCCTACACATGTTCAATTATTGAATGATTTAAAATAAAATTATTTGTTAAAAATCACGCACAAAAAGGAAGCTTCCACGGAATAAAAAGATTAAAAGTAGGCTATTTGTGGCTTTTTGTCTCAATATTCTAATTGTTTATATAATTGCGAGTTTATATCTCACAAATCCCACTTACGATTGCGAGAAAGACAGAAATATGACAATATAAGTCACAATTACCTTTTTTTTATTTAGTGAAGAAAAGAGAAATAACTATATCTCTGGCAAACTGCTCGTGAGAATGCTGCTCGTGAATGTGTGCTCAGCGGAAGGACAAATAGTTCCTATCCTGCACAACTACTCGCCGACATATAGTCCATTATATTCATTCCAACACTTGTGGTATGAAATCAGTTAATGCTAAACAATTATTAAAATAACCACTTTGAAATAAACACCGTTATCATTAAATGAAGGTATTTGTAAATACCCTCGAGTATTTACGTCAGTATCAGTATTAGCTACTATTTGAATATCCATCCGCCAAACCCACCTGAATTCTAGTAACTTTACACACACACACACACACACACACACACACACACACAGACAGCTACTCAAATACCCCAGCTGCAGTCCGAATTTAACGTGAGCCTGTCTTAAACTTAAAAGCAATCTGCTAATTATTTGTTGAGGATCAAACGAGACTTTACTTTGGAAAATCCTCGATAGTTCGCGTCGTGACTGAAAATGAAGTCAATGCTTCACTCTGGCGCTGACTCGCGCCCTCAGAGTTGCTCAAACAGCGATGTGGACGGAACAAACCAATGTATCGTTATCAAGCTGGAAGAGGACGATCCAGAAACTGAAATGGATCTGAGTATATTCGCTCCTGTCGAGTCAGATAACTCAAACGATGAAGAAGAAGATGATGATGAACTCTCGTGCTCATCCAGAGCTTCTACATGGAGCAGGAGAAACATCCAAGAGCGAGGTTTGGCTTGTTTGACCACATCTTATCGTGTATCTCTCTGTGTGCCTCCATATCAAATCTAAACACATTATAGTAAGGTTTTAAAGAAAATAATTGCTCTATTCTGGCATATCTTCACTTTTCTGAGCCATTTTGCAATATGCTCTGGTGTTTTGTTTTTATTGTTTTTTTTTTTTTACCGTTAACGTGGATGAAGTCAGTTCTCCTCAGGTTCTCCTCAAATCCACACTTGTGTAGCTAACGTTAGTTCATCACATTAACCATGTCGAACACTAATTTTTTACAACCACAACGTGTCACTCTTACTAATCAACACTAGGCTTATACTGTTATCACTTAAAACCCAACACATTTCTTTTGAATGTTTTGCTCCAACTATGCTTTTTTTTATATATAGCTTAAATGCAGAGTCTATGTATGGACAGATTTGTGTCAGTTAATTTATATATTTTCCTCTCTTTCTGTCTCAGAAAAGCAGGAGTATTGTGCGCCCCTGAAACAGTCTCCCAGGGGGGGTTTAGAAGGACACCATGAGAGCCGACAAACCTTTCGGGATGAGCAGAGCCCAAAGCAGAGTCCTGACTGGGGTGCCGCACACGGGGTATTGTGCCACAGCCCTCCTTCTCTCTTTCATCAAAAGTTTAGCAGTTAATACATGAAAAATAACTAAGCCAGAAGTTTATATCATTACATTTTGAAATTGACATCATTTATGGGTCATTCATTTCTACAGAGCCCCTGAGGGGACATCGTGATTGAAATAAATAAACAGAGGAGGGGAGGAAAAATTATATAATGCTTTTGCATTCACTTCCAAAATTTCGTTTTGGGACTTTGATGTCCCAAAAACAGTAGTCTTTTTTTTCTGTTGTTTTATAGGAGTAGTTCACTTTAAAAAAAACATTTGCTAAAAATTTACTCGCCCCCATTTCATCCAAGATGTCCATGTCTTTCTTTCTTCGGTCAAAAAGAAATTAAGGTTTTTGATGAAAACATTCCACGATTTTCTCCATATAATGGACTTCAATGGGGTCAAACTGTCTTTTGGACCTTGAACCGTTTGGACCCCATCAAAAACCTTCATTTCTTTTCGACTGATGAAAGAAAGACATGGACATCTTGGATAACATGGGGGTGAGTAAATTATCAGCAAAAGTTTTTTTAAAAGTGAACTAAGTGAAGAACCAACCAATGTCGTGAAAACATAGTTAAAATAGTCCATGTGGCTCCAGTGGTTCAACCATGTTATGAAGCGATTATTTTTTGTGTGCAAAATTTCTTCATTTGTGTTCCAAAGATCAACAAAGGTCTTATGGGTTTGGAACGTCATTACTAGTCCTTTAATATATAAACTTTAATGAAATTTAGAATTGTTGACATTATTTGATGATCGTATCTCCATGTCGACTTGCAGCAGCAGTCGTATCATTTAACCAGAGTTTTTATAAAACTACATTTTAGTCTTGTAGTGAAGTTTATCTTCCACGCAACAGACCAGGAGACTTTGAGGTATTTTTCACGCAGAAGTTCTTTATTGCGTCGCTGTTGCCTTCTCAAAGATAGTCTCACAAACTTAGAATACAGTACTTTATACATTTATAAGGGAGTGGCTTGCATAGAGGTGGAGACACTGAAGCAGAGCAAATGGAAATGCATGTGACCCTAGAGCTCCAAGGCAAATGGTCTCAGACATTAACACAGCGGGTGTCCAAACTCGCTCCGCAGGAGTCTTCACACGGGGAGACGAGAAACAGGAAAGGCATGACTTTCTCATGCGGTCACAGGGCAGTCAGAAGTATAAACTCCTACTGTTGGCAGAGATTTAGAGACTTTCTTCATGTAAAACATTAAATTAAACATGTTTAAAATTTGTAATACCACAGTCTCATCTTTTTTAACCCTCTGGGGTTGTTCGTTTCAGAGTCACACTCGGGGTGTTCGGGTCCAAATGGACCCAAAGGGCGGGATTCATATTTAAAAAAAAAAAATCATGATTTTTTTTTTTTTTACTTGTTTTTTATAATATTTTTCTTTTTTGGTGTTTTGAGAAAATTTCAAAAAAAAAAAAAAAAAGTATAATTTGTATTAATGAAAATTTCTTTTTTAAAGCTGTATTTCATTTTAGAGTCAAACCTAGGCCTCATAAAAGCAATTTTTGAAATGAGATGGATGCCATCTGGTGGAAAAACTGAGCATTTTAAAAATGCAAAACACATGTATAATCTGAATTTTTTTGGTGTGTTTGTGTATAAAAGTGTGTTTGTGTCTGGATGTGTCTGTTGTGCCTTCACTGTTGTGTGCTTTTTTTCAAGATCATGGCTGATTTGTAGATTGTATACACAAAAAAAGTCAGTATTTTCACATTTTTGCCAATTTCCCATTCATTTTCCATGCGGGTCCATTTGGCTATTTTTTTTTTTTACAACCACTTAGACTATTCCCATCCTGTCCCCCAAAATTCACATCCTGTTTTTTGGGTGTTCAAATACCAAATACCACCAAAGTCACAAAATTTCGGACCATTCCGAGGAAACTGTGATTAAAATTTTTTTTTAATTTAAATTCTTCGGGTCCATTTGGGCCGAACAACCCCAGAGGGTTAATCAATGATATGGCAGGTTGATATGGTTAGTTATTGTTCAATGACATTGGTGTTGTCGCATCATCTCGTCTTACTTATGGAATAAAATGTCATCAATGTACTTTTTTTTAATCATAGATTTCAGTAACAAAATTAATGTTCTGGAAGATATTTGAATGGGTTTGGAACACAGATCCTTTAACTTGGAGTATCAGATCATTTTTTTGCTCATGCCAGTAATGATCATTCTCTTCCAAAGGACATGAGCGTAGGACTCCCTTCTGAGGAGCACACCGGTTACCAAGCTGGGCCTCCGTGTGATTCGGCCAGGGGTCCTGCAGAGAAGTCTGGACTGAACATGGCGATCAGCCCTTTAGCTGCCATGGAGCCTCCAGTATTTCCAAACGCACCAGAACAGGTTTGAGTCTCATAACCCAATTCACCAATAAACTATTACACAGATCAAGGTCAGTCTCCTTTTTCAGTAACGTCTGAATTGTCTTCTAAACCAGAGCAAATCTGCTGTCGGGGAGGACCAGCAGAATATCCTGCTGGAGGTGCTGAACTACTGTAGGGTAAGAGCTTCTGTTTTCAACTTCATGACGATTCAGAGTCTAGGTCTCTTTAATACATCTCACCTGTGTGTTGTCTTTCAGTTCCTGCATGCAGCAGTGCAGAGGATTGAACAGAAGATTGACATGCAGATGGCAAATGAGGTGCCGTAGACCTTTAACCTCTTGACAATAAGGATGAACAAGGGCCGGCTGCCCAGTTCATGCTGCCAATTATGATAGTGCGTTAATGTTAGTCCGGAGGTCTCCAGCCCTGCTCCTGCTCACCCGCTGAGGTCCGACCCTAATCAAAGGTCAGGTCACCTCGTGCGTTTTTACTGATCGGATTTATTAAATTTTTGAAGACTTTTCTGAATATTGTAGAAGGCAAAACACTGCATATTTTATTGACATCTGCATCCATTGCATTTCATGCTGTTTTACTTAATTTTCCGGGTCAGAACGTCTACATTTGGTAGTTTCAGCAATAGTGTAAATGCAAAAATCGGATATGGGTCACATTTAAAACATGACGAAAGCGGGGTGTCAAAAAAAAATCAAAATATTGTCAGAAAATCGGATTTGGGCATCAAGACCTGCAGTGTAAATGTGTCTCCGCAAAATGGAAATGAATCCGATTTTCAATTCCTGTTCACATCATGAAAGCTACCGATATGAGCTGCAATTTATTTATCCGCTAATTTCAAGATCACAGACATCTTCTAAGAGATACTCTACTAGTGCTGTCACATCTGGCTTTAAGTTTATTTGATCATTATGGAGGAGTAAAACTGACACGTGGTTTCGTCAACCTGATACCTTTACACTCGTCTGGTTTAGAGCAGCACCTGCAGTGGTTTGAGCGATGGGATGTTAGTGACCGGGTGTAAAAAGCCTCAAACACTATAAATAATAGTCTATTTATATAGAATAAACGTCGCAGGACAGCGGATCCCCAGGAGCAGGGTTGTGTTAGAGGGTTTTACAACTGGTATCGCACAATATGAGCCCTTAAAGCTTTTGATTACCTAAAACAAAAATATAAGATGTGTTTTGTGATGTAACTTTTATATTCAGGTAAATAAATCACGTTTTAGTTTATTTTTGCCCCAGGGCCGGTAAAAGCGTCACCAGAGCTTCTGCAGCGACTAGGCCAGCAGGAAATGATCTGATTGTCAAGCCCTGACAATGACTGTATGGCTGTACCGATGCGAGATTTTTGAAAACAGATAATCTCTCTGTCTTTTCCTAAAGGCGTCTGATGTAAGGAGCTCGGCAAGGCTGAAGAAGGCTTCAAAGGTTGGTCTGTAAACCATTTACCTCTCTGTCCCTCTCATGCACACACTGTTGAGCTAAATGCAACACTAAATCCATTGTGCAGAAACAAGTCTGAGTCCTGCATGGGGTGCGCGATATGGCAAAAAAAATCATTTTATATGAAATCACGATTCTTTCTCATGTTGGTTTTACTGTTTTGCAAGTGACTGAGCATTAGCCAAACTAATGTCCCTGTTTTAAAAACAAAGCCTTGGGTAAGAAAATATAAAATAAAAGAATGCATCTTCGTCATTTGACCGATCTGACGGCGATCGCCATCTCCGTGAATATGCCTACACAGAGAAATGCACATAATGGATTACACAATTCTGAATTGTTTAGTTTAAAGACATTTCAAGCTTTCTTTTTTTAAACTTTTTTTTGTTTTTTGACAAAAAAAAAAAAAGAAACAACAGCAACAACAACAGGCAGACAGACCAAGGAATAGCAGGCAAATATGTCATAGGTTAACAGAAATGCTCAACATCAAGTAAAGCAAGGAGAAAAAAAAAAACCAAGACATATACATCTCAGTTTGTACTCAGATAAGATATCCATTTTTCCCAATATGCTTCACATTTACTCCTGGCATGTCTCGGAGAGAAAGTCAAATGTTCCATAACATAAATTTCTATCCATTCAGCAATTGTGGGGCATTCTTTACTTAGCCATTTCCTTTGTAAAAAGGGCCACGAAATCGACCCAAATCGCGGAGTTCGATTCGTGGTGAAGGTCTCAAGCGTGTTCCGTCTTTTCCAAGCAAAGTGAATTTTAATTAAATGCAACTCATTTAATCTTATGCATTAACTCGTTTCATCTGACTCCATAAAATGAAAAGGTTTATCAATGATATCTGTGCATCATTTAATACGTTAATGCTTGACTATTCCTTTTAACTCTAATGAAAATAAAGTCAAAGTCTGTTAGAATAGCCAAATATAACAATTTATTATTTCAGGTAAATGTATTATTACAATTCCACAAGATAATCAATGCAAACCATTAAATGTTTCAAAGAACAAAGAACTTTACCCAACATATTAGGCTACATGAGCTGGGAGGACACAACATCATGGGCTGATCTGAATACAGAAAGCAGCCCCGAACTCTTGTTACATCTCCCTTTATAATCAGACCTCACCTGATATGTAAATCACCAGGATACAATGGAAAGTTACTGAATCTCCCCAACATGCTTATTGGGCGCAGACCATTTGCTTGGTAGTAAATTGCATTCAGACAAAAGGGCCAGACGTGTGAAGTCAAAGGCACATCCTTCTTTGTGTGCAAGATATTTCTATATTCTTAAAACCTTATTACCTTTTCTTTTACTTCTTTGGGAATGAGACATTATTACCAGTCACCCTGAGACCATCAAAATGATTCTAAACAATCCTTAAAGATGATCACATTCACATTAAAGCCATATTCTTGTGTAAGTTTTCAGTGTTATAGAGAGAGAGAGAGAGAGAGGGGGTAGGGTGTCAAATGTTAATCTGCAAGCAATGCTATTGTCTTAGAGAAGGCACTGGTCAGATATTTTCTCTAACCAGTTTTCCAGTCTTACACCTTGTTATTGTTTTTTTTTTTGCTACCAGGCATACGCTGAGTTTCAGTTCATTTATGATGAGACGCTCCAGTTAACACACAACAAGTGACCGCGCCGGAGCCTCATATCATTATTATATTCTCTGCTATATTTTTTTCTTATTTATTAAATACAGGCAATTGGTTGATAAAAAAAATGATTAAAATTAAGATTTTAGAGATCTTAGATTTTAGAGATAAAATAATATTTATACAAAAAGACTCTATTTGGACAAATTGCTGCACATTAATTTAACCCTCAGGTGCTCTTCGGTCATTTCTGACCGAAAAAAGTTTTGTTTTGAAATTTTAAAAATCACAGCTTCATCGGAATGTTACGAAACTTGGTGACTTTTATGGCATTGGGTATGTGAACACAAAACAAAATTGAGGTCATGATCCGAGCAGGCTAAGTGGTCGTAAAAAAAATAGTCACACTTGTGCTCTTCGGTCAAAAATGACCGACCATTGGAAATGAATGGGAAATTGACAAAAACACAAAAACTTTGAGAATTTTTGTGTGTACAATCTACAAATCGGCCACAATTCTAAAAAAAAAAAGTTCACCGCAAGAAAGGGGTGACACTCTACAACATCTAGAGTGCAAAACAGACACACCCACCAACACACACACACACATACAAACACACTTTTGTAAAAAAAAGAAAAAAGAAAAAAAATTGTGAATATTTGTTTTTTTGTCATTTTTTTATAAGAAATAGTTTTTGAGATTGTTTTAACTATATATACAAATCCACCAACAACAACAACAAAAATGTGTTCATAAACAGCTGGGGAATTCACATGCCTCTCAATAGAGAGCTGTACATGCCATCTAGTGGTTACACCACGATTCTTTTTCTCTATACTGTAACTAGATGGTGCTAATTTTCTTCAAAAAATATTTTTTTTCTGAAGGCCTAGACTCTATATTAAACTAAAATACTGCATTAATATTTTTTTTTTTTAAAAATAATATATATATATATAGAAAATAATATATATTTTTCTATGGCAAAAATAAACCATAAATATTGCATAAATATTAATAAATTAATTTAAATAGTCTCAAAATAATAAATTAAAAAAGAATAAATATTATAGAACAAAAATAAATTGCATTGGTTTTACTGGGATGGAGAAAGTTTCATTTTTAGGTGTCCGGTCACTTTTGACCGGGAAGATAACAAGTGTGACTCCGAAACGAAGAGCACCTGAGGCTTAATTCTGAATTTTGCACACATGCGTTGAAAGGCATTTGTTTACGTGCATAGTTAAACATATCTGCAACAATTATCAAGTTTGCTTATAATTGTGCATGCATTCATTAATCATTGATACTAAAATCATAATAAAGTAGGCTAAACTATGTACAAAAAAATCAGATGAGCCCAGATTATGAACGCAACGTGTTTAAGAAAACGTTAAGCATTTTCCTCCCATAGAAAACCATTATACGAACGCTTAATGTCCTCTTATTATGTTGAAATAACAAAATGTATTTTTTTTTTCTTCACCATGTGGATCAGGACTTCCAGAACACAGCCTGAATATAACTTTGATTATTTTTGGGTTTGCTGACGGGAAGCTTTGGTCTTTCCTGAGGGCGTTCATTCTTAATGCATATGCCGATCCATTAATGGGCATTTCTTCATAAATATTCAGCATTGTGATAAATGCATTTTGCATATATGGCGTTATGCGTAGTAGAACTTGATGTAGGCCTACACATACAGGAACAGATATTGGGTTCTGCGACAGAGAAGTAACGAGTAACGTAAAAAGTTGCTTTCCATATTGGGTAACTAAGTCAAGTAACGGATTATGAGGTGTTGCACTACTTTTTAAAAGTAACTTCCCCGACACTGGTCTCAACGTTATAGCATAAAAAGGATGGAAAAAAGCACAATCCTGAAACTTTGTAATATAATCAACCAAAATTCCTGTATTTTACAACATGTGTCAGGTGTCCATCCTGCCTCTCACATTGGCAACATTTAGACCAAGTCTGAGCTTGGTTATTCAAAAGGAGTGTTTTCGTCATTAATTTGATCTGATAATGTGTCCCACATCTCTCAGAGGCCGGCGTCTCTACCTGTTGAGGACGGGCTGGTGTCCAGTTCTTTGTCCCAGCGTCTTCATCCGCCAGTCCAGACAAACCCGTGGTGGATGGCTCCGTGGAAGCGAGGGCCGGACAGGACAGATCTCCAGCAAGCTGACGACAGCAGCCTTCAGTCGGGCAAGCCTCCTGGTGCGGGACGGGGGAGGGGACGGGGCAGGGGGCGGGGCCGGGGGCGTGGACGTCGGGGACGCTATAATGGATCCCAGCGCCAATCTCAAACTCCGGATCCTGCGTCACTCGTGTTAAAGCCATTCGGAGACGAGACAACATATGATCCACAGCCATCCCAGATAGTGAAGAAAAGACCTTTGTGCAACACAGGCCCAGTGCATCAGCAGCAAACGGAGAACGGCCTGCCTCCGCTGGAGAAGAGAGTGAAATTGGAGAAGATGGCCAACAATAAAGAGGCCACACTTCAGGTTCAGGAGGAGCCCAAAGGTAGGATATGGACTTGGCAGTATGATGTCATTACTTGGTGGGCATTGACAAATAACACTGTTTGAGATGATACAAGGTAATTATCTTTTAAAAAACTTTCGTTCTTAGAAATCTCATCTAAGAAGTCATGTTGGCTTATGATATTCGACAAAAGTATTGATTTAGCTTTAAAGGGTACATATCATGCTTTTCAATCATTCATTTTTACATATAAATCATACCGTTGTGGTCTATATAAATCATAACTGCAACGCTTGGGTCTGAATTCCTCATTATTATAGCTCCACAAGCCCCTTTTCTGATGAGCGACCCGTTTCGAAGCGGCCCCTTTAAATAAAAAGGAGATGCGTCACACCCCGCCCGCTCTCCAGGTCGATGAGTTCTCGGTCGGTTCAACTGCCCACGTTCGGCCATTATTGTTGTAGTTTGATTAGAGATATACGATTATATACGAAACCTTCAAAGAACATTTTTATTCACACGTTTAAAAAATGTCAACAACAGAAGACTTGTCCATCAAGCCTTACATATTCGAGCCAGAGCGAGCGAGTCGATAAAGACGACGACGAACCTGCAGAACAACCTCTTCATGTATTGGTATGCGAGTTAACTGTTTTGTGTTATTAGTGAAAGTCGACTATTTCTCTTGTTAAAACAAGCACACCGACAAGATAAATGACTACGGTCTAATCTTACCACAAACAATCTGTGCTGATAATATGAGGCGTTTAGAAAAGCAGCTAAATGAGCATTGATGAAACTCAAGAACAATAATACTGCAGACGTGTAACGTTACTTCAAAACCAAAACAAAGAAAGACAAAGGTACTGCTAAACCATGACCACCATGTGTTTAAGAAAGTAAAGTACTTTATTTTTATTAACGATATTTACAGCTTATGGAAATGCTCTGTTCGTCGTCTCCAAAGATAGAAGGAATTTACCTCTCATTCAGACGAAGTCGATCGGCGAACCCTTCTGTATAACGTTACTGGCGGAGGTTGTTGAAGTGGGGATCCTTGAAGTGCTTCAGGTCAACAACCGAACATTTTGACTTGCCCTCTCGTAACTTCTGCATCATTGAGCTCGGACTACAAAATCGGAGCGAGAAATAATAATGGCGGATTGCTCGACGTGTTGGGCCGGTAGTCGATGTCCTTATTTGTCAGTTCCGCTGCAAATACGGTGACGCTGTAGTTAAAAAAAAAACAAACGCTGTAGTAAAAAAGTGTATTTTGCATGATATGTCCCCTTTAATGATATAGCTGATAATTCGCAGTTAAACGCAAATAGTTGACCGCTTTTCTTCCGTGTTGTGTAATGGATTATCAGAATAAAATGTAGAACTAAACGTTTCAAACTAAAGTGCCCCTGTGAAAGCACATTAAATGTAATACGAACTGTGAAAGTTGATTTAAAGGTACAATATGCAGGATTTTTCACCACTAGGGGTCACTAACCTCTTACAATAACAAAGGTGTTTATTGATAACGCTTTATGGATGAGTGAATGCAGTGATGTTTTTTTTTTTTAACTCTTTATTTATTCAAGTAACAACAAACATGACATAACAAAACAGAACAGCAGGGTGTAATCACACTTGAGTCTTATAGAGTATCCATTTCTTCCATCTCTTTTCAAAAAGAGCTGATTTCAGCCTAACAAAGTGAGTGATTTTTTCCATTGTAAAGATTTCTTCCATTGTGACACTGTTAAAGTGTGACTCTTCAGCCAGTTCCTTGTAATAGTTTTTTTGGTGGCCATCAACAAAACTTTGTATAGATACAAATCCTCTGGTTGTATAACAGAATAGGAAAGTAAACCAAGATACATAGTTTGGAAAACAGTTGGAAACGCATAGCCCAAGACAACTCTTATTTCAGTCGCTATGTTTAACTAACTAACTTTGGGACAGAGAGTGATTGGCGTTCATGCTGCCACAGAGTCTCCAGCAGTACTGGGAGGACTTGAGTTGCTTACTTTTGATATGAGGTGTAATGAAATATCTGATTATGTTTTTCCAGCCAAATTCTCTCCACTGTCTTGAGCTGGTGGAAGTGTGTTGAAGTAGACCAATAGAATGCCAATCATCCTCTGACACCTTGATCTGTAGTTCAGATTCCCACTTTTGTTTTATATAAAGGGAATTAATGCCAATACAGTTTTGTAGGCTTTTATACAGTCTAGAAACAATTTTTGAGGGTAATTTTTGGTATGCACCCGACACCAATTCTATCAGCTTACAGCCCTCCTGATGCAGTGACGTTTTTATCATGACTGTAGTATGAAGCAGGGCGCCATTGCTAGACGTACACCAGCGTCACACGCAACGCAAGTCCCGCGGATATATAGGAAAAAGGACATTTAATTCTACCGAACTACACGCTGAATTACTCCCACAGGCCAGTTTATTCGAGGAATTAAACTTGAGGTAACAGCGCTGCGTCACTAGCTCTAACAGTTTCACTATCACACTAAACCGCATTGAGTGTGTTGAATGTTGTTGTGTGTTGGCTGTATGAGCTAGATCAACATTAGAATAACATACGAAGTTAGTCGCGGACGGACGTGGAGCTCTCGGCATCTCCAAAGATGTTGATCTTCGTTTTAGTCCTCTTTTTATCTCCAAGTCTGCTTGTCATGGTCCATAATGTATGAACAAAACAACAACAGCGTGAGCGTCCTGCTAGGCATGATGGCAGTAACCCGGTCTGTCGCCATGGTTACTATCGCAAACTCAGCGGAAACCGGGGGTAACGCGGATATGATATCATTGAGTGGTGACTCCTCACCCCGTTTCCTCGGTTAAAATCGCAATTTTCTCACCATTTACAAAGAGTTGGAAACATTTGGGAGATTGTAAATAATCAACTAAACGAAATATGTAACATTAGCCTAGCGGTTTTTGGATATTTTACTGCAAAAATCCTGCATATTGTACCTTTAACACCATTCACTCCCAACTTCTGATAACTGATCTCCATATTTAGATCTATTATACGAGCTTTATATTATAGATGAGTGTGTCACATTTAACTCCCCTTCCAACGTCATCACTTATGTGTAGCCTGAACGAGCTGAACGTTTTACAAAGGCCCCCTCATGATTATAACTGTGAATAAACACAAAGTTAATGTGGGTGGGAGTAATGAACACAATATCCTCGTTTTATTGACAAAAATCTGTAAATATTAATACAAATATGCACTTTTCAATAATATATCATATTCCGGGGAATCACTTCCACCTGAGTAGTCACACCGGGTCAAACGCAAGTTGTTGAGAGGAAAAGAAAACGGATAAATTGCAACGGTATAGCAGTCACATTTTATTATTACGTTTAAAAGTACTTGTATAATGCATTTAATGTCCAAAAAATAGACACTTATGTTTTTATAATGTCTATGCTACAAGTCATTTTGGAATACGACCTTGAGTGTCCAGAAAGGCGCCAAATAAATAAAATGTATTATTATTATTATTATTATTATAAGTAAGTCGCAGCATGTTTTAGATGGTTCAGAAATGCTAAGGAAAATATGGTGGACCTACAGCAGATTATTTTGCGGGTCAGTGGCTGGTCTAGAGGTTTCCGACCAGTTAATATCAGTTCGTTCGATGGTTCGCCTGCTTCTCGGCTTGAAGGGCACTACACACTAAATTAAAATGTATGCCAAACTATTGCTTATACTCGTTTTTTACTTTAATATAAAAAAAAATGGAGAAAACCTTTTAAAATTTGACTTCAATAACTAGTTTAAGTGCAAATCTTGTAAGAGTTGATCCGTGATGGCCCTTTTCCCCTCAGTCATGATCGGGAGCGCCTTGCGTAAAGTGTGGATCCCGTTGTCCGTGTACAAGGAGGTGTTTAAGGAGGTGGAGCCGCAGAAGGCCGTGGAGCCGGTGCTGCACGCTCTCTTCTCCATCAGCACACTGTCCTGCAGTGCGGTCACGGGCAACCCCGCCAAGGGCGTCCAGCAACTCGACCCCAACAAAATAGAAGCCCTTCGAGGTAAGTGCAGTTGTCATCATCTCCATGAAACGCTCAATTATGTCTGGTTTAGCATCTCGTATTACCGTTAATCGACTTCAAATGAAATATTAATCTGTAGATTGTGGATTTTTTTTATGTGCTCCATTAGCATGTCTAAATGGAAATGACAAATATATGAAGAGTTCAGATGCAAAAGCCTCTAAGTGCCATTTGAAATTTTCTTCTAAAATGATAATTTTGATCAAGCTTGTATATTTAAGTTCAGTAATTTCACTTAAATGGCAATGAAGATTACCTATTAATTGTCATTTAAGTGAAATTACTGAACTTAAATATACAAGTTTAATAAAAATGATCATTCTAGAAGAAAATTTCAAATGGCATTTAGAGGCTTTTGCATCTGAACTCTTCATATATACTCTTTGTATGTTTCAGAGTTCCTGGCTGAGATGTACCCACAGTTTGACGTTGGCGTGAGGGGTGTGTCATGGGCACAGTGTCTCGGAGTGATCAACAACATCACCAAAAACCTTAAGAAAATAACCGGAAAAACATCATATCTGCCAAAGGAGGTGCGTTTCTTCATCATGCCGGTGCTCTGTTGATTTTTTGCTGCCTTGTCAAAATGCTAGCGTAGCGGGAATTGATCACAGAATGCCGATTAAAGTCGTATGAAATACAATTATAATACGATCCTAAGGTATGAGTAGCTACTGTATACTGTAGACGACTGTTTTTATTTTTAAAACGGTGTGAAAAGTAAAAATTATCATAAAATATTCATCTTTGACTTGTCAAAGTACACCTTTCCTCAAAGTAACTGAAACTTTCAGTTATTCTTTTTCAGCTGGCTGACCGTACAAATATTCATATGGTAGTAAGCATTTTTTTAAAAGGAAATTATACATTATAACAGGAAAATGTACCTTTTGTATATATATAAAAAAAAACTGTCTGCACATGTGCATAACCAGTAAGTACACTCTCAGAAAAAAGGTACAAAAGCTGTCACTAGGACTGTACCTTTTCAAAAGGTAAACTTTTGTCCATTTTAGGTGCTAATATGTTAATTTTAGGTCCAAATATGGACATGTAGGTGTTAATATGGACATTTATTTGTTAATATGTACATTTTAGGTGCTAATATGGACATGTAGGTGCCAATATGTACATTTTAGGTGCCAATATGTACATTTAGGTGCCAATATGTACATTTTAGGTGCTAATATGGACATGTAGGTGTTAATATGGACATTTATTTGCTAATATGTACATTTTAGGTGTTAATATGGACATGTAGGTGCCAATATGTACATTTTAGGTGCCAATATGTACATTTTAGGTGCTAATATGTTCATTTTAGGTGCCAATATGTACATTTTAGGTGCCAATATGTACATTTTAGGTGCCAATATGTACATTTTAGGTGCTAATATGGACATGTAGGTGCCAATATGTACATTTTAGGTGCCAATATGTACATTTTAGGTGTTAATATGGACATGTAGGTGCCAATATGTACATTTTAGGTGCCAATATGTACATTTTAGGTGCTAATATGGACATGTAGGTGTTAATATGGACATTTATTTGCTAATATGTACATTTTAGGTGCTAATATGTACCATTAAGGTACTAATACGCACCCTTTAGGTACAAAAGCATACCTTTTGAAAAGGTACGGCCCCAGTGACAGCTTTTGGACCTTTTTTTCTGAGAGTGTAGCAAATCTCGATGGGTAGCATGAATCGTCAGAACACCGGCTAGGACATATTTGACCTGCATAATACACTCTCATTCAGTAGTTCAAGGGGCCAGACACATGTTTTAAACAGTGCTTCTGTGCTTTATTTCAGGTTGAAGGAGACGCACAAAATGAGCCTTCATACTCCCCAGGGTCTGTTCTGTGTTGTAATCCTGATACATACACATTTCAATTCAATGAATGAGCTTAAGTGCCACAGCAGTGTTCCTCTTTTCTATAGCTGCTATGTTTCTAAGGAAAGAGAAGTTTTCAATGCATAATATATTAACTTTTTTGTTCTTAATAAATCCATATATTAACATTTTTTGTGTTCATACACCTGTATATTTTTTACAATGCCAAATAAAGTTGTTTTTTTCAGATCTGTTGAAAATGATCTTATTAAAGTAACAACCAGTATAAATCACAACTGAAATTAAATACTAGTCACACATTCTAGCATCTCGCTTCGATGTCATGGAGCCGCTCTAGCGCATCCCTCTCTTTATGCCCATCTTGCGCTCGTATCGAAACTTGCGGATGGTGCTGTTTATGGCTCCAACACACACCTTCCAGTCACTCCCGTCTTCCTCCAGCTTCATCCAGGGGAAGCGCTCCAACAGGTGCTCTGAAGAGGAGAAGAAGAGAAGCTGTGACTGCTGTTGGGAACCGAGAACTAGTCCTCGTCTGGTTTCAAAAAAGTCGGACGCCTCACCTCTTAGCGCAGAGATCTTGTTGTGGTCGAGAGCCTGAATGCCGCGCCGCACCCCGCCGTAAACATTACTGCGCACCAGCACGTCCTCTGGGAAGATGAACTTGATGAGGTAGCGCGCGATGAGCTCAGGACGTGTGCGCAGATGTGCTGCAGACAAGGCAAACCCAGGAACCTTCACATCCCGATGAGGGGGGCCCAGATACACTGCTCAGAGGGACACGGGAATGAGGGGCTCACTCTGCGTTTCCATTGATTGAGTGCTCGTTTGTCACAAATTCAATTCTGATTTGAATGTAGTTTTGATTTGAAGTAGTAATACACTGCACCTTATGTCAAAAAATGATTGATTGACAGATGCTCCGCCCCTTTCGGCATAGAATCAAAGGGTTCAACAGAGAGCAAAGGTGATAAAATGAGATCAATCGGAGGTTTGGCAGATAGTTTTGACAGTTAAGGCCCATTCATGCTAAGCACGATAAAGATAACTATATATGCGTCCACACCAACAACCGATAACCGTTTTTTTACTCTAAGCAGGCGCCCGAGTTTTGAAGTAGCGAAAATGGATGACTGCTGCTGCTTTACGCTGCTTTTTATATCCTTAAAGGGATACTCCACTTTTTAATAGGCTTTTTAATAGGAAATAGGCTCATTTTACAACTCCTCAGAGTTAAACAGTCGAGTTTTACCGTTTTCATATGTATTCAGCTGATTTTCTGATATTTAGAAGAATATCAGTAACCAGACAGTTTCTGGTCTCATTGACTACTATAGTATATATTTTTCCTACTATGGAAGTCAATGAGACCAGAAACTGTCTGGTTACTGATATTCGTCTAAATATCAGAAAATCGGCTGAATGGATTCAAAAATGGTAAAACTCGACTCTTTAACTCTGAGCCTATTTCCAAAAAAAGTGGAGTATCCCTTTAAAAGACGAGCTGGGAGCGCATCTAAACAGTGAATCTAGTGGATTTATCTGCCGAAGTCAAGGAAGGGATAAAAACATCGCCTATTCAACGCCTTTTTCACTGCAACTTCAGCAATGGTAATTTTGTAACTCTATGCTAAACTGCATAATATCGTATTGTGAATACTCACTGTTTATTCCCAGGACACGACCGATTGCTTTCCATAGGCTATATCCATCTTTTTTAACGTATTCTTGAAAAGGGGGTTTGACTTGTCAAACAGTGGAGTGGATTTTTTTTTTTTGTACCTCGACGATTAACTTCTCTGCAATGTCATCTGCCATTTTAAATGCGCGAGACCTTTAAATTAGAATGGATTCTGATTGGTTGTCAGTGTTTTATCGTTCTGAAAGTGATCGCAATGATATTGTTCCTCATATCTTTATTGTTATAGCTGTGGTGTGACCTCTGTTATTCTTTAATATGGAGAAGGATTTTTAGATCTTTATAGTTATCGTGGTTGTTGTGAAACGGCCTTAAGTTTTTGACCTATTGACCCTCCTAGCCCTTGATCATGTCGTTTTTGAGAGTTAGTTTTAATTGCGATGCCTTTTGAACACGACAGAAAGAGTCTGTTTGCGTGTTTTTGAACGTGGTATCACAGGATACTCCTATATTCCCGAGTGTACTGTAAAAACTGATAAGGGATGAACTGTGGAAGCTTATTATTAAGGCATTGTGAGGCTGCTAGTGAATCCAAAATTTAGTGCTATACGATACCAATCATCAATATGGAAATGCTGGTATAAGTGTCTCTTATAGAAATGTTGTATTTTTTAGCCTTTTTATAATCTTTTTTTTATCTTTGTATTTTTATTTATTTATTTATTTATATATATATATATATATATATATATATTGTGTGTGTGTGTGTCCTTTTGTATGTTTTCTGATTTATGTATGTATTGTCTTTGTCTTCTGAATGGACGCTGATGATGGCTGACTCGCACACAAAAAATGTTGAAAAACATTCAGCTCTTTAAAATAAAATGAGTTTTTCAGCTGGGTTGAAGAAAGATTGAGTGATTCTCTCTATCGCGCAGGCAGACATGTGCAGTTTGTGTGTGTGTCACGCAGATTTCTATGTTTAGTTCAAATAAACAAGGCTATAATTCCTTCCAAAATAAAAGGTAGTGTGTGTTGCTAATCATTTCTTCTCCAGTTATAATCTGTTGAACGCCTATCTCATCCGTAGGGAGTCGAGCATGAAACACAGCTCATGTTCTGATGGACCTCACAGTTCACGGTCAGGTTACAGATAAAGTACCATAATTCATTATGCGATTGGACACAACTGTGTTTTTCTCCGTTTATTTGTTATGACTAATAAATAGAGTTGGGACCCTCTGGCTTTAATAGTTCCCCTCAGCTCGTCATCTCCGCTCTCTCTGGGTCATCAAAAATGCAAAACGGTGAGTGTATTTCTATCTATTCATTTATCATAAAGTATGATATCGAAAAATCTACGACATTTATTATGCAGTTTTAAAAATGATTTTTATACCTGCTGTAACTAAATTCTACATTACTGTTTTAATCATTCTTTGTTATAGTGTTTTATTTAAACACATCCTCTATGTCAGGCAGTGTGTATTTTAAACACTGATTCATTATGCTCATCTGGAACATTTGATGCATTTGAGGACTGATCTCTCTCTACTCTTTTATAAATTAAAAAAATGAACGTATTTTAATTCTCTCTTTTTTTTTTCTAATTCGCAGCAGCTACTCTGGTGATTGATGCAGACCACGCAGCGGATGGTAAAAACAACACCTATCGCCGATTTTTATGAGTCGGCGACTCATAAAACAAAAACAAAAAACTAACAAAAAACTCTGCCTCGTATTATGTCCAAACCAAACGGTCACTTTTTGCCTAATTGCAAAATGAAAAGTTGTTGAATTTTTAAAACGCAAAGTTGAACACCAAAATCTTAATTTGAACTGTACGTAAAGTACGTATATACTGTATATATATATATATGAATTTTCCGATATTTGATTCTTGCCCCTTTATTAAACATTTAAAATATTTCACAAATTAATAGCTTATGGAAAAAAAAAATGATTTTACTGGTTTTCTGAAGCCAAATTAGAACCTGGAAATGATATTTTCTGCTGAATGAGAAGAGCCGTAATTAATAGGTTTATAATAGGTTTAATATCAGTTTCGGCTAAAACTATATCTCCATCTCCGGATGCACCTTTAGAGAGAGATAAATACATTATTAGCTACATAATTACATAGCCAACAGATATTAGCTTTCGATTCGAATTTGTTCATTTTAAATTGGACATTAATGCTTTAGTCTATAAAGGATAACCTCTGTAGACTAAAGCTTTAAATGTCCAATTTAAAACGAGCAAATTCGAATGTGGTGGCTGTTTCAGTTCTCGCGCTCCAGTTCACGGAGATCATGAAGCGCGCCTGATTGTTTAATTTATTTTACAACAGCACAACGTTTTCTTGTTATTGTGAGTTTACGCAAATACATGTATTTGTGAATAATGTATTATTATTTTCTGTATGACCAGAAATTAAAGAGTATTTTGCAATGTTCGCATGGGAAACTGCAAGTGTTCGCATCATCCAGTGCGAGCTCCACACGTCGCACACACACTGGATATGCGTCAACATATTGTGTTTATTTGTGCTTTTTTGGATAAAGGCGTCTTCTACAATATGTAGCCTAATAAAATGTTACTATAATGATGATGATTATTATTTGCGGACACAGACCCAAAACACATAAAATGTCGCATTGCAGTTTTGTGAAATATTCTTTTTCGCTAAGAGTATTTTTGCGAAGTTTAGCGGAGTTTTTGCGAAATGGTTTCCAATGTTCGTATTTATTTTCAATTGGCAATTTCAGTTTGAAGGGTGATGGAAACGCGCCTACTTTAACTGCTCTGTCCTTACCACTGCGTTTTATCTCTATAAATTCATTTCGTTTCAAATGGGGTCCAACCAGTTATTAAAGGTATTAAGAATGAACTCCCGTGTGTCTGAATCTCGAGGTTACGGCGCGCACACTATGGTTAACCGAGTATTAACCGCTAAGGGCCTTAGTTAACGGTTGATGAAAAACTTGAAAACGTGCAGCCCTAATTGTAGTTTATGTGCATATCATCTTATCGGATAAATCGGAATTTTTTTTTTTTATGCGATATCCCAACATTTGTATAAAAATACACGAATGGAAACATAGCTACCGTATTAAAGCTGCCGACGGCATTTTTTTGATCATATTCAGTGAAATCGATGCTATAATGCTTCTAACTCCACCTGGAGCGTGTTATTTGTTGACGAGCACGAAGCTGACGAGCACAAACTCTGTGGGAGGGTATCCGTTGATGGTGGGGAGGGGCACGACATGCCGACTGCAGCTTTAACAAACGTAATATTAAACAAACGTGTGACCTTGACCCCAAAGCACAGCCCTAATAAGAGTTTGATTGACAGATGTCTGAGTGCGCACTGACCGCTGTTAGAGTCCCAGTCGGCGGGCGTGTCGTACTCCTCGGCGGCGTGGCCCATCAGCACTTGCTGTTGTTTCTGCTCCGTGTCGCTGTCAGACAGCTCGACGTCGATCTCTGCAGCCGGTGCCACCGACCCACTGTTCTCCGCTTTTACACCTTCTTCAGTCTTCAGCTGTGAACCAAACTTAGCTGACTAACAAACACACCACTCACATTCTTAGATGCATCACGATGCGGACGTGGACGATTCTGAATCGATTCACAAATGTAAAAAATCGATTTTCTAAAATTTTTTTATATATATATATTTATAATAACGTAATATTGACGGAACGCGAAAGACGGAAACGCGGTAGTGCAGTGGCCGGACCGTCTGTGGCGTGTGCATAACAGAGACGCGATGGCTGAGAGCGAAGTCCAAACACCCAAACGCTTGGACATATTTTGGCTTCTGAAGTTGAAGAGGGAAAGGAGCTGGACAAGAGCCACACTAGTTGTAAGCTTTGTAGAATAAAACTAATGACGGAAACACGACAAATATGAGAAGCCATACGACACGTTTCCAGCCAAAAGAGGAAAAACACTTGGCTGTACCGGTGGTTTTATGTTATTAATTTACTACAAGTATGCTCCTAGTTCAGGCACACATTTATTTTCCTGTTGGTTCTTTGCAATGTTAATAAAATATATTGTACATTAATTTTTTATGGGTCATTACTTTGTACTTTTAAAGCAAAGTATTTATAGTCGGTCACACACACAAAAGATTCAGATAATCGATTTGTACCATTATAAATGTCTTCACTGTAACTTTTGATCAACTTCATTTATCCGTGATGAATAAAAGTATGGATTTCTTTTTTCTTTCGCCCAAAAAATTAAATAAAAATTCTTACCGACTCCAAACTTTTGAACGGTATTGTTTAACCCTCAGGTGCTCTTCGTTTCGGAGTCACACTTGTTATCTTTCCGGTCAAAAGTGACCGGACACCTAAAAATGAAGCTTTCTCCATCCCAGTAAAACCAATGCAATTTATTTTTGTTCTATAATATTTATTCTTTTTAATTTACTATTTTGAGACAATTTAAATGAATTTATTAATATTTATGCAATATTTATGGTTTATTTTTGCCATGAAAAAATATATATTATTTTCTATATATATATATATATATATATATTATTTTTTTCAAAAAAATATTAATGCAGTATTTTAGTTTAATATAGAGTCTAGGCCTTCAGAAAAAAAACATTTGAAGAAAATTAGCACCATCTGGTTACAGTATAGAGAAAAAGTGTAGAATCATGGTGTAACCACTAGATGGCATGTACAGCTCTCTATTGAGAGGCATGTGAATTCCCCAGCTGTTTATGAAAACATTTTTTTGTTGTTGTTGTTGGTGGATTTGTATATATAGTTAAAACAATCTCAAACTATTTCTTATTAAAAAAAAATGACAAACAAATTTTTTTTCATTTTTTTTATAATTTCCCATTCATTTCCTATGGGGTCATTTTTGACCAAAGACCACAAGTGTGACTATTTATTTTTTTTAAGACCACTTAGCATGCTCAGATCATGACCTCAATTTTTTTGTGTGTTCACATACATAATGCCATAAAAGTCACCAAGTTTCGTAACTTCACTATATTTCTATTAAATCCTAATCTAATTATGACAAATTATATATCGTTGGAAAGGTCTAAGACTTCTAAATAGATATTCTACCCCTGTTTTGTGTTAAAAATTATGTAGGAAGAGTAATTGATGAATTCATGACAAAAGTGCACCTCAAAAAATCTGAATCATAACAGGAGTTTTGACCTTTGTCACAAAAAGTCGATGCACCCACTTTTAATCATTGAAACTTCTGTTTTTATGCTAAAATTTCATAATAAAACATATAATCTAGTAAATAATAGTATAATATTACCCTTTAAAAATGATAATATTTATATTTATTATCCTCTAAAATATAATATTTTTATCGCCTTTTTATTATATCACATATTTTAGTAGTTATCATAAATTGGGTATCATTTGAAAGCTTATAAACTCAGAATTCATCGTGTGAAAACTGTTTTATAATTGAACGTTGCGTTACCATAGAAACGGTACTTGTTTTATCAGGCTCCTCCCCTTTTGGGCGTCATTATATTTCATAATTTATGATCAAAACCTTTTCTAATCTTGACAAAATTGATATTGTCAGAAAGGTCAGAGTCTCAAGGTTCCAAATTTTGTGACCGAATTGATATTTGAACAGAAATGTATTAATTTGTTTAGGCAGAATGTATACAACTAAATTCAATGGAATTCAAAGGCACCCGGAGGCTATTTTTGGTACTACGCCTAAACAAAATCTCATGGCAACTTCAATTTTTGTGATATCAACTTCAAATTTGGAACATAACTTGATAAGATTTATGGCTTTGATTTTATAGAAATTTTAGAGTAAAAATATTTTGTAAAATATATATTTTATATAAAATAAAAAATATATAGTACAGTATATTTGATTTACTGTGAATTAAAACTTCCATAACTTTTTCATACTTTAATTTTTTTAAGTGTTTCCACTTCAGCAATATTCTGCTGAGTGTTTTCTTTAAAACAAGACCAAACTTGGGTATATTCCAAAGCATTCTTATTTACAACCATTTAAGTTTGAATAGTGCATTTTAACCCCCATTCTCAAAAAGGGGGGTGACAGCTAAGGGGTTTAATCTAAAAATATATTAGATTCAGTACAACTACTTGAGAATACTCCAGTCTCGTGTAATCGCTCAATCAGTGTTTAAAAGGCTGACGTCAGTGTTAGTTAGAGAAGAAGAGTTACGGTCATCCTCACCTTCCGTGTCTTGTCCATGAACCGATAGTAGCGGGCCATTGAGTTTATTACAGACAGACACACTTTCCAGTCTTTGCCCCTCTCTCGAAGATCAAATTTTGGGTATCTCTTCACCGCCCACTCTGTGGAAATACACAACACTGTTAAAACCTTCATCCTGAGCAAGGCATGTAAATCTGACAGATTTGTGGATTAAAATGTCCACTTGAACAATGATATATATGTTGTTGATTTGTATATATTATGCCAAATGTTCCTAATAATGTTTAAATCCAGAGAAATAACCAGGACACGGACGTCGCCTATCAATGACATCATACCCGCGTTACCCTGCGTTTCCGGAGGAACCGTAGAAACCATGGAAACGGCAAAGACGCTTTAATATATGATGTGTCTTATTAGACAGGTGAGCAACTGTTTGTATACATTCATCGACAGAAAACTTTTTGTTTAAATCTGGTTTTCTTGATTTATGGCGAGTACTAGTATAGATCTAGACCTATAGATGTGTCTTGTACAGTAACTGCATGTTTCCACACACTCAGATGTATCTACTATGATAAACCAGCGCAGTGTTCGCCCTCATACGCATGACCGGGAGAAGCGGATCATAGAAGCCGGGTGTCGTGCTCGTCTCTCATTAGCGGTCGCTCCAGCGGCTAGTAAATACATTACCGCTCATCCATGAATATGATTTCTGTCCGAGTCCCGTCGTATTCTCCAGCGGCTGTAGAGGTGAAGACAACAACTCCCATGATTCAGCGAAAACAAGGCGTCATCAAGCTAGTATTAAAAATATTTTATCGATAATCGCCTTTAAAAATATCGCGATATCTGATTATATGGTCTACCCAAGCCCCGCCCCCAACACGCCCCCCGCGGGACACAACGCTACGGACATACACTGCTTACACAAGTAATGTTGAATTGGCTAGACTTTATCTAATGATAGCCAGCGATTTAGCTAGTTTATATAATGATTGAAACGTTAACGGTTTAGTTTGAACCAAAACAAGCATAAAACATTAGCTTTGCTGTTACGTTAGAGTGTCGCTAATAATCTTCACACTGTACATATCGCTAGGGTTGGGTATCGTTTGAATTTGAACGATTCTGATTCCGATTTCGATTCCGGTTCCTAACGATTCTCGATTTTGATTCTTTTGATTTTTTTTAAGAGGCAGGGTCAAAAAAGTTTAGCTAACCTTGCTAACCAACAGTCTTTCTGAAGGAAATACTCCTTCTGTCACAAATACTTGTCACAAATTTTGCATTTTGCCGAGATTTCGTTATTTTTAGAAAAGTGAAGCCACACTTTGGACCGCTGACGTAAGCTACTCATGTTTGACTCGCGTGGTTATGCCAACACTTCCGGTAGACGCTTCTTCGTTGGTGTTGTTCAGCGGTTTCTTCTTCCGCTCGGCGGACTGTGAATATCGAAACTAGGAATTGAAATTTTTACTTTTGAACGATTCCGTGAAAAACGAAAAGTTAGTCCCGGTTCCAATCGATACTCGATTACTACATATCGCATTTGAGTTTGAAACGAATTTCATTTGGCGAGATGTGGTGATGGTGAGAATGGTGAATGCATGACGATGTTACAGCGAGGTGTCTTGCCTATTTGTTTTTCGTAAGGCCTGATGGTCCTCTTTCTTTCTTTTTGGTGGTATCGCCTGATTTAATGATGAAAAGTTAAATTTCCTAATAACACTGTTTTTAAACTTGTATTCAAACTATAATATATTTGTTATTTGTCTAAAATTAGGAATTATAAGTAAATTGTTTCGTTCTGAATGAGCAAAAAGGTTTTTAGAGTTCAAAGGTCACCCCCAGCCGCTAACGAAACACAAATTACAGCTTTATTTACTTAAAAATTATATTTGGGTATTTTTTTTTTGTTTATTTTTTAATCTAAAGCAAAGTATAACGCTCCCAATATATTTTTTCATCATGCTCCCCTTTAAATCTAGCAGCACCCATAAATACATAAAAAAATACATAATTTAAATGCTTAAAGCTACACATTTGTTCTGAGTAAATGACCTCTAGTGGCGAAATATTACATAGTGTGCCTTTAATATGTTTGAAATGTAAGTCCATGATTTAAATGTAATTTAAAGAAGACATCACACAGAGACAGTGATGTAGCGAATTAGCAGACCCCACTGCCAAATAGTCTTCTTTCTAAAAAGCACCTAGCAACAAATCTAGCTAACTAACTTTTTAGTCACTATATAATATTTGTTACATAAATATGCAAATGAGAACGACTTCATTGGACATTTGGCTATATTTTATATTAAAATACAGTGTGTGAGCACAGATTAGGAGAGAAAAATAGAGAAAAATGGCCTAAATGGTTAGTAAGTAAATGGCCAACAATTAGCAAATAACGTCATCTAGCGACATTTCACAACTTTTTGAGCCAGCTTTAGCGACTTTCCATTGAAACTAGTTGCCAACCAGTGTTGGGAGTACTGCATTACAATTACTTATTACTTTTTGCTGTAATGCAGTAGTGTAAGGCATTACTAATCAACTTTCAGTAATATTTTACTCGGTACTTGTTCAGTAACGCTTGCGTCACAACACGTTTAGAGTACAACACAACACGCTTGCGTTTAGCCCAAAATTTAATTGTTAAATAAAAAAAAAACAGTAAGACCGCGAGACACAATGGATAAAAAATGTTATTACCTGTTCGTGGTCAGTCATAGCCGCGTGTGGTGTCCAAGTTTGTAAATAAAGACTGAATGGCAGCGTCTGATATATTTGTATAGCGATTTATGTCCCTCTTGCTGGTGTACGTTTGTGTTGTGTGCCAGTCCAGTGAAGGCGTGTTTAGGGCGGGTTTACAGGGGTGTCGCGACGCATGATCTCGGCCTCTGCGCAGCTAATGGGTGAAGATGGCAGAAGAAGACAATACATTCGCGAGATGGACGTATGCGCATTACTTCGAGTTTGTCAGAGGTAAGGACATGTAGAACGTCAAATTTTAGTATGTTAAGTTTTACTCCTGTTGTTATTTGGGTGAAAGTAACTCAAAAGTAATACATTCTGAGACAGTAATATTAGTAATATAAGGTAAAGAATTACTTTTAACCCTTGTGCATCCTGATGGACATTTTTGTCCTTTTCAGTTTTGTTTTTTTGATCACTTTGCCTGTGTTAAAGCTAACTGCAAAAAAATTGGCACAGGTGTGTATTATTATTGGAATTTTACTATTTCATCGTCATTTTCTTAAAAAAATATTTTTTGCATTAGGTACAAAAAAAATACTCCCTCTCAGCACCTTTTGGACAAAAATGTCCCCATTGAAACCCATTAAAACAATTTGCAATTTTTAATCCCCGGTTCAGTTAACTATAAAATAATGTAATCTTTGTTAAGAGGCTTTCATTCTGATGGCAAGGCTTCAAAATTTTATTTTTTACTATTTTTTTAGCAGATGGTGCCATTTTTTTTTTAAGTTTGGCCTATAAAACAAATGTCGCTTTATTCCTGTTTTCTGCTTCGGCATATTATAGAGCCAACTGGATAAATTATGCACCAATATTTGTGTGGGTGTGTTGGTATGGATGTCAGAGTGTGGTTAGTATGTGTGTTATACATGTGTGTGTTTGTAATACTGAGAGAGAAAAACTGCAAATTCAAATCCAATCACTGTGAGCTCCAGTGGGGTTTTGCTGCCACCCAATGGGGAAAATATGTTACTACGCCCAAACAAACTGTTACCCAAAGCTCATTTTTTGAGATATCATCCTCAAATTTGGAACACAACCTATTTAGATTTATGGCTTTGATTTTATTGCAGTTTAGAGTTAAACCTGATTTATAAAACATATATTTTATGTAAAATATTTTTTTATAAATAATATTTATAAACTTATACCTATATAACTTTTATTTGGATTTACTTATTATTATTTTCTGACTTCAGAAATAATCTGCAAAGGGTCTTCTTTAAAATGATACCAAACTTAAGTCGCTCCGAAGCGTCACATTTTTATGAGTTTTTTAACATGGACATTCTTTTTACCCATGTGTAACTTTTTTTAATTGATGCACAAGGGTTAAATAACAGTAACAAGTCATCTATAATGTATTACAGTTTGGAATTAACACTGCACAGAGAAGGTCATGCATGAGCTGTAGATCCGCGCACCTCTGATGGCATTGATCTTGTTTGGGTCGAGTCTCTTTAGGCGTCTGGTTGGGTTTCCATTTGTGCTGCTTTGAGAAAGTTCCTCCACTGAGAACACGTTTCGTGTGAGGTACCGCACCGCCGCACCCGGACGTGCCATTTTACCAGCCCTCTGTAGGATAGAGTTTGACAGGAACACCTTCCTATCGGAGCCACCCAGACAACCTACAGGAGCACAAGCAGACACAGGCAGCGTTAAAGGCACACTGTGCAAGAATTGTACCTTATTATAAACGCTTCAAAGTCACTTCCGTGGTAAACAAACGCGCGCCGCTGGAAAAACCAGCAATGCAAGTTTGAGAGGAGCGCCCTTGACAAATCTCGCGAGAATCACGACATGCTTTACGGCGACGACGTCACACACATCAACAACAACACATGAGGCATGGAGACACTTGCGCGCATTACTCGACGATGTAAAAAGCCAAGCAAATGAGGTCAAGAAGAGAATGAGCCTCTCTGCTCAACCCGTAAATCAATGCATCGATCCGCAAGATTTGTTTGAGCTCTTAAATGGGAGATCTTTTGCCAAGCGTGTCAGACGTTACAGGTTCTCTCTCATTAAAACTGAATAAGTCCATCAGTGGTTACAGTCTATATCAAGCAGGGACACGTTTGTGTGCATTTTATTTAGTGATTTCACTGGAATGAATAGAGAGTCTCCGATTGAAGACTGCAAGACACACACTGAATCCATGACACTGATAGCAGCGGACACGAGTTCAAACACACATTTTATATTTATATTTTATATATTAGCGCTAGATCTCTTATTTAATGCAAAAAATGCACAGTATGCAAGATATTTACCTTAATATAACAGCTTCAAACGGGGTATCAGGCTGTGAGCGCAGTGACAGTAACGTTAAACACAAGTACGCCACAGTGACTCTAGGGGGCGCTGTTTGACAAAAGCAGAATTCCTGCATAGTGTGCCTTTAAGTCATTCAATTTAGTCAGGTTCAAATGCCACTTTAAAAAAACACTTTAATTACACCTAAAGTGCCCGTATTGTGCGACTTTTAAGGTTCCTAATTTTGTTTTAGTGTCCGACAATGGTTTACATGCATCTAAGGCCAAAAACACCTATTGAAAACCATTAGCTGCCATTATGCGAAGTAGTTACAAACCTAGATTGTAATTACTGATGGCTGATTTTAGGCAGTTCGGAATCGTTTATTTTATGTCCATTTATCATGTCCTTTGAAACTTTGCAGACCTTTTACATTTAAAAACAGCTATATAACACACTACATGAGAAAAGCATAATAGGGGCATTTAAATATTCTCTGAAACAAAGACCTTTTAGACATTTTTCCACGTACTGGTCTTGTACAGGTCTGTAGTTGACGCGGGGCTGATTTCAGCAGGACTCTTGCTTTGATCCGGCTGTGGCGGCGCTGGACTCGTCTTCTCCGCGCCGAGAGGCTCTGGTGTGGCGTGGGTCGGCGCCGGGTTCTGGACGAGGAGTCGTGGAGGGCTGGGCACCTCTGGGCCGGGGGAGAGCGCAGGGGGTTTCCAGCTCTCCACAGACGGAAGCGGAGACGTGGAGGAGATGTGAACGAGACGGGGCATCGGCGCCTCAGACTTGGCCTGGCAGCGCTCTCTGTATCTAGACGACAAATGTGTCCTCTAACACGACAGGGAGAAAGTTCATTTACAGTCACGACTGCACATGGATCTCTCTTTTATTATTAAAACTAACAGATTATTTGATTTATTTTGACAAAGATGAATGTGAAAATACAGAGCTGTTGATTATCGTCCACATTATTACAATTATTATATATATATATATATATACATACACTCACCGGCCACTTTATTAGGTACACCTGTCCAACTGCTCGTTAACACTTAATTTCTAAGCAGCCAATCACATGGCGGCAACTCAGTGCATTTAGGCATGTAGACATGGTCAAGACAATCTCCTGCAGTTCAAACCGAGCATCAGTATGGGGAAGAAAGGTGATTTGAGTGACTTTGAACGTGGCATGATTGTTGGTGCCAGAAGGGCTGGTCTGAGTATTTCAGAAACTGCTAATCTACTGGGATTTTGACGCACAACCATCTCTAGGGTTTACAGAGAATGGTCCGAAAAAGAAAAAACATCCAGTGAGCGGCAGTTCTGTGGGCGGAAATGCCTTGTAGATGTCAGAGGTCAGAGGAGAATGGCCAGACTGGTTCGAGCTGATAGAAGGGCAACAGTGACTCAAATAAGAGCATCTCTGAACGCACAGTACGTCGAACTTTGAGGCAGATGGGCTACAGCAGCAGAAGACCACACCGGGTGCCTCTTCTTTCAGCTAAGAACAGGAAACTGAGGCTACAATTTGCACAAGCTCATCGAAATTGGACAATAGAAGATTGGAAAAACGTTGCCTGGTCTGATGAGTCTCGATTTCTGCTGCGACATTCGGATGGTAGGGTCAGAATTTGGCGTCTACAACATGAAAGCATGGATCCATCCTGCCTTGTATCAACGGTTCAGGCTGGTGGTGGCGGTGTCATGGTGTGGGGAATATTTTCTTGGCACTCTTTGGGCCCCTTGGTACCAATTGAGCATCGTTGCAACGCCACAGCCTACCTGAGTATTGTTGCTGACCATGTCCATCCCTTTATGACCACAATGTACCCAACTTCTGATGGCTACTTTCAGCAGGATAATGCGCCATGTCATAAAGCTGGAATCATCTCAGACTGGTTTCTTGAACTCAAATGGCCTCCACAGTCACCAGATCTCAATCCAATAGAGCATCTTTGGGATGTGGTGGAACGGGAGATTCGCATCATGGATGTGCAGCCGACAAATCTGCGGCAACTGTTTGATGCCATCATGTCAATATGGACCAAACTCCCTGAAGAATGCTTCCAGCACCTTGTTGAATCTATGCCACGAAGAATTGAGGCAGTTCTGAAGGCAAAAGGGGGTCCAACCCGTTACTAGCATGGGGTACCTAATAAAGTGGCCGGTGAGTGTATATATATATACTACCGGTCAAAAGTTTTAGATCAGTAAGATTTTTTTAAATGTTTTTAAATGAAGTCTCTTCTGCTCACCAAGGCTGCTTTTGATGAAAAAAAATGACAAACAGTAATATTGTGAAATATTATGACAATTTAAAATGATTGTTTTCTATTTTAATATATTTTAAAATGTAATTTAAAAGCTGAATTTTCAACATCATTACTGTTGCTGATTACACATCAGTTTTCAGTGTCACATGATCCTTCAGAAATCATTCTAATATGCTGATTTTATGCTCAAAAAACACAACTTATTATTTTCAATGTTGAAAACAGTCGTGTACCATTTTTTCCCAAAAAAATTCTCTGATGAATAGAAAGTTCAAAAGAACAGCATTTATTTAAAATACAATCTTTTCTAACATTATAAATGTCTTTACTGTAACTTTTGATCAATTTAACTCATCCTTGATTAATAAAAGTATTTTCTAATTTCTTTCCCCCCCAAAAAAATAAAAATAAATTCTTACTGACCCCAAACTTTTGAATGGAAGTGATTAATGTTACAAAAGCTTTCCATTTCAGATCAATTCTGTTCTTTTGAACTTTCTATTCATCAAAGAATCCTGAAATAAAAATGTAAAAAACTGTTTTCAACATGGATAGTAATCATAAATGTTTCTTGAGCATCATATTATAATAATGTCTGTAGGATCATGTGACACTAGAGACTGGAGTAATGATGCTTTGAACACAGGAATAAATTACACTTCACTATATATTCACATAGAAAACCGCTGTTTTAAATTGTAATAATATTTCACAATATTACTGTTTTTTTTTTTGTTTTTTTTTATCAAATAATTGCAGCCTTGGTGAGCAGAAGAGACTTCTTTTAAAAACATAAAAAAATCTTACCGATCTAAAGCTTTTGACCGGTAGTGTATACCGCGGCACGTATATATATATATATATCAAAAGTGCTATAATTCAGTGCAATTTTTGAATAATTAGTTTAAAAGTTTGTTTTTAATCACCTTGTGTTGTGGTGATATAACATGCTATAAACATAATAATCACTGCAATAATGACCCAATCATAGACTCCAAATTTAAATCCACACAGTGGCTTTTTTGGGGCGGGGCTATAGCTCAAGCGGCAACCTCCCCGTCCGGCCGGCCCCGCCCACTTTAGGCTTCAAAAACGCTCTTCAGAAACCTACGGGTGACTTCACGGACACAGCGTCCATATTTTATTACAGTCTATGTTATAGCTGCTACTGTAAGACACTCAATATTTATATTTGTGATGTACAAATACGGTGTGTTATGTCTACCTGAGAGAGGACAGCTGGATTCTGGATGCTCGCTACTTTCGCCTGGAGCATCTCGAACTTCTCATCGAGTTTCAGAATGGCTCCATATGTGACCTGCACAAAGACACCTGAACGTCAGACAGCCTTTCAAAACACAACTCAATGTTTAACAATCTTTGTTAAATCTGCAGTACAAAAGCAAGACAAGAAGCAGAATTGAGCCTTCGCTGAGCTCTGGGCGGGGCTTAGCGATGCCTCATCAGTACCTGACAGTATGCCAGAATCTCTCCCAGAGTTCTTTGCAAATCAGCTCCATATATCTCAGTCGAAATGACGCTATCTGCCTTCATGCACAACAAAAAAGGTATTGAGAGAAAAGTTAGGCAACTAATTGAAGCTATTATTTATTACAGGAATGAAGTATGTTCGTAAACAGCCATCACCTCATGTGAATCACATGGTATTTCATGTGTGATTTCATTGATGAGACCTTCATCATCCGCCTCGGACACCTAGCAGAACACATGACAGGATAGGACTGTTTCACGTCTGCATTTGCTCCATCAAATGACCAATAGACATGAATCCACATATTACTCTTGCCTGTTATTAGAGTTTAAAGGGATAGTTCACTTTGAAATTAATTTTTGATATGTTTTATCTTACCTCAAGTGCATCCAAGATGTAGGTGTCTTTGTTTCCACAGTAGTTTCAATTTTGATATTTTTAGGTCAAACCGTTGTTGTCTGTCAGTCATATAATGGAAGTCTATGGTCACCACCTCAAAGAGCATGCACAGAGAAGTTCAAATTAAACATGATTTAATGACTCGTGAATTTAAGTACACATTGAAAACACACGAAACGAGCGGTTTGTGTGAGAAAACGAACAGTATTTATATCGTTTTTACCTCTTGTAACCACAGCCACGTCCAAGTGATCTGAGGGCGCGGGCGCTTTGTGGCTGTGGTAACAAGAGGTAAAAACGATATAAATACTGTTCGTTTTCTCACACAAACCGCTCGTTTCGTGTCTTAGGCCATCAATGTGTACTTACATTCACGAGTCATTAAATCACGTTTAATTTGGACTTCTCTGTGCATGCTCTTTGAGGTGGTGACCATAGACCTCCATTATATGACTGACTGACAGACAACAACGGTTTAACCTAAAAATATAAAAATTGAAACTACTGCGGAAACAAAGACACCTACATCTTGGAAGCACTTGAGGTAAGATAAAACATGCCAAAAATTAATTTCAAAGTGAACTATCCCTTTAAAAAAAGAAAACAAGGAACTGCCACAGATGGTTAACTTTCCATCCTGAGCAGTCCTGTTGTATTCTCCTCTCCAAAAAGTCTGAAAGTGTACAGTGTGATACTCTACCATACTGTCGCTGAGGGGACTGGGGCCTCTGGATCTCGCCCTCACTGCCGTCCCGTCGCTGTCCATGCTCTCCGGACCATCCTCGTCCTGCAAACTGCACAACACACTTCTCCCCCTGTTCACTGGAGGTACAGAACTTGGGTGAGTGTGGATTATTTCACTGCGCCAAAGTCGTAGTTACTTAAAAATGCTTGTGAAGTTGTGCTAATTACAAACAAATGAGAGGTTAGACTTCCTTTTATTTGAGTGTCAGATGATACACTGCCGTTGTCATAATGATGTGTTTCTTGAGCAGTAAATAAGCGTATTAGAATGAATCATGTGAGACTGAAAATGCATCTTTGCTTCACAGGAATAAATTGTATTTTACAATATATTACAATAGAAAACTGTCATTTTAAATTGTAATAACATTTTACAACATTACTGCAGTATTGGTGAGTATAAGAGACTTCTTTCAAGAAACTTTCTGTGTTCTGTGGGGGAAAAGTTATTCAAGTGACTTTATGTTATGAATTATTATGAATGAAGTGCCTGGATGGAGTTACAACAATACTAACTCCATTTTTACACCAACTTAAGTTACCATGGTTGTACCTTATTATTTTTTAAGGCACCTTTTATTATTGAACATAAACACAGTAAGTGCCTTGTTATTTTTGAAGTATTCTGGAGTAAATTAACATGGTATTAATATAGAAATCATTTGGTTTCATAGTAAATCTTGTTATCACCATCTGATTACTGTACTTCGATGGTAGCATCACAAAACTACAATAGAATCGAAAAGACTTGGTTTTTAACGTGAAACGTAGTTGAAATATCTTTAAGTACCACGTTAATACCATTTCTAAGAGGTATTTGGTGTTAAAACGGACATTACAAAGCGTTCCGAACGCTATAACAGCTGATGTTTGTTACTTCCGTTCTCCGTTCATTTCGCAGTAAACGAAGAACGGTGTGTTGAATAAACGCTGAATAAGAAGCCTCTTTCTTTTTTTAGAGCCAGCAAAACACCATAAAGCGATAGACAAAACCACACCGTTTTATATCGTTCTGAGTCAGTCACATTTAAAGCGTTCAATGTGTATTATCGTTGTAAAGAGATGCACTTGTACCGTGAACAGACATGCTCGGTCCGCCGCTGTCACTCGCGTAGTGTTTATCGTACAGCTTTATTGTAATTTATCACCTATTACTTGAGCTTGTTGTTGACAATTGAACGGTTTACTTAGGTTAGGCTGTTGTTATTAAACGGGATTTTTAGATGACATTCAAACCACGCCCGTTCTGCAATGTCATTCCTGACTGCGCATGTCTGAACGCAGCGTAGCGTTCACTTTACAAAGCGTTCCCTTCCTACGCCCCTCCTGTCCTGACTGAGAAACACATAGAAACACGGTGGGCTAGAAGAAACGTTGGTGCCCTGACGTTTTCACAGACGATGTCACTGTGCATTTCGGTTAAATGGATGTTAAACTTGAGTCATTATTCAGGAACAAACGATCATCTAGACCGGTGGCTGAAACGGCACATGAACGCGCGAAGAGCGCCGTGGTCACGTGGTATCTGTTACTCTTCTCAGCGCTAGGGAGGATTGAGCAGTCGCAGTTGTCGATGATTGCTATAGATATGACATTTTCTAAATCATTATTATTCAGAAATAATAGGGCAGATTTCCCTGTTTTATGTCAGGAATATTTTTTTGTGAACATTAAATCATTTCTGTCAAAATACACCCCCCCCCCCCCCAAAAAAAAAAAACAAAAAACAAAAAAAAACACCCTCCTGAGCCGCAACAATTTTTGTTTTGTTTTTATCTAATCATAGTTTTATTTATGTCTTAATATACTGGATGTTCTTCTTCTTGTTGTTGTTGTTCTTCTTCTTCATCTTCCTGTTATTTTCCCCACCATGGGAGTCTATGGCATTTGCAGCCCGTAAAACCGCTCTCAGAAAAGTTATGAAATGTGGCACACATAGCGATCATTCTCAACATTAATCATGGCAATTTTGGAGACTTAATCCCTCTAACTGTTCAAATTTGAACTTACGTTTATGATGATAACTTTTTAACTGTAAGCCCTAGAAGCAAAACCCTTTCCCCTCTGATTAGCTCAAGCCGAGTTGAATTTTTGCGAACTCCTCCTTGCCCACAGGTTTTCAAACGCTGGGTCATGACCCACCCGAATAAAAAAGAAAATAGTAGGGTAGGAAGGGGGGGTTCACCTGTACCCGAAAGATATATTTTTTTAACCTAGTTTTTTGTAATCCTTAAGGTGTCTAGAAAAGGAATTTTGATGTTCTCCGCGCAAATTTTTGTCCCATATGTGATTTTTTGTATCATCTTTTGTGTCCGTGCTTGATTTTTGGCTGCGCAAAATGAAAACTTTAAACCTACATAGAATCGGAACAATACATTCTACAGACACAATCTACCCCATTTTCTCTTCGTCTTTGCATGAGGAATTGATAGATATGATATATTGTCTTGATTAGATGATGTATAGTGCATAAAAACTCAAATAAACACCAAAAAATGACAAAAAATGGTGACATTAGATCACTGGAACTCCTCCCCTATGGACCCTTCTGACATATGTTTTCTAACTTTTGTATTTTTACAGTCTTTAGGATGTCTAAGAAGCAAATGTTGATGATCCCCACCTGAAACATGTTGGTCCAAATGAACATCTCCCACTATTCAAACCATTATATTGGTGTTATATTTATTGAAAAAAAAAACAGAAAACCACTCATATATTCAAATACTGTATGTGTAATGTATATATGAAGAGTTCAGATGCAAAAGCCTCTAAGTGCCATTTGAAATTTGGTTCTAGAATGACCATTTTTATCAAGCTTGTGTATTTAAGTTCAGTAATTTCACTTAAATGACCATTAATAGGTAATCTTCATTGCCATTTAAGTGAAATTACTGAACTTAAATATACAAGCTTGATAAAAATGATAATTTTAGAAGAAAATTTCAAATGGCACTTCGAGGCTTTTGCATCTGAACTCTTCATATAGGGTATAACAAATCCCCATTAGAATAAACTGAAATAGAAAAAAAGTGATTCTAATCAACCCCTCCTTGCACTGCCACCTTAACGTGGTGGAGGGGTTTGAGTACCCGAACGACCCTATGAGCTACGTTGTCCGGGGCTATATGCCCCTGGTAGGGTCTCCCAAGGCAAACCGGTCCTAGGCGACGGGTCAGACCAAGAACGGTTCAAAAAACCTTATGAGTGAAGTGAAAACAAGGACAGCCTTGGACCTTGGAGCCAGTATGTGAGCGCCTGGTGGCAGGGCCTCCCACACGGTGTCCGGCAGGGCTCAGTCCGAAGAAGCAACGTGGGGCCTCCTTCCCGTGGGCTCACCACCTTCAGGAGGGACCGTAAGGGGCCGGTGCTGAGAGGAACGGGCGGCAGTCGAAGGCGGGGGCCTCAACAACCCGATCCCTGGACATGGAAACTAGCTCTAGGGACAGAATGGCCCCCCTGACCTGAACCCGAGTAGTGTTCAGTTATTGGACTTCTGTGCTAGTCACAGTTTGTCCACAGCGAACACCATCTTCAAGCAAAAGGGTGTCCATCAGTGCATGCAGCACCTGAACACCCTAGGGCGTATGTCGATGATCGACTTTGTGGTCGTTTCATCTGACTGCAGCCATATGTCTTGGACACTTGGATGAAGAGAGGGGCAGAGCTGTCAACAGATCACAACCTGGTGGTGAGTTGGATCAGATGGCGGGAGAGGAGTCTAAACAGACTCGGCAGACCCAAGCGTACTGTAAGGGTCTGCTGGAAACGTTTGGCAGAGATCTTCAACTCCCACCTCTGGAGGAGCCTCGACCAGATCCCGAGGGAGGCTGTAGATATTGAGTCCGAGTGGACCATGTTCTCCACCTACATTGTCGAAGCGGCTGCTCAGAGTTGCAGCCGTAAGGTCTCCGGTGCCTATCGAGGCGGCAATCCCCGAACCCGGTGGTGGACACATGAAGTAAAGTATGCCGTCAAGCTGAAGAAGGAGGCCTATGGGGCCTGGCTGGCTTGTGGAACTCCTGAGGCAGCTGACTGGTACCGGCAGGCCAAGCGGACTCCAGCCCGGGTGGTTGTGGAGGCAAAAACCCGGGCCTGGGAGGAGTGCACTTTTATGATGGACAGATGCACTTTTATGATGGACAGATGCACTTATGTGATGGATAGATGCACTTTTATGATGGACAGATGAACTTTTATGATGGACAGATGCACTTTTATGATTGACAGATGAACTTTTATGATGGATAGATGCACTTTTATGATGGACAGATGAACTTTTATGATGGATAGATGCACTTTTATGATGGACAGATAAACTTTTATGATGGACAGATGCACTTTTATGATGGATAGATGCACTTTTATGATGGACAGATGAACTTTTATGATGGACAGATGCACTTTTATGATGGACAGATGAACTTTTATGATGGATAGATGCACTTTTATGATGGACAGATGAACTTTTATGATGGACAGATGCACTTTTATGATGGATAGATGCACTTTTATGATGGACAGATGAACTTTTATGATGGACAGATGGACAGATGCACTTTTATGATGGACAGATGCACTTTTATGATTGATAGATGCACATTTATGATGGACAGATGCACATTTATGATGGACAGATGCACTTTTATGATGGACAGATACACTTTTATGATGGATAGATGCACTTTTTTATGATGAACAGATGCACTTTTATGATGGACAGATGCACTTATGTGATGGATAGATGCACTTTTATGACGGATAGATGCACTTTTATGATGGACAGATGCACTTTTATGATGGATAGATGCACTTTTATGATGGAGTTTTTTTCTCAGTGATCGTAAATAAAACAAAATTCCATTTTTCTCGGTTTAATGAAAACCGATAGGTCGTTATGGCACATAGACATATACACTAGACCTCACCTTGGATACGGCAGTTCATTGGAACGAATGCGTCAATAGAGCCGCCATCTTGAAACAGGGGAGCCCCTCCACTTTAATGCATCAGCGTCAATGTAGTAGACACAGTAAATCACCATAAATCATCATGAATGCGATTTTTCTTGTTTTTTTGGTTTGTTCCAACAGTCAGACATGTATTTATCATTGATTCCAGAAAGAAAAAAAAAAAAAAAAAAAAAAAACACATTCTTTCTAGTTCAGATTTAATCCGTGAACATCATACGCTGCACAAAAGTCCGCCACCATCAATGAATTTGAAGTAAAGGCAGAGATAGCAGCGTTACCTAGCTACTTCAAGACCCCTGTTCCAAGATGGCGGCGGTTTTGACGCATGCTTAGACCCCCAAGGTGAGGTTTAGTGTATATGTCCATGGTTATGGCAGAGGCGAATAAACATCTGGATATCTCTCCACTGGAGCGTGTTAACGCAAACGTGTAAGTTTCACGTTTGAGGGGGTTAAACCGTGACATCTACACATTTTCCAAAGTGGACTATTTAGGCTGCTTCGGCGTGGATCGAGGCAAATGAATCCTTTTCACCTTGAAAATAATAAATGTTTTTTGCATTTTAAATAATAGACCATTTCTCAGTGATCGTCAATAAAACAAAATTCCATTTTTCTCGGTTTAATGAAAACCAATAGGTCGTGATGGTAAGATTCAGTTTAAGTGTAAGTTTCACGTTTGAGGGGGTTTAAACCGTGACATCTACACGTTTTCAAAAGTGGACCAACGTGATTATTTCACGTCTTGTCGTGATACCGGGTTGAAGAAACGTTGTTTTGGCCACTTTGTTTGATATAATAACAACAATTGAACATAAGCAAGAATGGGATTTGAACTCAGATCTTCTTGATTAAAGCCCAACGCTTTATCAATTGAGCCACTGAGTCTGTTGAGTTCAGAGGTGTATTGAATTAATTTTTATTGACGGTTTGGTTTTATTTGTTGGAAAAATAAATATAGAAATATAATTTGACACAAGAGGGCAGTATAGCCCTATTTATAGTTTTGAGTTTAAACTAAACCGTGACAGCTACACGTTTTCCAAAGTGGACCAACATGATTATGTCACGTCTTGTCGTGATACGGGTTGGGCACTGAAGTTACAGGAGTTTCTTCCCGTTGCTAAGCAACGGAACTAGGTCGAGTATTTAAAAGGTTATGGTTAACACCGTTAACGTGGTTTAACGTCGATGTAATACGCTCCTTTTGCTTAAACGAGGAGCTGGGGGACGCCGGAAAAACAGACATTTTACTCAATAGGCTGCTTCATTAAAAACGTGACATTTAGACGTTTTCTTCGGCGTGGATCCAGGCAAATGAATCCTTTTCACCTTGAAAGTATATATATATATATATTTTTTTTTTTGCATTTTAAATAATAGAACATTTCTCAGTGATCGTAAATAAAACAAAATTCCATTTTTCTCGGTTTAATGAAAACCTGACATCTACACATTTTCCAAAGTGGAATATTTAGGCTGCTTTACTAAAAATGTGACATTTAGACATTTTCTTCGGCGTGGATCCAGGCAAATGAATCCTTTTCACCTTGACAATAATAAATGTTTTTTTTTTTTTTTTTTTTTGCATTTTAAATAATGCTGAGATAAGAGCTGAGATATCAAAATTCAAAATTTCGACCAGAAATAAAAAACGACAGTGTTACCCCTTACGTTTTTTTTTTTGGGTGAAAAATTAAGTATCCCCAATCTTCTCAAAACTCTGGATTCTGATAGAGGGCCATGAGACATAGACCTGAGTGCAACAATGGACGCTCTAGACCATTCCAGTGCTGAGATATCGAAACTCAAAATTTCGACCCGAAAAAAAAACGACAGTGTTACCCCTTACGTTTTTTTTTTTGGGTGAAAAATTAAGTATCCCCAATCTTCTCAAAACTCTGGATTCTGATAGAGGGCCATGAGACTTAGACCTGAGTGCAACAATGGAGGCTCTAGACCCTTCCAGAGCTGAGATATCGAAATTCAAAATTTCGACCAGAAAAAAAAAACGACAGTGTTACCCCTTACGTTTTTTTTTTGGGCGAAAAATTAAGTATCCCCAATCTTCTCAAAACTCTGGATTCTGATAGAACACCGTGAGACTTAGACCTGAGTGCAACAATTGAGGCTCTAGACCCTTCCAGAGCTGAGATATCGAAATTCAAAATTTCGACCAGAAAAAAAAACGACAGTGTTATCACTTACTTTTTTTTTTTGGGCGAAAAATTAAGTATCCCCAATCTTCTCAAAACTCTGGATTCTGATAGAGGGCCATGAGACATAGACCTGAGTGCAACAATGGAGGCTCTAGACCCTTCCAGAGCTGAGATATCGAAATTCAAAATTTCGACCAGAAAAAAAAACGACAGTGTTATCACTTACTTTTTTTTTTGGGCGAAAAATTAAGTATCCCCAATCTTCTCAAAACTCTGGATTCTGATAGAGGGCCATGAGACATAGACCTGAGTGCAACAATGGAGGCTCTAGCCCCTTCCAGAGCTGAGATATCGAAACTCAAAAATTCGGCTCGAAAAAAAACGACAGTGGTACCCCTTATGGTTTTTTTGTTTTTGGGGCGAAAAATTAAGTTTCTCCAATCTTCCCAAAACTCTGGATTCTGATAGAGGGCCATGAGACTTAGACCTGAGTGCAAAAATGGAGGCTCTAGCCCCTTCCAGAGCTGAGATATCGAAACTCAAAAATTCGGCCCGAAAAAAAAAACGACAGTGGTACCCCTTACGTTTTTTTTTTTTGGGCGAAAAATTAAGTTTCTCCAATCTTCCCAAAACTCTGGATTCTGATAGAGGGCCATGAGACTTAGATCTGAGTGCAAAAATGGAGGCTCTAGCCCTTTTCAGAGCTGAGATATCGAAACTCAAAAATTGGGCCCGAAAAAAAAAACGACAGTGGTACCCCTTACGTTTTTTTTTTTTTGGGCGAAAAATTAAGTTTCTCCAATCTTCCCAAAACTCTGGATTCTGATAGAGGGCCATGAGACTTAGACCTGAGTGCAAAAATGGAGGCTCTAGCCCCTTCCAGAGCTGAGATATCGAAACTCAACAATTCGGCCCGAAAAAAAAAACGACAGTGGTACCGCTTACGTTTTTTTTTTGGGCGAAAAATTACGTTTCTCCAATCTTCCCAAAACTCTGGATTCTGATAGAGGGCCATGAGACTTAGACCTGAGTGCAAAAATGGAGGCTCTAGCCCCTTCCAGAGCTGAGATATCGAAACTCAAAAATTCGGCCCGAAAAAAAAACGACAGTGGTATCCCTTACGGTTTTTTTTTTGGCCGAAAAATTAAGTTTCTCCAATCTTCCCAAAACTCTGGATTCTGATAGAGGGTCATGAGACTTAGACCTGAGTGCAAAAATGGAGGCTCTAGCCCCTTCCAGAGCTGAGATATCGAAACTCAAAAATTCGGCCCGAAAAAAAAAACGACAGTGGTACCCCTTACGTTTTTTTTTTTGGGCGAAAAATTAAGTTTCTCCAATCTTCCCAAAACTCTGGATTCTGATAGAGGGTCATGAGACTTAGACCTGAGTGCAAAAATGGAGGCTCTAGCCCCTTCCAGAGCTGAGATATCGAAACTCAAAAATTCGGCCCGAAAAAAACCCGACAGTGGTACCCCTTACGTTTTTTTTTTGGGGCGAAAAATTAAGTTTCTCCAATCTTCCCAAAACTCTGGATTCTGATAGAGGGCCATGAGACTTAGACCTGAGTGCAAAAATGGAGGCTCTAGCCCCTTCCAGAGCTGAGATATCGAAACTCAAAAATTCGGCCCGAAAAAAAAACGACAGTGGTACCCCTTACGTTTTTTTTTTTGGGCGAAAAATTAAGTTTCTCCAATCTTCCCAAAACTCTGGATTCTGATAGAGGGCCATGAGACTTAGACCTGAGTGCAAAAATGGAGGCTCTAGCCCCTTCCAGAGCTGAGATATCGAAACTCAAAAATTCGACCCGAAAAAAAAACGACAGTGGTACCCCTTATGTTTTTTTTTTTTTTGGGCGAAAAATTAAGTTTCTCCAATCTTCCCAAAACTCTGGATTCTGATAGAGGGCCATGAGACTTAGACCTGAGTGCAAAAATGGAGGCTCTAGCCCCTTCCAGAGCTGAGATATCGAAACTCAAAAATTCGGCCCGAAAAAAAAACGACAGTGATACCCCTTACGTTTTTTTTTTTTGGGCGAAAAATTAAGTTTCTCCAATCTTCCCAAAACTCTTGATTCTGATAGAGGGCCATGAAACTTAGACCTGAGTGCAAAAATGGAGGCTCTAGCCCCTTCCAGAGCTGAGATATCGAAACTCAAAAATTCGGCCCAAAAAAAACCCGACAGTGGTGCCCCTTACGTTTTTTTTTTTGGGCGAAAAATTAAGTTTCTCCAATCTTCCCAAAACTCTGGATTCTGATAGAGGGCCATGAGACTTAGAACTGAGTGCAAAAATGGAGGCTCTAGCCCCTTCCAGAGCTGAGATATCGAAACTCAAAAATTCGGCCCGAAAAAAAAAACGACAGTGGTACCCCTTACGTTTTTTTTTTTTTTGGGCGAAAAATTAAGTTTCTCCAATCTTCCCAAAACTCTGGATTCTGATAGAGGGCCATGAGACTTAGACCTGAGTGCAAAAATGGAGGCTCTAGCCCCTTCCAGAGCTGAGATATCGAAACTCAAAAATTCGGCCCAAAAAAAACCCGACAGTGGTGCCCCTTACGTTTTTTTTTTTGGGCGAAAAATTAAGTTTCTCCAATCTTCCCAAAACTCTGGATTCTGATAGAGGGCCATGAGACTTAGAACTGAGTGCAAAAATGGAGGCTCTAGCCCCTTCCAGAGCTGAGATATCGAAACTCAAAAATTCGGCCCGAAAAAAAAAACGACAGTGGTACCCCTTACGTTTTTTTTTTTTTGGGCGAAAAATTAAGTTTCTCCAATCTTCCCAAAACTCTGGATTCTGATAGAGGGCCATGAGTCTTAGACCTGAGTGCAAAAATGGAGGCTCTAGCCCCTTCCAGAGCTGAGATATCGAAACTCAAAAATTCGACCCGAAAAAAAAACGACAGTGGTACCCCTTATGTTTTTTTTTTTTTTTGGGCGAAAAATTAAGTTTCTCCAATCTTCCCAAAACTCTGGATTCTGATAGAGGGCCATGAGACTTAGACCTGAGTGCAAAAATGGAGGCTCTAGCCCCTTCCAGAGCTGAGATATCGAAACTCAAAAATTCGGCCCGAAAAAAAAAAACGACAGTGGTACCCCTTACGTTTTTTTTTTTTTTGGGCGAAAAATTAAGTTTCTCCAATCTTCCCAAAACTCTGGATTCTGATAGAGGGCCATGAGACTTATAGCCTGGCTGCGCCCTCCTACGCACTTCCGCTCAATTTCATTTTACTTCTGTACTACGTCTGGGATCGCTCCATATCCTTAGGTTTCCAGAACTCAATTTTTTGTAGGACCAATCAGCGAATAGAGGGAGTGGCTGAGAAAGATGACGTTGATGTAAGCGCGTCAGTTTGAGTTCAGTAATGGCAGCGGAGAAAGACGTGAGAAAAGCTATTCGGTCCGTTGTTGGAAAAGAAACTGCCGAATATACAGAATTTAAAGCCGGATTGTTATCGTCTAACCTCTTGTTGCACAAGTGAAGGAGGCAGAAAGTTTGGAAGTTTGTGCTGGGCAGTTCGTGCACGATGACCGTGACATTTTGGACGGACAGTTTAGCCTGGTGTTCGCGGTGTTCGGAAGCCCCGAGTCCTGGCTGATAAACTATGGTTGAAGATCCGCTCAGGAGTCATGTCAGTCGCTCATATTCCCAACTGTAAATTTACTGATTCTTGTGATGAATAGACATTTTGAGCCCTTGTGCACTCGTGCAGGAGGTTGGTGTGTCAGTTTTACATGTTGTAAATCATACAAATTGGTTGTGATTTAAAAAAAAATAATTGTCATAAATAAAAATGTGAAAAACCATACTTTGAAGATATTTGATTTTCAGGTTTAGATGGCAATGGTTGAATTGTTTTACTAAAAAAAAAAATGCCACATAAAAATGTACAAACACATACTTTGAAGACCATAATTAAGGTAATTAAGAAACAATAAGACGTAATATGAAAAATTGTTGTTTATTACACATCTGCAGATAGAGACAGACTGATCATTCACTGTAGCTGCTACAGCATTTGCGGCAGATCAGAAACGACCACAGCGGTGTATTTGTAATGATTAGACTCAGCTTCCACCATTGAATGAATATATCACTGTCCTTCGTGTCAAATATACATTTCGAATTAATAATTGTTCCTAGATTAACAAAACCTGCGGCGCTCGTTGACTGAAATCCTATTGTAAACATAATCCTCTGATCATTCGGACTTGTTGTTTCCAGCCATTTTGGCGCGTGACATACGTCACTCACGACACCCCGTTAGCTATTGGCTATGGCAGATCGTGAGTGACTTTGGGCAGATCCAATAGATTTGAACTTTAATAGTGAACCCGCCTACAAGGAAGGAAACGTTTCTCAATGGAGCGGTTCCAGACTCTATGTGGAAATGAAATGAACTAGAGTCTGGTTGAACCAGGCTATGAGACTTAGACCTGAGTGCAAAAATGGAGGCTCTAGCCCCTTCCAGAGCTGAGATATCGAAACTCAAAAATTCGGCCCGAAAAAAAAACGACAGTGGTACCCCTTACGGTTTTTCTTTTTGGGCGAAAAATTAAGTTTCTCCAATCTTCCCAAAACTCTGGATTCTGATAGAGGGCCATGAGACTTAGACCTGAGTGCAAAAATGGAGGCTCTAGCCCCTTCCAGAGCTGAGATATCGAAATTCAAAAATTCGGCCCGAAAAAAAAAAAACGACAGTGGTACCCCTTACGTTTTTTTTTTGGGCGAAAAATTAAGTTTCTCCAATCTTCCCAAAACTCTGGATTCTGATAGAGGGCCATAAGACTTAGACCTGAGTGCAAAAATGGAGGCTCTAGCCCCTTCCAGAGCTGAGATATCGAAACTCAAAAATTCGACCCGAAAAAAAAAACGACAGTGGTACCCCTTACGTTTTTATTTTTGGGCGAAAAATTAAGTTTCTCCAATCTTCCCAAAACTCTGGATTCTGATACAGGGCCATGAGACTTATACCTGAGTGCAAAAATGGAGGCTCTAGCCCCTTCCAGAGCTGAGATATCGAAACTCAAAAATTCGGCCCGAAAAAAAAAAACGACAGTGGTACCCCTTACGGTTTTTTTTTTTTTGGGCGAAAAAATAAGTTTCTCCAATTTTCCCAAAACTCTGGATTCTGGTAGAGGGCCATGAGACTTAGACCTGAGTGCAAAAATGGAGGCTCTAGCCCCTTCCAGAGCTGAGATATCGAAACTCAAAAATTCGGCCCGAAAAAAACAACAACAGTGGTACCCCTTATTTTTTTTTTTTTGGGCGAAAAATTAAGTTTCTCCAATCTTCCCAAAACTCTTGATTCTGATAGGGGGCCATGATACTTAGACCTGAGTGCAAAAATGGAGGCTCTAGCCCCTTCCAGAGCTGAGATATCGAAACTCAAAAATTCGGCCCGAAAAAAAAAAACGACAGTGGTACCCCTTACGGTTTTTTTTTTTTTGGGCGAAAAAATAAGTTTCTCCAATTTTCCCAAAACTCTGGATTCTGGTAGAGGGCCATGAGACTTAGACCTGAGTGCAAAAATGGAGGCTCTAGCCCCTTCCAGAGCTGAGATATCGAAACTCAAAAATTCGGCCCGAAAAAAACAACAACAGTGGTACCCCTTATTTTTTTTTTTTTGGGCGAAAAATTAAGTTTCTCCAATCTTCCCAAAACTCTTGATTCTGATAGGGGGCCATGATACTTAGACCTGAGTGCAAAAATGGAGGCTCTAGCCCCTTCCAGAGCTGAGATATCGAAACTCAAAAATTCGGCCCGAAAAAAAAAACGACAGTGGTACCCCTTACGTTTTTTTTTTTGGGCGAAAAATTAAGTTTCTCCAATCTTCCCAAAACTCTGGATTCTGATAGAGGGCCATGAGACTTAGACCTGAGTGCAAAAATGGAGGCTCTAGCCCCTTCCAGAGCTGAGATATCGAAACTCAAAAATTCGGCCCGAAAAAAAAAAACGACAGTGGTACCCCTTACGTTTTTTTTTTGGGCGAAAAATTAAGTTTCTCCAATCTTCCCAAAACTCTGGATTCTGATAGAGGGCCATAAGACTTAGACCTGAGTGCAAAAATGGAGGCTCTAGCCCCTTCCAGAGCTGAGATATCGAAACTCAAAAATTCGGCCCGAAAAAAAAACGACAGTGGTACCCCTTACGGTTTTTTTTTTGGGCGAAAAATTAAGTTTCTCCAATCTTCCCAAAACTCTGGATTCTGATAGAGGGCCATGAGACTTAGACCTGAGTGCAAAAATGGAGGCTCTAGCCCCTTCCAGAGCTGAGATATCGAAACTCAAAAATTCGGCCCGAAAAAACCCCCGAAAGTGGTACCCCTTACGTTTTTTTTTTAGGCGAAAAATTAAGTTTCTCCAATCTTCCCAAAACTCTGGATTCTGATAGAGGGCCATGAGACTTAGACCTGAGTGCAAAAATGGAGGCTCTAGCCCCTTCCAGAGCTGAGATATCGAAACTCAAAAATTCGGCCCGAAAAAAACAACAACAGTGGTACCCCTTACGTTTTTGTTTTTTTTAGGGCGAAAAAAAATAAGTTTCTCCAATCTTCCCAAAACTCTGGATTCTGATAGAGGGCCATGAGACTTAGACCTGAGTGCAAAAATGGAGGCTCTAGCCCCTTCCAGAGCTGAGATATCGAAACTCAAAAATTCGACCCAAAAAAAAAACGACAGTGGTACCCCTTACGTTTTTTTTTTTGGGCGAAAAATTAAGTTTCTCCAATCTTCCAAAAACTCTGGATTCTGATAGAGGGCCATGAGACTTAGACCTGAGTGCAAAAATGGAGGCTCTAGCCCCTTCCAGAGCTGAGATATCGAAACTCAAAAATTCGGCCCGAAAAAAAAACGACAGTGGTATCCCTTACGTTTTTTTTTTGGGCGATAAATTAAGTTTCTCCAATCTTCCCAAAACTCTGGATTCTGATAGAGGGCCATGAGACTTAGACCTGAGTGCAAAAATGGAGGCTCTAGCCCATTCCAGAGCTGAGATATCGAAATTCAAAAATTCGGCCCGAAAAAAAAAAACGACAGTGGTACCCCTTACGTTTTTGTTTTGGGCGAAAAATTAAGTTTCTCCAATCTTCCCAAAACTCTGGATTCTGATAGAGGGCCATAAGACTTAGACCTGAGTGCAAAAATGGAGGCTCTAGCCCCTTCCAGAGCTGAGATATCGAAACTCAAAAATTCGGCCCGAAAAAAAACGACAGTGGTACCCCTTACGGTTTTTTTTTTTGGGGGAAAAATTAAGTTTCTCCAATCTTCCCAAAACTCTGGATTCTGATAGAGGGCCATGAGACTTAGACCTGAGTGCAAAAATGGAGGCTCTAGCCCCTTCCAGAGCTGAGATATCGAAATTCAAAAATTCGGCCCGAAAAAAAAAACGACAGTGGTACCCCTTACGTTTTTTTTTTTTGGGCGAAAAATTAAGTTTCTCCAATCTTCCCAAAACTCTGGATTCTGATAGAGGGCCATGAGACTTAGAACTGAGTGCAAAAATGGAGGCTCTAGCCCCTTCCAGAGCTGAGATATCGAAACTCAAAAATTCGGCCCGAAAAAAAAACGACAGTGGTACCCCTTACGTTTTTTTTTTTGGGCGAAAAATTAAGTTTCTCCAATCTTCCCAAAACTCTGGATTCTGATAGAAGGCCATGACACTTAGACCTGAGTGCAAAAATGGAGGCTCTAGCCCCTTCCAGAGCTGAGATATCGAAACTCAAAAATTCGGCCCGAAAAAAAAAACGACAGTGGTACCCTTTACGTTTTTTTTTTGGGCGAAAAATTAAGTTTCTCCAATCTTCCCAAAACTCTGGATTCTGATAGAGGGCCATGAGACTTAGACCTGAGTGCAAAAATGGAGGCTCTAGCCCCTTCCAGAGCTGAGATATCGAAACTCAAAAATTCGGCCCGAAAAAAAACAACAACAGTGGTACCCCTTACGTTTTTTTTTTTTGGGCGAAAAAAAAAATTAAGTTTCTCCAATCTTCCCAAAACTCTGGATTCTGATAGAGGGCCATGAGACTTAGACCTGAGTGCAAAAATGGAGGCTCTAGCCCCTTCCAGAGCTGAGATATCAAAACTCAAAAATTCGGCCCGAAAAAAAAAAAACGACAGTGGTACCCCTTACGTTTTTTTTTTTTGGGCGAAAAATTAAGTTTCTCCAATCTTCCAAAAACTCTGGATTCTGATAGAGGGCCATGAGACTTAGACCTGAGTGCAAAAATGGAGGCTCTAGCCCCTTCCAGAGCTGAGATATCGAAACTCAAAAATTCGGCCCGAAAAAAAAAACGACAGTGGTACGTGCCCCTTCCTTTTTTTTTTTTTTGGGCGAAAAATTAAGTTTCTCCAATCTTCCCAAAACTCTGGATTCTGGTAGAGGGCCATAAGACTTAGACCTGAGTGCAATAATGGAGGCTCTAGCCCCTTCCAGAGCTGAGATATCGAAACTCAAAAATTCGGCCCGAAAAAAAACCCCACAGTGGTACCCCTTAAGTTTTTTTTTTTTTTTGGGCGAAAAATTAAGTTTTTCCAATCTTTCCAAAACTCTGGATTCTGATAGAGGGCCATGAGCCTTAGACCTGAGTGCAAAAATGGAGGCTCTAGCCCCTTCCAGAGCTGAGATATCGAAACTCAAAAATTCGGCCCGAAAAAAAAAACGACAGTGGTACGTACCCCTTCCTTTTTTTTTTTTTTGGGCGAAAAATTAAGTTTATCCAATCTTCCCAAAACTCTGGATTCTGGTAGAGGGCCATAAGACTTAGACCTGAGTGCAATAATGGAGGCTCTAGCCCCTTCCAGAGCTGAGATATCGAAACTCAAAAATTCGGCCTGAAAAAAAACCGACAGTGGTACCCCTTAAGTTTTTTTTTTTTTTTGGGCGAAAAATTAAGTTTTTCCAATCTTTCCAAAACTCTGGATTCTGATAGAGGGCCATGAGACTTAGACCTGAGTGCAAAAATGGAGGCTCTAGCCCCTTCCAGAGCTGAGATATCGAAACTCAAAAATTCGACCCGAAAAAAAAAACGACAGTGGTACCTCTTACGCTTTTTTTTTTGGGGCGAAAAATTAAGTTTCTCCAATCTTCCCAAAACTCTGGATTCTGATAGAGGGCCATGAGACTTAGACCTGAGTGCAAAAATGGAGGCTCTAGCCCCTTCCAGAGCTGAGATATCGAAACTCAAAAATTCGGCCCGAAAAAAAAACGACAGTGGTACCCCTTACGTTTTTTTTTTTGGGCGAAAAATTTAGTTTCTCCAATCTTCCCAAAACTCTGGATTCTGGTAGAGGGCCATGAGACTTAGAACTGAGTGCAAAAATGGAGGCTCTAGCCCCTTCCAGAGCTGAGATATCGAAACTCAAAAATTCGGCCCGAAAAAAAAAACGACAGTGGTACCCCTTATGTTTTTTTTTTTTTTGGGCGAAAAATTAAGTTTCTCCAATCTTCCCAAAACTCTGGATTCTGATAGAGGGCCATGAGACTTAGACCTGAGTGCAAAAATGGAGGCTCTAGCCCCTTCCAGAGCTGAGATATCGAAACTCAAAAATTCGGCCCGAAAAAAAAACGACAGTGGTACCCCTTACGTTTTTTTTTTTTTGGGCGAAAAATTAAGTTTCTCCAATCTTCCCAAAACCCTGGATTCTGATAGAGGGCCATGAGACTTAGACCTGAGTGCAAAAATGGAGGCTCTAGCCCCTTCCAGAGCTGAGATATCGAAACTCAAAAATTCGACCCGGAAAAAAAACGACAGTGGTACCCCTTACGTTTTTTTTTTTTGGGCGAAAAATTACGTTTCTCCAATCTTCCCAAAACTCTGGATTCTGATAGAGGGCCATGAGACTTAGACCTGAGTGCAAAAATGGAGGCTCTAGCCCCTTCCAGAGCTGAGATATCGAAACTCAAAAATTCGGCCCGAAAAAAAAAACGACAGTGGTACCCCTTACGTTTTTTTTTTTTTTGGGCGAAAAATTTAGTTTCTCCAATCTTCCCAAAACTCTGGATTCTGATAGAGGGCCATGAGACTTAGAACTGAGTGCAAAAATGGAGGCTCTAGCCCCTTCCAGAGCTGAGATATCGAAACTCAAAAATTCGGCCCGAAAAAAAAAACGACAGTGGTACCCCTTACGTTTTTTTTTTTTTGGGCGAAAAATTTAGTTTCTCCAATCTTCCCAAAACTCTGGATTCTGATAGAGGGCCATGAGACTTAGAACTGAGTGCAAAAATGGAGGCTCTAGCCCCTTCCAGAGCTGAGATATCGAAACTCAAAAATTCGGCCCGAAAAAAAAACCACAGTGGTACCCCTTACGTTTTTTTTTTTTTGGGCGAAAAATTAAGTTTCTCCAATCTTCCCAAAACTCTGGATTCTGATAGAGGGCCATGAGACTTAGACCTGAGTGCAAAAATGGAGGCTCTAGCCCCTTCCAGAGCTGAGATATCGAAACTCAAAAATTCGGCCCGAAAACCTGCGGCGCTCGTTGACTGAAATCCTATTGTAAACATAATCCTCTGATCATTCGGACTTGTTGTTTCCAGCCATTTTGGCGTGTGACATACGTCACTCACGACACCCCGTTAGCGATTGGCTATGGCAGATCGTGAGTGACTTTGGGCAGATCCAATAGATTTGAACTTTAATAGTGAACCCGCCTACAAGGAAGGAAACGTTTTTCAATGGAGCGGTTCCAGACTCTATGTGGAAATGAAATGAACTAGAGTCTGGTTGAACCAGGCTATGAGACTTAGACCTGAGTGCAAAAATGGAGGCTCTAGCCCCTTCCAGAGCTGAGATATCGAAACTCAAAAATTCGGCCCGAAAAAAAAACGACAGTGGTATCCCTTACGTTTTTTTTTTTGGGCGAAAAATTAAGTTTCTCCAATCTTCCCAAAACTCTGGATTCTGATAGAGGGCCATGAGACTTAGACCTGAGTGCAAAAATGGAGGCTCTAGCCCCTTCCAGAGCTGAGATATCGAAATTCAAAAATTCGGCCCGAAAAAAAAAAACGACAGTGATACCCCTTATGTTTTTTTTTTTGGGCGAAAAATTAAGTTTCTCCAATCTTCCCAAAACTCTGGATTCTGATAGAGGGCCATAAGACTTAGACCTGAGTGCAAAAATGGAGGCTCTAGCCCCTTCCAGAGATGAGATATCGAAACTCAAAAATTCGGCCCGAAAAAAAAACGACAGTGGTACCCCTTACGGTTTTTTTTTTGGGGGGAAAAATTAAGTTTCTCCAATCTTCCCAAAACTCTGGATTCTGATAGAGGGCCATGAGACTTAGAACTGAGTGCAAAAATGGAGGCTCTAGCCCCTTCCAGAGCTGAGATATCGAAACTCAAAAATTCGGCCCGAAAAAAAAACGACAGTGGTACCCCTTACGTTTTTTTTTTTGGGCGAAAAATTAAGTTTCTCCAATCTTCCCAAAACTCTGGATTCTGATAGAGGACCATGAGACTTAGACCTGAGTGCAAAAATGGAGGCTCTAGCCCCTTCCAGAGCTGAGATATCGAAACTCAAAAATTCGGCCCGAAAAAAACAACAACAGTGGTACCCCTTACGTTTTTTTTTTTGGGCGAAAAATTAAGTTTCTCCAATCTTCCCAAAACTCTGGATTCTGATGGAGGGCCATGAGACTTAGACCTGAGTGCAAAAATGGAGGCTCTAGCCCCTTCCAGAGCTGAGATATCGAAACTCAAAAATTCGGCCCGAAAAAAAAACGACAGTGGTATCCCTTACGTTTTTTTTTTCGGGCGAAAAATTAAGTTTCTCCAATCTTCCCAAAACTCTGGATTCTGATAGAGGGCCATGAGACTTAGACCTGAGTGCAAAAATGGAGGCTCTAGCCCCTTCCAGAGCTGAGATATCGAAATTCAAAAATTCGGCCCGAAAAAAAAAAACGACAGTGGTACCCCTTACGTTTTTTTTTTGGGCGAAAAATTAAGTTTCTCCAATCTTCCCAAAACTCTGGATTCTGATAGAGGGCCATAAGACTTAGACCTGAGTGCAAAAATGGAGGCTCTAGCCCCTTCCAGAGCTGAGATATCGAAATTCAAAAATTCGGCCCGAAAAAAAAAACGACAGTGGTACCCCTTACGGTTTTTTTTTGGGGGGGAAAAATTAAGTTTCTCCAATCTTCCCAAAACTCTGGATTCTGATAGAGGGCCATGAGACTTAGACCTGAGTGCAAAAATGGAGGCTCTAGCCCCTTCCAGAGCTGAGATATCGAAATTCAAAAATTCGGCCCGAAAAAAAAAACGACAGTGGTACCCCTTACGGTTGTTTTTTTTGGGCGAAAAATTAAGTTTCTCCAATCTTCCCAAAACTCTGGATTCTGATAGAGGGCCATGAGACTTAGAACTGAGTGCAAAAATGGAGGCTCTAGCCCCTTCCAGAGCTGAGATATCGAAACTCAAAAATTCGGCCCGAAAAAAAAACGACAGTGGTACCCCTTACGTTTTTTTTTTTTGGGAGAAAAATTAAGTTTCTCCAATCTTCCCAAAACTCTGGATTCTGATAGAGGGCCATGAGACTTAGACCTGAGTGCAAAAATGGAGGCTCTAGCCCCTTCCAGAGTTGAGATATCGAAACTCAAAAATTCGGCCCGAAAAAAAAAACGACAGTGGTACCCCTTACGTTTTTTTTTTGGGCGAAAAATTAAGTTTCTCCAATATTCCCAAAACTCTGGATTCTGATAGAGGGCCATGAGACTTAGACCTGAGTGCAAAAATGGAGGCTCTAGCCCCTTCCAGAGCTGAGATATCGAAACTCAAAAATTCGGCCCGAAAAAAAAAAACGACAGTGGTACCCCTTACGTTTTTTTTTTGGGGCGAAAAATTAAGTTTCTCCAATCTTCCAAAAACTCTGGATTCTGATAGAGGGCCATGAGACTTAGACCTGAGTGCAAAAATGGAGGCTCTAGCCCCTTCCAGAGCTGAGATATCGAAACTCAAAAATTCGGCCCGAAAAAAAAAACGACAGTGGTACCCCTTACGTTTTTTTTTTTTGGGCGAAAAATTAAGTTTCTCCAATCTTCCCAAAACTCTGGATTCTGATAGAGGGTCATGAGACTTAGACCTGAGTGCAAAAATGGAGGCTCTAGCCCCTTCCAGAGCTGAGATATCGAAACTCAAAAATTCGTCCAGAAAAAAAAAAACGACAGTGGTACGTACCCCTTACGTTTTTTTTTTTGGGCGAAAAATTAAGTTTATCCAATCTTCCCAAAACTCTGGATTCTGATAGAGGGCCATGAGACTTAGACCTGAGTGCAAAAATGGAGGCTCTAGCCCCTTCCAGAGCTGAGATATCGAAACTCAAAAATTCGACCCGAAAAAAAAAAACGACAGTGGTACCCCTTACGTTTTTTTTTTTTTGGGGCGAAAAATTAAGTTTCTCCAATCTTCCCAAAACTCTGGATTCTGATAGAGGGCCATGAGACTCAGACCTGAGTGCAAAAATGGAGGCTCTAGCCCCTTCCAGAGCTGAGATATCGAAACTCAAAAATTCGGCCCGAAAACCTGCGGCGCTCGTTGACTGAAATCCTATTGTAAACATAATCCTCTGATCATTCGGACTTGTTGTTTCCAGCCATTTTGGCGTGTGACATACGTCACTCACGACACCCCGTTAGCGATTGGCTATGGCAGATCGTGAGTGACTTTGGGCAGATCCAATAGATTTGAACTTTAATAGTGAACCCGCCTACAAGGAAGGAAACGTTTTTCAATGGAGCGGTTCCAGACTCTATGTGGAAATGAAATGAACTAGAGTCTGGTTGAACCAGGCTATGAGACTTAGACCTGAGTGCAAAAATGGAGGCTCTAGCCCCTTCCAGAGCTGAGATATCGAAACTCAAAAATTCGGCCCGAAAAAAAAACGACAGTGGTATCCCTTACGTTTTTTTTTTTTGGGCGAAAAATTAAGTTTCTCCAATCTTCCCAAAACTCTGGATTCTGATAGAGGGCCATAAGACTTAGACCTGAGTGCAAAAATGGAGGCTCTAGCCCCTTCCAGAGCTGAGATATCGAAACTCAAAAATTCGGCCCGAAAAAAAAAACGACAGTGGTACCCCTTACGGTTTTTTTTTTTGGGCGAAAAATTAAGTTTCTCCAATCTTCCCAAAACTCTGGATTCTGATAGAGGGCAATGAGACTTAGACCTGAGTGCAAAAATGGAGGCTCTAGCCCCTTCCAGAGCTGAGATATCGAAACTCAAAAATTCGGCCCGAAAAAAAAAACGACAGTGGTACCCCTTACGTTTTTTTTTTTTGGGCGAAAAAATAAGATTCTCCAATCTTCCCAAAACTCTGGATTCTGATAGAGGGCCATGAGACTTAGACCTGAGTGCAAAAATGGAGGCTCTAGTCCCTTCCAGAGCTGAGATATCGAAACTCAAAAATTCGACCCGGAAAAAAAACGACAGTGGTACCCCTTACGTTTTTTTTTTTTGGGCGAAAAATTAAGTTTCTCCAATCTTCCCAAAACTCTGGATTCTGATAGAGGGCCATGAGACTTAGACCTGAGTGCAAAAATGGAGGCTCTAGCCCCTTCCAGAGCTGAGATATCGAAACTCCAAAATTCGACCCGGAAAAAAAACGACAGTGGTACCTCTTACGCTTTTTTTTTTTGGGCGAAAAATTAAGTTTCTCCAATATTCCCAAAACCCTGGATTCTGATAGAGGGCCATGAGACTTAGACCTGAGTGCAAAAATGGAGGCTCTAGCCCCTTCCAGAGCTGAGATATCGAAACTCAAAAATTCGGCCCGAAAAAAAAAACGACAGTGGTACCCCTTACGTTTTTTTTTTTTTGGGCGAAAAATTTAGTTTCTCCAATGTTCCCAAAACTCTGGATTCTGATAGAGGGCCATGAGACTTAGACCTGAGTGCAAAAATGGAGGCTCTAGCCCCTTCCAGAGCTGAGATATCGAAACTCAAAAATTCGGCCCGAAAAAAAAAACGACAGTGGTACCCCTTACGTTTTTTTTTTTTTGGGCGAAAAATTTAGTTTCTCCAATCTTCCCAAAACTCTGGATTCTGATAGAGGGCCATGAGACTTAGAACTGAGTGCAAAAATGGAGGCTCTAGCCCCTTCCAGAGCTGAGATATCGAAACTCAAAAATTCGGCCCGAAAAAAAAAAACGACAGTGGTACCCCTTACGTTTTTTTTTTTTTGGGCGAAAAATTAAGTTTCTCCAATCTCCCCAAAACTCTGGATTCTGATAGAGGGCCATGAGACTTAGACCTGAGTGCAAAAATGGAGGCTCTAGTCCTTTCCAGAGCTGAGATATCGAAACTCAAAAATTCGGCCCGAAAAAAAAACCACAGTGGTACCCCTTACGTTTTTTTTTTTTGGGCGAAAAATTTAGTTTCTCCAATCTTCCCAAAACTCTGGATTCTGATAGAGGGCCATGAGACTTTGAACTGAGTGCAAAAATGGAGGCTCTAGCCCCTTCCAGAGCTGAGATATCGAAACTCAAAAATTCGACCCGAAAAAAAAACGACAGTGGTACCCCTTACGTTTTTTTTTTTTGGGCGAAAAATTTAGTTTCTCTAATCTTCCCAAAACTCTGGCTTCTGATAGAGGGCCATGAGACTTAGAACTGAGTGCAAAAATGGAGGCTCTAGCCCCTTCCAGAGCTGAGATATCGAAACTCAAAAATTCGGCCCGAAAAAAAAACGACAGTGGTACCCCTTACCTTTTTTTTTTTTTGGGCGAAAAATTAAGTTTCTCCAATTTTCCCAAAACTCTGGATTCTGATAGAGGGCCATGAGACTTAGACCTGAGTGCAAAAATGGAGGCTCTAGCCCCTTCCAGAGCTGAGATATCGAAACTCAAAGATTCGGCCCGAAAAAAAAACGACAGTGGTACCCCTTACCTTTTTTTTTTTTTGGGCGAAAAATTAAGTTTCTCCAATTTTCCCAAAACTCTGGATTCTGATAGAGGGCCATGAGACTTAGACCTGAGTGCAAAAATGGAGGCTCTAGCCCCTTCCAGAGCTGAGATATCGAAACTCAAAGATTCGGCCCGAAAAAAAAAACGACAGTGGTACCCCTTACGTTTTTTTTTTTTGGGCGAAAAATTAAGTTTCTCCAATCTTCCCAAAACTCTGGATTCTGATAGAGGGCCATGAGACTTTGAACTGAGTGCAAAAATGGAGGCTCTAGCCCCTTCCAGAGCTGAGATATCGAAACTCAAAGATTCGGCCCGAAAAAAAAACGACAGTGGTACCCCTTACGTTTTTTTTTTTGGGCGAAAAATTAAGTTTCTCCAATTTTCCCAAAACTCTGGATTCTGATAGAGGGCCATGAGACTTAGACCTGAGTGCAAAAATGGAGGCTCTAGCCCCTTCCAGAGCTGAGATATCGAAACTCAAAAATTCGGCCCGAAAAAAAAACGATAGTGGTACCCCTTACCTTTTTTTTTTTTGGGCGAAAAATTAAGTTTCTCCAATTTTCCCAAAACTCTGGATTCTGATAGAGGGCCATGAGACTTAGACCTGAGTGCAAAAATGGAGGCTCTAGCCCCTTCCAGAGCTGAGATATCGAAACTCAAAGATTCGGCCCGAAAAAAAAACGACAGTGGTACCCCTTACGTTTTTTTTTTTGGGCGAAAAATTAAGTTTCTCCAATCTTCCCAAAACTCTGGATTCTGATAGAGGGCCATGAGACTTAGAACTGAGTGCAAAAATGGAGGCTCTAGCCCCTTCCAGAGCTGAGATATCGAAACTCAAAAATTCGGCCCGAAAAAAAAACGACAGTGGTACCCCTTACGTTTTTTTTTTTGGGGCGAAAAATTAAGTTTCTCCAATCTTCCCAAAACTCTGGATTCTGATAGAGGGCCATGAGACTTAGACCTGAGTGCAAAAATGGAGGCTCTAGCCCCTTCCAGAGCTGAGATATCGAAACTCAAAGATTCGGCCCGAAAAAAACGACAGTGGTACCCCTTACGTTTTTTTTTTTGGGCGAAAAATTAAGTTTCTCCAATCTTCCCAAAACTCTGGATTCTAAAAGAGGGCCGTGAGACTTTGACCTGAGTGCAAAAATGGAGGCTCTAGCCCCTTCCAGAGCTGAGATATCGAAACTCAAAAATTCGACCCGAAAAAAAACGACAGTGGTACCCCTTACGTTTTTTTTTTTTGGGAGAAAAATTAAGTTTCTCCAATCTTCCCAAAACTCTGGATTCTGATAGAGGGCCATGAGACTTAGAACTGAGTGCAAAAATGGAGGCTCTAGCCCCTTCCAGAGCTGAGATATCAAAACTCAAAAATTCGGCCCGAAAAAAAAACGACAGTGGTACCCCTTACGTTTTTTTTTTTTGGGAGAAAAATTAAGTTTCTCCAATCTTCCCAAAACTCTGGATTCTGATAGAGGGCCATGAGACTTAGAACTGAGTGCAAAAATGGAGGCTCTAGCCCCTTCCAGAGCTGAGATATCGAAACTCAAAAATTCGGCCCGAAAAAAAAACGACAGTGGTACCCCTTACGTTTTTTTTTTTGGGCGAAAAATTAAGTTTCTCCAATCTTCCCAAAACTCTGGATTCTGATAGAGGGCCATGAGACTTAGACCTGAGTGCAAAAATGGAGGCTCTAGCCCCTTCCAGAGCTGAGATATCGAAACTCAAAGATTCGGCCCGAAAAAAAAACGACAGTGGTACCCCTTACGTTTTTTTTTTTGGGCGAAAAATTAAGTTTCTCCAATCTTCCCAAAACTCTGGATTCTGATAGAGGGCCATGAGACTTTGACCTGAGTGCAAAAATGGAGGCTCTAGCCCCTTCCAGAGCTGAGATATCGAAACTCAAAGATTCGGCCCGAAAAAAAAACGACAGTGGTACCCCTTACTTTTTTTTTTTTTTGAGCGAAAAATTAAGTTTCTCCAATCTCCCCAAAACTCTGGATTCTGATAGAGGGCCATGAGACTTAGACCTGAGTGCAAAAATGGAGGCTCTAGCCCCTTCCAGAGCTGAGATATCGAAACTCAAAATTTCGACCCGAAAAAAAAACGACAGTGGTACCCCTTACGTTTTTTTTTTTGGGCGAAAAATTAAGTTTCTCCAATCTTCCCAAAACTGTGGATTCTGATAGAGGGCCATGAGACTTAGACCTGAGTGCAAAAATGGAGGCTCTAGCCCTTTCCAGAGCTGAGATATCGAAACTCAAAAATTCGGCCCGAAAAAAAAACGACAGTGGTACCCCTTACGTTTTTTTTTTTTGGGCGAAAAATTTAGTTTCTCCAATCTTCCCAAAACTCTGGATTCTGATAGAGGGCCATGAGACTTTGAACTGAGTGCAAAAATGGAGGCTCTAGTCCCTTCCAGAGCTGAGATATCGAAACTCAAAAATTCGACCCGAAAAAAAAACGACAGTGGTACCCCTTACGTTTTTTTTTTTGGGCGAAAAATTAAGTTTCTCCAATTTTCCCAAAACTCTGGATTCTGATAGAGGGCCATGAGACTTAGACCTGAGTGCAAAAATTGAGGCTCTAGCCCCTTCCAGAGCTGAGATATCGAAACTCAAAAATTCGACCCGGAAAAAAAACGACAGTGGTACCCCTTACGTTTTTTTTTTTTTTGGGCGAAAAATTAAGTTTCTCCAATCTTCCCAAAACTCTGGATTCTGATAGAGGGCCATAAGACTTATACCTGAGTGCAAAAATGGAGGCTCTAGCCCCTTCCAGAGCTGAGATATCGAAACTGAAAAATTCGGCCCGAAAAAAAAAACGACAGTGGTACCCCTTACGTTTTTTTTTGGGCGAAAAATTAAGTTTCTCCAATCTTCCCAAAACTCTGGATTCTGATAGAGGGCCATGAGACTTAGACCTGAGTGCAAAAATGGAGGCTCTAGCCCCTTCCAGAGCTGAGATATCGAAACTCAAAAATTCGACGCGGAAAAAAAACGACAGTGGTACCCCTTACGTTTTTGTTTTTTTTGGGCGAAAAATTAAGTTTCTCCAATCTTCCCAAAACTCTGGATTCTGATAGAGGGCCATGAGACTTAGACCTGAGTGCAAAAAAGGAGGCTCTAGCCCCTTCCAGAGCTGAGATATCGAAACTCAAAAATTCGGCCCGAAAAAAAAACGACAGTGGTACCCCTTACGTTTTTTTTTTTTGGGCGAAAAATTTAGTTTCTCTAATCTTCCCAAAACTCTGGATTCTGATAGAGGGCCATGAGACTTAGAACTGAGTGCAAAAATGGAGGCTCTAGCCCCTTCCAGAGCTGAGATATCGAAACTCAAAAATTTGGCCCGAAAAAAAAACGACAGTGGTACCCCTTACCTTTTTTTTTTTTTGGGCGAAAAATTAAGTTTCTCCAATTTTCCCAAAACTCTGGATTCTGATAGAGGGCCATGAGACTTAGACCTGAGTGCAAAAATGGAGGCTCTAGCCCCTTCCAGAGCTGAGATATCGAAACTCAAAAATTCGGCCCGAAAAAAAAACGACAGTGGTACCCCTTGCGGTTTTTTTTGGGCGAAAAATTAAGTTTCTCCAATCTTCCCAAAACTCTGGATTCTGATAGAGGGCCATGAGACTTAGACCTGAGTGCAAAAATGGAGGCTCTAGCCCCTTCCAGAGCTGAGATATCGAAACTCAGAAATTCGGCCCGAAAAAAAAAACGACAGTGGTACCCCTTACGTTTTTTTTTTTTGGGCGAAAAATTAAGTTTCTCCAATCTTCCCAAAACTCTGGATTCTGATAGAGGGCCATGAGACTTAGACCTGAGTGCAAAAATGGAGGCTCTAGCCCCTTCCAGAGCTGAGATATCGAAACTCAAAAATTCGGCCCGAAAAAAACAACAACAGTGGTACCCCTTACGTTTTTTTTTTTTGGGCGAAAAATTAAGTTTCTCCAATCTTCCCAAAACTCTGGATTCTGATAGAGGGCCATGAGACTTAGACCTGAGTGCAAAAATGGAGGCTCTAGCCCCTTCCAGAGCTGAGATATCGAAACTCAAAAATTCGGCCCGAAAAAAAAACGACAGTGGTATCCCTTACGTTTTTTTTTTCGGGCGAAAAATTAAGTTTCTCCAATCTTCCCAAAACTCTGGATTCTGATAGAGGGCCATGAGACTTAGACCTGAGTGCAAAAATGGAGGCTCTAGCCCCTTCCAGAGCTGAGATATCGAAATTCAAAAATTCGGCCCGAAAAAAAAAAACGACAGTGGTACCCCTTACGTTTTTTTTTTGGGCGAAAAATTAAGTTTCTCCAATCTTCCCAAAACTCTGGATTCTGATAGAGGGCCATAAGACTTAGACCTGAGTGCAAAAATGGAGGCTCTAGCCCCTTCCAGAGCTGAGATATCGAAACTCAAAAATTCGGCCCGAAAAAAAAACGACAGTGGTACCCCTTACGGTTTTTTTTTGGGGGGGAAAAATTAAGTTTCTCCAATCTTCCCAAAACTCTGGATTCTGATAGAGGGCCATGAGACTTAGACCTGAGTGCAAAAATGGAGGCTCTAGCCCCTTCCAGAGCTGAGATATCGAAATTCAAAAATTCGGCCCGAAAAAAAAAACGACAGTGGTACCCCTTACGGTTGTTTTTTTTGGGCGAAAAATTAAGTTTCTCCAATCTTCCCAAAACTCTGGATTCTGATAGAGGGCCATGAGACTTAGAACTGAGTGCAAAAATGGAGGCTCTAGCCCCTTCCAGAGCTGAGATATCGAAACTCAAAAATTCGGCCCGAAAAAAAAAACGACAGTGGTACCCCTTACGTTTTTTTTTTTTGGGCGAAAAATTAAGTTTCTCCAATCTTCCCAAAACTCTGGATTCTGATAGAGGGCCATGAGACTTAGACCTGAGTGCAAAAATGGAGGCTCTAGCCCCTTCCAGAGTTGAGATATCGAAACTCAAAAATTCGGCCCGAAAAAAAAACGACAGTGGTACCCCTTACGTTTTTTTTTTTGGGCGAAAAATTAAGTTTCTCCAATCTTCCCAAAACTCTGGATTCTGATAGAGGGCCATGAGACTTAGACCTGAGTGCAAAAATGGAGGCTCTAGCCCCTTCCAGAGCTGAGATATCGAAACTCAAAAATTCGGCCCGAAAAAAAAAACGACAGTGGTACCCCTTACGTTTTTTTTTTGGGCGAAAAATTAAGTTTCTCCAATCTTCCCAAAACTCTGGATTCTGATAGAGGGCCATGAGACTTAGACCTGAGTGCAAAAATGGAGGCTCTAGCCCCTTCCAGAGCTGAGATATCGAAACTCAAAAATTCGGCCCGAAAAAAAACAACGACAGTGGTACCCCTTACGTTTTTTTTTTGGGGCGAAAAATTAAGTTTCTCCAATCTTCCAAAAACTCTGGATTCTGATAGAGGGCCATGAGACTTAGACCTGAGTGCAAAAATGGAGGCTCTAGCCCCTTCCAGAGCTGAGATATCGAAACTCAAAAATTCGGCCCGAAAAAAAAAACGACAGTGGTACCCCTTACGTTTTTTTTTTTTGGGCGAAAAATTAAGTTTCTCCAATCTTCCCAAAACTCTGGATTCTGATAGAGGGTCATGAGACTTAGACCTGAGTGCAAAAATGGAGGCTCTAGCCCCTTCCAGAGCTGAGATATCGAAACTCAAAAATTCGTCCAGAAAAAAAAAAACGACAGTGGTACGTACCCCTTACGTTTTTTTTTTTGGGCGAAAAATCAAGTTTCTCCAATCTTCCCAAAACTCTGGATTCTGATAGAGGGCCATGAGACTTAGACCTGAGTGCAAAAATGGAGGCTCTAGCCCCTTCCAGAGCTGAGATATCGAAACTCAAAAATTCGACCCGAAAAAAAAACGACAGTGGTACCCCTTACGTTTTTTTTTTTGGGCGAAAAATTAAGTTTATCCAATCTTCCCAAAACTCTGGATTCTGATAGAGGGCCATGAGACTTAGACCTGAGTGCAAAAATGGAGGCTCTAGCCCCTTCCAGAGCTGAGATATCGAAACTCAAAAATTCGACCCGAAAAAAAAAAACGACAGTGGTACCCCTTACGTTTTTTTTTTTTGGGGCGAAAAATTAAGTTTCTCCAATCTTCCCAAAACTCTGGATTCTGATAGAGGGCCATGAGACTTAGACCTGAGTGCAAAAATGGAGGCTCTAGCCCCTTCCAGAGCTGAGATATCGAAACTCAAAAATTCGGCCCGAAAACCTGCGGCGCTCGTTGACTGAAATCCTATTGTAAACATAATCCTCTGATCATTCGGACTTGTTGTTTCCAGCCATTTTGGCGTGTGACATACGTCACTCACGACACCCCGTTAGCGATTGGCTATGGCAGATCGTGAGTGACTTTGGGCAGATCCAATAGATTTGAACTTTAATAGTGAACCCGCTTACAAGGAAGGAAACGTTTTTCAATGGAGCGGTTCCAGACTCTATGTGGAAATGAAATGAACTAGAGTCTGGTTGAACCAGGCTATGAGACTTAGACCTGAGTGCAAAAATGGAGGCTCTAGCCCCTTCCAGAGCTGAGATATCGAAACTCAAAAATTCGGCCCGAAAAAAAAACGACAGTGGTATCCCTTACGTTTTTTTTTTTTGGGCGAAAAATTAAGTTTCTCCAATCTTCCCAAAACTCTGGATTCTGATAGAGGGCCATGAGACTTAGACCTGAGTGCAAAAATGGAGGCTCTAGCCCCTTCCAGAGCTGAGATATCGAAATTCAAAAATTCGGCCCGAAAAAAAAAAACGACAGTGGTACCCCTTACGTTTTTTTTTTTGGGCGAAAAATTAAGTTTCTCCAATCTTCCCAAAACTCTGGATTCTGATAGAGGGCCATAAGACTTAGACCTGAGTGCAAAAATGGAGGCTCTAGCCCCTTCCAGAGCTGAGATATCGAAACTCAAAAATTCGGCCCGAAAAAAAAACGACAGTGGTACCCCTTACGTTTTTTTTTTTTGGGCGAAAAATTAAGTTTCTCCAATCTTCCCAAAACTCTGGATTCTGATAGAGGGCAATGAGACTTAGACCTGAGTGCAAAAATGGAGGCTCTAGCCCCTTCCAGAGCTGAGATATTGAAACTCAAAAATTCGGCCCGAAAAAAAAAACGACAGTGGTACCCCTTACGTTTTTTTTTTTTGGGCGAAAAAATAAGTTTCTCCAATCTTCCCAAAACTCTGGATTCTGATAGAGGGCCATGAGACTTAGACCTGAGTGCAAAAATGGAGGCTCTAGCCCCTTCCAGAGCTGAGATATCGAAACTCAAAAATTCGACCCGGAAAAAAACCGACAGTGGTACCCCTTACGTTTTTTTTTTTGGGCGAAAAATTAAGTTTCTCCAATCTTCCCAAAACTCTGGATTCTGATAGAGGGCCATGAGACTTAGACCTGAGTGCAAAAATGGAGGCTCTAGCCCCTTCCAGAGCTGAGATATCAAAACTCAAAAATTCGGCCCGAAAAAAAAAACGACAGTGGTACCCCTTACGTTTTTTTTTTTGGGCGAAAAATTAAGTTTCTCCAATCTTCCCAAAACTCTGGATTCTGATAGAGGGCCATGAGACTTAGACCTGAGTGCAAAAATGGAGGCTCTAGCCCCTTCCAGAGCTGAGATATCGAAACTCAAAAATTCGACCCGGAAAAAAAACGACAGTGGTACCTCTTACGCTTTTTTTTTTTGGGCGAAAAATTAAGTTTCTCCAATCTTCCCAAAACTCTGGATTCTGATAGAGGGCCATGAGACTTAGACCTGAGTGCAAAAATGGAGGCTCTAGCCCCTTCCAGAGCTGAGATATCGAAACTCAAAAATTCGGCCCGAAAAAAAACGACAGTGGTACCCCTTACGTTTTTTTTTTTTTGGGCGAAAAATTAAGTTTCTCCAATCTTCCCAAAACCCTGGATTCTGATAGAGGGCCATGAGACTTAGACCTGAGTGCAAAAATGGAGGCTCTAGCCCCTTCCAGAGCTGAGATATCGAAACTCAAAAATTCGGCCCGAAAAAAAAAACGACAGTGGTACCCCTTACGTTTTTTTTTTTTTGGGCGAAAAATTAAGTTTCTCCAATCTCCCCAAAACTCTGGATTCTGATAGAGGGCCATGAGACTTAGACCTGAGTGCAAAAATGGAGGCTCTAGCCCCTTCCAGAGCTGAGATATCGAAACTCAAAAATTCGACCCGAAAAAAAAACGACAGTGGTACCCCTTACGTTTTTTTTTTTTGGGCGAAAACTTAAGTTTCTCCAATCTTCCCAAAACTCTGGATTCTGATAGAGGGCCATGAGACTTAGACCTGAGTGCAAAAATGGAGGCTCTAGCCCTTTCCAGAGCTGAGATATCGAAACTCAAAAATTCGGCCCGAAAAAAAAACGACAGTGGTACCCCTTACGGTTTTTTTTTTTTGGGCGAAAAATTTAGTTTCTCCAATCTTCCCAAAACTCTGGATTCTGATAGAGGGCCATGAGACTTTGAACTGAGTGCAAAAATGGAGGCTCTAGCCCCTTCCAGAGCTGAGATATCGAAACTCAAAAATTCGACCCGAAAAAAAAACGACAGTGGTACCCCTTACGTTTGTTTTTTTGGGCGAAAAATTAAGTTTCTCCAATTTTCCCAAAACTCTGGATTCTGATAGAGGGCCATGAGACTTAGACCTGAGTGCAAAAATTGAGGCTCTAGCCCCTTCCAGAGCTGAGATATCGAAACTCAAAAATTCGACCCGGAAAAAAAACGACAGTGGTACCCCTTACGTTTTTTTTTTTTTTGGGCGAAAAATTAAGTTTCTCCAATCTTCCCAAAACTCTGGATTCTGATAGAGGGCCATAAGACTTAGACCTGAGTGCAAAAATGGAGGCTCTAGCCCCTTCCAGAGCTGAGATATCGAAACTCAAAAATTCGTCCAGAAAAAAAAAAACGACAGTGGTACGTACCCCTTACGTTTTTTTTTTTGGGCGAAAAATCAAGTTTCTCCAATCTTCCCAAAACTCTGGATTCTGATAGAGGGCCATGAGACTTAGACCTGAGTGCAAAAATGGAGGCTCTAGCCCCTTCCAGAGCTGAGATATCGAAACTCAAAAATTCGACCCGAAAAAAAAACGACAGTGGTACCCCTTACGTTTTTTTTTTTGGGCGAAAAATTAAGTTTATCCAATCTTCCCAAAACTCTGGATTCTGATAGAGGGCCATGAGACTTAGACCTGAGTGCAAAAATGGAGGCTCTAGCCCCTTCCAGAGCTGAGATATCGAAACTCAAAAATTCGACCCGAAAAAAAAAAACGACAGTGGTACCCCTTACGTTTTTTTTTTTTGGGGCGAAAAATTAAGTTTCTCCAATCTTCCCAAAACTCTGGATTCTGATAGAGGGCCATGAGACTTAGACCTGAGTGCAAAAATGGAGGCTCTAGCCCCTTCCAGAGCTGAGATATCGAAACTCAAAAATTCGGCCCGAAAACCTGCGGCGCTCGTTGACTGAAATCCTATTGTAAACATAATCCTCTGATCATTCGGACTTGTTGTTTCCAGCCATTTTGGCGTGTGACATACGTCACTCACGACACCCCGTTAGCGATTGGCTATGGCAGATCGTGAGTGACTTTGGGCAGATCCAATAGATTTGAACTTTAATAGTGAACCCGCCTACAAGGAAGGAAACGTTTTTCAATGGAGCGGTTCCAGACTCTATGTGGAAATGAAATGAACTAGAGTCTGGTTGAACCAGGCTATGAGACTTAGACCTGAGTGCAAAAATGGAGGCTCTAGCCCCTTCCAGAGCTGAGATATCGAAACTCAAAAATTCGGCCCGAAAAAAAAACGACAGTGGTATCCCTTACGTTTTTTTTTTTTGGGCGAAAAATTAAGTTTCTCCAATCTTCCCAAAACTCTGGATTCTGATAGAGGGCCATGAGACTTAGACCTGAGTGCAAAAATGGAGGCTCTAGCCCCTTCCAGAGCTGAGATATCGAAATTCAAAAATTCGGCCCGAAAAAAAAAAACGACAGTGGTACCCCTTACGTTTTTTTTTTTGGGCGAAAAATTAAGTTTCTCCAATCTTCCCAAAACTCTGGATTCTGATAGAGGGCCATAAGACTTAGACCTGAGTGCAAAAATGGAGGCTCTAGCCCCTTCCAGAGCTGAGATATCGAAACTCAAAAATTCGGCCCGAAAAAAAAACGACAGTGGTACCCCTTACGTTTTTTTTTTTTGGGCGAAAAATTAAGTTTCTCCAATCTTCCCAAAACTCTGGATTCTGATAGAGGGCAATGAGACTTAGACCTGAGTGCAAAAATGGAGGCTCTAGCCCCTTCCAGAGCTGAGATATCGAAACTCAAAAATTCGGCCCGAAAAAAAAAACGACAGTGGTACCCCTTACGTTTTTTTTTTTTGGGCGAAAAAATAAGTTTCTCCAATCTTCCCAAAACTCTGGATTCTGATAGAGGGCCATGAGACTTAGACCTGAGTGCAAAAATGGAGGCTCTAGCCCCTTCCAGAGCTGAGATATCGAAACTCAAAAATTCGACCCGGAAAAAAACCGACAGTGGTACCCCTTACGTTTTTTTTTTTGGGCGAAAAATTAAGTTTCTCCAATCTTCCCAAAACTCTGGATTCTGATAGAGGGCCATGAGACTTAGACCTGAGTGCAAAAATGGAGGCTCTAGCCCCTTCCAGAGCTGAGATATCAAAACTCAAAAATTCGGCCCGAAAAAAAAAACGACAGTGGTACCCCTTACGTTTTTTTTTTTTGGGCGAAAAATTAAGTTTCTCCAATCTTCCCAAAACTCTGGATTCTGATAGAGGGCCATGAGACTTAGACCTGAGTGCAAAAATGGAGGCTCTAGCCCCTTCCAGAGCTGAGATATCGAAACTCAAAAATTCGACCCGGAAAAAAAACGACAGTGGTACCTCTTACGCTTTTTTTTTTTGGGCGAAAAATTAAGTTTCTCCAATCTTCCCAAAACTCTGGATTCTGATAGAGGGCCATGAGACTTAGACCTGAGTGCAAAAATGGAGGCTCTAGCCCCTTCCAGAGCTGAGATATCGAAACTCAAAAATTCGGCCCGAAAAAAAAACGACAGTGGTACCCCTTACGTTTTTTTTTTTTTTGGGCGAAAAATTAAGTTTCTCCAATCTTCCTAAAACCCTGGATTCTGATAGAGGGCCATGAGACTTAGACCTGAGTGCAAAAATGGAGGCTCTAGCCCCTTCCAGAGCTGAGATATCGAAACTCAAAAATTCGGCCCGAAAAAAAAAACGACAGTGGTACCCCTTACGTTTTTTTTTTTTTGGGCGAAAAATTAAGTTTCTCCAATCTCCCCAAAACTCTGGATTCTGATAGAGGGCCATGAGACTTAGACCTGAGTGCAAAAATGGAGGCTCTAGCCCCTTCCAGAGCTGAGATATCGAAACTCAAAAATTCGACCCGAAAAAAAAACGACAGTGGTACCCCTTACGTTTTTTTTTTTGGGCGAAAACTTAAGTTTCTCCAATCTTCCCAAAACTCTGGATTCTGATAGAGGGCCATGAGACTTAGACCTGAGTGCAAAAATGGAGGCTCTAGCCCTTTCCAGAGCTGAGATATCGAAACTCAAAAATTCGGCCCGAAAAAAAAACGACAGTGGTACCCCTTACGGTTTTTTTTTTTGGGCGAAAAATTTAGTTTCTCCAATCTTCCCAAAACTCTGGATTCTGATAGAGGGCCATGAGACTTTGAACTGAGTGCAAAAATGGAGGCTCTAGCCCCTTCCAGAGCTGAGATATCGAAACTCAAAAATTCGACCCGAAAAAAAAACGACAGTGGTACCCCTTACGTTTGTTTTTTTGGGCGAAAAATTAAGTTTCTCCAATTTTCCCAAAACTCTGGATTCTGATAGAGGGCCATGAGACTTAGACCTGAGTGCAAAAATTGAGGCTCTAGCCCCTTCCAGAGCTGAGATATCGAAACTCAAAAATTCGACCCGGAAAAAAAACGACAGTGGTACCCCTTACGTTTTTTTTTTTTTGGGCGAAAAATTAAGTTTCTCCAATCTTCCCAAAACTCTGGATTCTGATAGAGGGCCATAAGACTTAGACCTGAGTGCAAAAATGGAGGCTCTAGCCCCTTCCAGAGCTGAGATATCGAAACTCAAAAATTCGGCCCGAAAAAAAAAACGACAGTGGTACCCCTTACGTTTTTTTTTGGGCGAAAAATTAAGTTTCTCCAATCTTCCCAAAACTCTGGATTCTGATAGAGGGCCATGAGACTTAGACCTGAGTGCAAAAATGGAGGCTCTAGCCCCTTCCAGAGCTGAGATATCGAAACTCAAAAATTCGACCCGGAAAAAAAACGACAGTGGTACCCCTTACGTTTTTTTTTTTTTTGGGTGAAAAATTAAGTTTCTCCAATCTTCCCAAAACTCTGGATTCTGATAGAGGGCCATAAGACTTAGACCTGAGTGCAAAAATGGAGGCTCTAGCCCCTTCCAGAGCTGAGATATCGAAACTCAAAAATTCGGCCCGAAAAAAAACCGACAGTGGTACCCCTTACGTTTTTTTTTTTTTGGGCGAAAAATTTAGTTTCTCTAATCTTCCCAAAACTCTGGATTCTGATAGAGGGCCATGAGACTTATAACTGAGTGCAAAAATGGAGGCTCTAGCCCCTTCCAGAGCTGAGATATCGAAACTCAAAAATTCGGCCCGAAAAAAAAACGACAGTGGTACCCCTTACCTTTTTTTTTTTTGGGCGAAAAATTAAGTTTCTCCAATTTTCCCAAAACTCTGGATTCTGATAGAGGGCCATGAGACTTAGACCTGAGTGCAAAAATGGAGGCTCTAGCCCCTTCCAGAGCTGAGATATCGAAACTCAAAGATTCGGCCCGAAAAAAAAACGACAGTGGTACCCCTTACCTTTTTTTTTTTTTGGGCGAAAAATTAAGTTTCTCCAATTTTCCCAAAACTCTGGATTCTGATAGAGGGCCATGAGACTTAGACCTGAGTGCAAAAATGGAGGCTCTAGCCCCTTCCAGAGCTGAGATATCGAAACTCAAAGATTCGGCCCGAAAAAAAAACGACAGTGGTACCCCTTACGTTTTTTTTTTTGGGCGAAAAATTAAGTTTCTCCAATCTTCCCAAAACTCTGGATTCTGATAGAGGGCCATGAGACTTTGAACTGAGTGCAAAAATGGAGGCTCTAGCCCCTTCCAGAGCTGAGATATCGAAACTCAAAGATTCGGCCCGAAAAAAAAAAGACAGTGGTACCCCTTACGTTTTTTTTTTTGGGCGAAAAATTAAGTTTCTCCAATTTTCCCAAAACTCTGGATTCTGATAGAGGGCCATGAGACTTAGACCTGAGTGCAAAAATGGAGGCTCTAGCCCCTTCCAGAGCTGAGATATCGAAACTCAAAGATTCGGCCCGAAAAAAAAACGACAGTGGTACCCCTTACCTTTTTTTTTTTTTGGGCGAAAAATTAAGTTTCTCCAATTTTCCCAAAACTCTGGATTCTGATAGAGGGCCATGAGACTTAGACCTGAGTGCAAAAATGGAGGCTCTAGCCCCTTCCAGAGCTGAGATATCGAAACTCAAAGATTCGGCCCGAAAAAAAAACGACAGTGGTACCCCTTACGTTTTTTTTTTTGGGCGAAAAATTAAGTTTCTCCAATCTTCCCAAAACTCTGGATTCTGATAGAGGGCCATGAGACTTAGACCTGAGTGCAAAAATGGAGGCTCTAGCCCCTTCCAGAGCTGAGATATCGAAACTCAAAAATTCGGCCCGAAAAAAAACAACGACAGTGGTACCCCTTACGTTTTTTTTTTGGGGCGAAAAATTAAGTTTCTCCAATCTTCCAAAAACTCTGGATTCTGATAGAGGGCCATGAGACTTAGACCTGAGTGCAAAAATGGAGGCTCTAGCCCCTTCCAGAGCTGAGATATCGAAACTCAAAAATTCGGCCCGAAAAAAAAAACGACAGTGGTACCCCTTACGTTTTTTTTTTTTGGGCGAAAAATTAAGTTTCTCCAATCTTCCCAAAACTCTGGATTCTGATAGAGGGTCATGAGACTTAGACCTGAGTGCAAAAATGGAGGCTCTAGCCCCTTCCAGAGCTGAGATATCGAAACTCAAAAATTCGTCCAGAAAAAAAAAAAACGACAGTGGTACGTACCCCTTACGTTTTTTTTTTTGGGCGAAAAATCAAGTTTCTCCAATCTTCCCAAAACTCTGGATTCTGATAGAGGGCCATGAGACTTAGACCTGAGTGCAAAAATGGAGGCTCTAGCCCCTTCCAGAGCTGAGATATCGAAACTCAAAAATTCGACCCGAAAAAAAAACGACAGTGGTACCCCTTACGTTTTTTTTTTTGGGCGAAAAATTAAGTTTATCCAATCTTCCCAAAACTCTGGATTCTGATAGAGGGCCATGAGACTTAGACCTGAGTGCAAAAATGGAGGCTCTAGCCCCTTCCAGAGCTGAGATATCGAAACTCAAAAATTCGACCCGAAAAAAAAAAACGACAGTGGTACCCCTTACGTTTTTTTTTTTTGGGGCGAAAAATTAAGTTTCTCCAATCTTCCCAAAACTCTGGATTCTGATAGAGGGCCATGAGACTTAGACCTGAGTGCAAAAATGGAGGCTCTAGCCCCTTCCAGAGCTGAGATATCGAAACTCAAAAATTCGGCCCGAAAACCTGCGGCGCTCGTTGACTGAAATCCTATTGTAAACATAATCCTCTGATCATTCGGACTTGTTGTTTCCAGCCATTTTGGCGTGTGACATACGTCACTCACGACACCCCGTTAGCGATTGGCTATGGCAGATCGTGAGTGACTTTGGGCAGATCCAATAGATTTGAACTTTAATAGTGAACCCGCTTACAAGGAAGGAAACGTTTTTCAATGGAGCGGTTCCAGACTCTATGTGGAAATGAAATGAACTAGAGTCTGGTTGAACCAGGCTATGAGACTTAGACCTGAGTGCAAAAATGGAGGCTCTAGCCCCTTCCAGAGCTGAGATATCGAAACTCAAAAATTCGGCCCGAAAAAAAAACGACAGTGGTATCCCTTACGTTTTTTTTTTTTGGGCGAAAAATTAAGTTTCTCCAATCTTCCCAAAACTCTGGATTCTGATAGAGGGCCATGAGACTTAGACCTGAGTGCAAAAATGGAGGCTCTAGCCCCTTCCAGAGCTGAGATATCGAAATTCAAAAATTCGGCCCGAAAAAAAAAAACGACAGTGGTACCCCTTACGTTTTTTTTTTTGGGCGAAAAATTAAGTTTCTCCAATCTTCCCAAAACTCTGGATTCTGATAGAGGGCCATAAGACTTAGACCTGAGTGCAAAAATGGAGGCTCTAGCCCCTTCCAGAGCTGAGATATCGAAACTCAAAAATTCGGCCCGAAAAAAAAACGACAGTGGTACCCCTTACGTTTTTTTTTTTTGGGCGAAAAATTAAGTTTCTCCAATCTTCCCAAAACTCTGGATTCTGATAGAGGGCAATGAGACTTAGACCTGAGTGCAAAAATGGAGGCTCTAGCCCCTTCCAGAGCTGAGATATTGAAACTCAAAAATTCGGCCCGAAAAAAAAAACGACAGTGGTACCCCTTACGTTTTTTTTTTTTGGGCGAAAAAATAAGTTTCTCCAATCTTCCCAAAACTCTGGATTCTGATAGAGGGCCATGAGACTTAGACCTGAGTGCAAAAATGGAGGCTCTAGCCCCTTCCAGAGCTGAGATATCGAAACTCAAAAATTCGACCCGGAAAAAAACCGACAGTGGTACCCCTTACGTTTTTTTTTTTGGGCGAAAAATTAAGTTTCTCCAATCTTCCCAAAACTCTGGATTCTGATAGAGGGCCATGAGACTTAGACCTGAGTGCAAAAATGGAGGCTCTAGCCCCTTCCAGAGCTGAGATATCAAAACTCAAAAATTCGGCCCGAAAAAAAAAACGACAGTGGTACCCCTTACGTTTTTTTTTTTGGGCGAAAAATTAAGTTTCTCCAATCTTCCCAAAACTCTGGATTCTGATAGAGGGCCATGAGACTTAGACCTGAGTGCAAAAATGGAGGCTCTAGCCCCTTCCAGAGCTGAGATATCGAAACTCAAAAATTCGACCCGGAAAAAAAACGACAGTGGTACCTCTTACGCTTTTTTTTTTTGGGCGAAAAATTAAGTTTCTCCAATCTTCCCAAAACTCTGGATTCTGATAGAGGGCCATGAGACTTAGACCTGAGTGCAAAAATGGAGGCTCTAGCCCCTTCCAGAGCTGAGATATCGAAACTCAAAAATTCGGCCCGAAAAAAAACGACAGTGGTACCCCTTACGTTTTTTTTTTTTTGGGCGAAAAATTAAGTTTCTCCAATCTTCCCAAAACCCTGGATTCTGATAGAGGGCCATGAGACTTAGACCTGAGTGCAAAAATGGAGGCTCTAGCCCCTTCCAGAGCTGAGATATCGAAACTCAAAAATTCGGCCCGAAAAAAAAAACGACAGTGGTACCCCTTACGTTTTTTTTTTTTTGGGCGAAAAATTAAGTTTCTCCAATCTCCCCAAAACTCTGGATTCTGATAGAGGGCCATGAGACTTAGACCTGAGTGCAAAAATGGAGGCTCTAGCCCCTTCCAGAGCTGAGATATCGAAACTCAAAAATTCGACCCGAAAAAAAAACGACAGTGGTACCCCTTACGTTTTTTTTTTTTGGGCGAAAACTTAAGTTTCTCCAATCTTCCCAAAACTCTGGATTCTGATAGAGGGCCATGAGACTTAGACCTGAGTGCAAAAATGGAGGCTCTAGCCCTTTCCAGAGCTGAGATATCGAAACTCAAAAATTCGGCCCGAAAAAAAAACGACAGTGGTACCCCTTACGGTTTTTTTTTTTTGGGCGAAAAATTTAGTTTCTCCAATCTTCCCAAAACTCTGGATTCTGATAGAGGGCCATGAGACTTTGAACTGAGTGCAAAAATGGAGGCTCTAGCCCCTTCCAGAGCTGAGATATCGAAACTCAAAAATTCGACCCGAAAAAAAAACGACAGTGGTACCCCTTACGTTTGTTTTTTTGGGCGAAAAATTAAGTTTCTCCAATTTTCCCAAAACTCTGGATTCTGATAGAGGGCCATGAGACTTAGACCTGAGTGCAAAAATTGAGGCTCTAGCCCCTTCCAGAGCTGAGATATCGAAACTCAAAAATTCGACCCGGAAAAAAAACGACAGTGGTACCCCTTACGTTTTTTTTTTTTTTGGGCGAAAAATTAAGTTTCTCCAATCTTCCCAAAACTCTGGATTCTGATAGAGGGCCATAAGACTTAGACCTGAGTGCAAAAATGGAGGCTCTAGCCCCTTCCAGAGCTGAGATATCGAAACTCAAAAATTCGTCCAGAAAAAAAAAAACGACAGTGGTACGTACCCCTTACGTTTTTTTTTTGGGCGAAAAATCAAGTTTCTCCAATCTTCCCAAAACTCTGGATTCTGATAGAGGGCCATGAGACTTAGACCTGAGTGCAAAAATGGAGGCTCTAGCCCCTTCCAGAGCTGAGATATCGAAACTCAAAAATTCGACCCGAAAAAAAAACGACAGTGGTACCCCTTACGTTTTTTTTTTTGGGCGAAAAATTAAGTTTATCCAATCTTCCCAAAACTCTGGATTCTGATAGAGGGCCATGAGACTTAGACCTGAGTGCAAAAATGGAGGCTCTAGCCCCTTCCAGAGCTGAGATATCGAAACTCAAAAATTCGACCCGAAAAAAAAAAACGACAGTGGTACCCCTTACGTTTTTTTTTTTTGGGGCGAAAAATTAAGTTTCTCCAATCTTCCCAAAACTCTGGATTCTGATAGAGGGCCATGAGACTTAGACCTGAGTGCAAAAATGGAGGCTCTAGCCCCTTCCAGAGCTGAGATATCGAAACTCAAAAATTCGGCCCGAAAACCTGCGGCGCTCGTTGACTGAAATCCTATTGTAAACATAATCCTCTGATCATTCGGACTTGTTGTTTCCAGCCATTTTGGCGTGTGACATACGTCACTCACGACACCCCGTTAGCGATTGGCTATGGCAGATCGTGAGTGACTTTGGGCAGATCCAATAGATTTGAACTTTAATAGTGAACCCGCCTACAAGGAAGGAAACGTTTTTCAATGGAGCGGTTCCAGACTCTATGTGGAAATGAAATGAACTAGAGTCTGGTTGAACCAGGCTATGAGACTTAGACCTGAGTGCAAAAATGGAGGCTCTAGCCCCTTCCAGAGCTGAGATATCGAAACTCAAAAATTCGGCCCGAAAAAAAAACGACAGTGGTATCCCTTACGTTTTTTTTTTTTGGGCGAAAAATTAAGTTTCTCCAATCTTCCCAAAACTCTGGATTCTGATAGAGGGCCATGAGACTTAGACCTGAGTGCAAAAATGGAGGCTCTAGCCCCTTCCAGAGCTGAGATATCGAAATTCAAAAATTCGGCCCGAAAAAAAAAAACGACAGTGGTACCCCTTACGTTTTTTTTTTTGGGCGAAAAATTAAGTTTCTCCAATCTTCCCAAAACTCTGGATTCTGATAGAGGGCCATAAGACTTAGACCTGAGTGCAAAAATGGAGGCTCTAGCCCCTTCCAGAGCTGAGATATCGAAACTCAAAAATTCGGCCCGAAAAAAAAACGACAGTGGTACCCCTTACGTTTTTTTTTTTTGGGCGAAAAATTAAGTTTCTCCAATCTTCCCAAAACTCTGGATTCTGATAGAGGGCAATGAGACTTAGACCTGAGTGCAAAAATGGAGGCTCTAGCCCCTTCCAGAGCTGAGATATCGAAACTCAAAAATTCGGCCCGAAAAAAAAAACGACAGTGGTACCCCTTACGTTTTTTTTTTTTGGGCGAAAAAATAAGTTTCTCCAATCTTCCCAAAACTCTGGATTCTGATAGAGGGCCATGAGACTTAGACCTGAGTGCAAAAATGGAGGCTCTAGCCCCTTCCAGAGCTGAGATATCGAAACTCAAAAATTCGACCCGGAAAAAAACCGACAGTGGTACCCCTTACGTTTTTTTTTTTGGGCGAAAAATTAAGTTTCTCCAATCTTCCCAAAACTCTGGATTCTGATAGAGGGCCATGAGACTTAGACCTGAGTGCAAAAATGGAGGCTCTAGCCCCTTCCAGAGCTGAGATATCAAAACTCAAAAATTCGGCCCGAAAAAAAAAACGACAGTGGTACCCCTTACGTTTTTTTTTTTTGGGCGAAAAATTAAGTTTCTCCAATCTTCCCAAAACTCTGGATTCTGATAGAGGGCCATGAGACTTAGACCTGAGTGCAAAAATGGAGGCTCTAGCCCCTTCCAGAGCTGAGATATCGAAACTCAAAAATTCGACCCGGAAAAAAAACGACAGTGGTACCTCTTACGCTTTTTTTTTTTGGGCGAAAAATTAAGTTTCTCCAATCTTCCCAAAACTCTGGATTCTGATAGAGGGCCATGAGACTTAGACCTGAGTGCAAAAATGGAGGCTCTAGCCCCTTCCAGAGCTGAGATATCGAAACTCAAAAATTCGGCCCGAAAAAAAAACGACAGTGGTACCCCTTACGTTTTTTTTTTTTTTGGGCGAAAAATTAAGTTTCTCCAATCTTCCTAAAACCCTGGATTCTGATAGAGGGCCATGAGACTTAGACCTGAGTGCAAAAATGGAGGCTCTAGCCCCTTCCAGAGCTGAGATATCGAAACTCAAAAATTCGGCCCGAAAAAAAAAACGACAGTGGTACCCCTTACGTTTTTTTTTTTTTGGGCGAAAAATTAAGTTTCTCCAATCTCCCCAAAACTCTGGATTCTGATAGAGGGCCATGAGACTTAGACCTGAGTGCAAAAATGGAGGCTCTAGCCCCTTCCAGAGCTGAGATATCGAAACTCAAAAATTCGACCCGAAAAAAAAACGACAGTGGTACCCCTTACGTTTTTTTTTTTTGGGCGAAAACTTAAGTTTCTCCAATCTTCCCAAAACTCTGGATTCTGATAGAGGGCCATGAGACTTAGACCTGAGTGCAAAAATGGAGGCTCTAGCCCTTTCCAGAGCTGAGATATCGAAACTCAAAAATTCGGCCCGAAAAAAAAACGACAGTGGTACCCCTTACGGTTTTTTTTTTTGGGCGAAAAATTTAGTTTCTCCAATCTTCCCAAAACTCTGGATTCTGATAGAGGGCCATGAGACTTTGAACTGAGTGCAAAAATGGAGGCTCTAGCCCCTTCCAGAGCTGAGATATCGAAACTCAAAAATTCGACCCGAAAAAAAAACGACAGTGGTACCCCTTACGTTTGTTTTTTTGGGCGAAAAATTAAGTTTCTCCAATTTTCCCAAAACTCTGGATTCTGATAGAGGGCCATGAGACTTAGACCTGAGTGCAAAAATTGAGGCTCTAGCCCCTTCCAGAGCTGAGATATCGAAACTCAAAAATTCGACCCGGAAAAAAAACGACAGTGGTACCCCTTACGTTTTTTTTTTTTTTGGGCGAAAAATTAAGTTTCTCCAATCTTCCCAAAACTCTGGATTCTGATAGAGGGCCATAAGACTTAGACCTGAGTGCAAAAATGGAGGCTCTAGCCCCTTCCAGAGCTGAGATATCGAAACTCAAAAATTCGGCCCGAAAAAAAAAACGACAGTGGTACCCCTTACGTTTTTTTTTGGGCGAAAAATTAAGTTTCTCCAATCTTCCCAAAACTCTGGATTCTGATAGAGGGCCATGAGACTTAGACCTGAGTGCAAAAATGGAGGCTCTAGCCCCTTCCAGAGCTGAGATATCGAAACTCAAAAATTCGACCCGGAAAAAAAACGACAGTGGTACCCCTTACGTTTTTTTTTTTTTTGGGTGAAAAATTAAGTTTCTCCAATCTTCCCAAAACTCTGGATTCTGATAGAGGGCCATAAGACTTAGACCTGAGTGCAAAAATGGAGGCTCTAGCCCCTTCCAGAGCTGAGATATCGAAACTCAAAAATTCGGCCCGAAAAAAAACCGACAGTGGTACCCCTTACGTTTTTTTTTTTTGGGCGAAAAATTTAGTTTCTCTAATCTTCCCAAAACTCTGGATTCTGATAGAGGGCCATGAGACTTATAACTGAGTGCAAAAATGGAGGCTCTAGCCCCTTCCAGAGCTGAGATATCGAAACTCAAAAATTCGGCCCGAAAAAAAAACGACAGTGGTACCCCTTACCTTTTTTTTTTTTGGGCGAAAAATTAAGTTTCTCCAATTTTCCCAAAACTCTGGATTCTGATAGAGGGCCATGAGACTTAGACCTGAGTGCAAAAATGGAGGCTCTAGCCCCTTCCAGAGCTGAGATATCGAAACTCAAAGATTCGGCCCGAAAAAAAAACGACAGTGGTACCCCTTACCTTTTTTTTTTTTTGGGCGAAAAATTAAGTTTCTCCAATTTTCCCAAAACTCTGGATTCTGATAGAGGGCCATGAGACTTAGACCTGAGTGCAAAAATGGAGGCTCTAGCCCCTTCCAGAGCTGAGATATCGAAACTCAAAGATTCGGCCCGAAAAAAAAACGACAGTGGTACCCCTTACGTTTTTTTTTTTGGGCGAAAAATTAAGTTTCTCCAATCTTCCCAAAACTCTGGATTCTGATAGAGGGCCATGAGACTTTGAACTGAGTGCAAAAATGGAGGCTCTAGCCCCTTCCAGAGCTGAGATATCGAAACTCAAAGATTCGGCCCGAAAAAAAAAAGACAGTGGTACCCCTTACGTTTTTTTTTTTGGGCGAAAAATTAAGTTTCTCCAATTTTCCCAAAACTCTGGATTCTGATAGAGGGCCATGAGACTTAGACCTGAGTGCAAAAATGGAGGCTCTAGCCCCTTCCAGAGCTGAGATATCGAAACTCAAAGATTCGGCCCGAAAAAAAAACGACAGTGGTACCCCTTACCTTTTTTTTTTTTTGGGCGAAAAATTAAGTTTCTCCAATTTTCCCAAAACTCTGGATTCTGATAGAGGGCCATGAGACTTAGACCTGAGTGCAAAAATGGAGGCTCTAGCCCCTTCCAGAGCTGAGATATCGAAACTCAAAGATTCGGCCCGAAAAAAAAACGACAGTGGTACCCCTTACGTTTTTTTTTTTGGGCGAAAAATTAAGTTTCTCCAATCTTCCCAAAACTCTGGATTCTGATAGAGGGCCATGAGACTTTGAACTGAGTGCAAAAATGGAGGCTCTAGCCCCTTCCAGAGCTGAGATATCGAAACTCAAAGATTCGGCCCGAAAAAAAAACGACAGTGGTACCCCTTACGTTTTTTTTTTTGGGCGAAAAATTAAGTTTCTCCAATCTTCCCAAAACTCTGGATTCTGATAGAGGGCCATGAGACTTTGAACTGAGTGCAAAAATGGAGGCTCTAGCCCCTTCCAGAGCTGAGATATCGAAACTCAAAGATTCGGCCCGAAAAAAAAAACGACAGTGGTACCCCTTACGTTTTTTTTTTTGGGCGAAAAATTAAGTTTCTCCAATTTTCCCAAAACTCTGGATTCTGATAGAGGGCCATGAGACTTAGACCTGAGTGCAAAAATGGAGGCTCTAGCCCCTTCCAGAGCTGAGATATCGAAACTCAAAAATTCGGCCCGAAAAAAAAACGACAGTGGTACCCCTTACGTTTTTTTTTTTGGGCGAAAAATTAAGTTTCTCCAATCTTCCCAAAACTCTGGATTCTGATAGAGGGCCATGAGACTTAGACCTGAGTGCAAAAATGGAGGCTCTAGCCCCTTCCAGAGCTGAGATATCGAAACTCAAAGATTCGGCCCGAAAAAAAAACGACAGTGGTACCCCTTACGTTTTTTTTTTTGGGCGAAAAATTAAGTTTCTCCAATCTTCCCAAAACTCTGGATTCTGATAGAGGGCCATGAGACTTTGACCTGAGTGCAAAAATGGAGGCTCTAGCCCCTTCCAGAGCTGAGATATCGAAACTCAAAAATTCGACCCGAAAAAAAACGACAGTGGTACCCCTTACGTTTTTTTTTTTTGGGAGAAAAATTAAGTTTCTCCAATCTTCCCAAAACTCTGGATTCTGATAGAGGGCCATGAGACTTAGAACTGAGTGCAAAAATGGAGGCTCTAGCCCCTTCCAGAGCTGAGATATCAAAACTCAAAAATTCGGCCCGAAAAAAAAACGACAGTGGTACCCCTTACATTTTTTTTTTTGGGGTGAAAAATTAAGTTTCTCCAATCTTCCCAAAACTCTGGATTCTGATAGAGGGCCATGAGACTTAGACCTGAGTGCAAAACTGGAGGCTCTAGCCCCTTCCAGAGCTGAGATATCGAAACTCAAAAATTCGGCCCGAAAAAAAACGACAGTGGTACCCCTTACGTTTTTTTTTTTGGGCGAAAAATTAAGTTTCTCCAATCTTCCCAAAACTCTGGATTCTGATAGAGGGCCATGAGACTTTGACCTGAGTGCAAAAATGGAGGCTCTAGCCCCTTCCAGAGCTGAGATATCGAAACTCAAAGATTCGGCCCGAAAAAAAAAACAACAGTGGTACCCCTTACTTTTTTTTTTTTTGAGCGAAAAATTAAGTTTCTCCAATCTCCCCAAAACTCTGGATTCTGATAGAGGGCCATGAGACTTAGACCTGAGTGCAAAAATGGAGGCTCTAGCCCCTTCCAGAGCTGAGATATCGAAACTCAAAAATTCGACCCGAAAAAAAAACGACAGTGGTACCCCTTACGTTTTTTTTTTTGGGCGAAAAATTAAGTTTCTCCAATCTTCCCAAAACTGTGGATTCTGATAGAGGGCCATGAGACTTAGACCTGAGTGCAAAAATGGAGGCTCTAGCCCTTTCCAGAGCTGAGATATCGAAACTCAAAAATTCGGCCCGAAAAAAAAACGACAGTGGTACCCCTTATGTTTTTTTTTTTTTGGGCGAAAAATTTAGTTTCTCCAATCTTCCCAAAACTCTGGATTCTGATAGAGGGTCATGAGACTTTGAACTGAGTGCAAAAATGGAGGCTCTAGCCCCTTCCAGAGCTGAGATATCGAAACTCAAAAATTCGACCCGAAAAAAAAACGACAGTGGTACCCCTTACGTTTTTTTTTTTGGGCGAAAAATTAAGTTTCTCCAATTTTCCCAAAACTCTGGATTCTGATAGAGGGCCATGAGACTTAGACCTGAGTGCAAAAATGGAGGCTCTAGCCCCTTCCAGAGCTAAGATATCGAAACTCAAAAATTCGGCCCGAAAAAAAACGACAGTGGTACCCCTTACGTTTTTTTTTTTGGGCGAAAAATTAAGTTTCTCCAATCTTCCCAAAACTCTGGATTCTGATAGAGGGCCATGAGACTTTGAACTGAGTGCAAAAATGGAGGCTCTAGCCCCTTCCAGAGCTGAGATATCGAAACTCAAAAATTCGACCCGAAAAAAAAACGACAGTGGTACCCCTTACGTTTGTTTTTTTGGGCGAAAAATTAAGTTTCTCCAATTTTCCCAAAACTCTGGATTCTGATAGAGGGCCATGAGACTTAGACCTGAGTGCAAAAATTGAGGCTCTAGCCCCTTCCAGAGCTGAGATATCGAAACTCAAAAATTCGACCCGGAAAAAAAACGACAGTGGTACCCCTTACGTTTTTTTTTTTTTGGGCGAAAAATTAAGTTTCTCCAATCTTCCCAAAACTCTGGATTCTGATAGAGGGCCATAAGACTTAGACCTGAGTGCAAAAATGGAGGCTCTAGCCCCTTCCAGAGCTGAGATATCGAAACTCAAAAATTCGTCCAGAAAAAAAAAAACGACAGTGGTACGTACCCCTTACGTTTTTTTTTTGGGCGAAAAATCAAGTTTCTCCAATCTTCCCAAAACTCTGGATTCTGATAGAGGGCCATGAGACTTAGACCTGAGTGCAAAAATGGAGGCTCTAGCCCCTTCCAGAGCTGAGATATCGAAACTCAAAAATTCGACCCGAAAAAAAAACGACAGTGGTACCCCTTACGTTTTTTTTTTTGGGCGAAAAATTAAGTTTATCCAATCTTCCCAAAACTCTGGATTCTGATAGAGGGCCATGAGACTTAGACCTGAGTGCAAAAATGGAGGCTCTAGCCCCTTCCAGAGCTGAGATATCGAAACTCAAAAATTCGACCCGAAAAAAAAAAACGACAGTGGTACCCCTTACGTTTTTTTTTTTGGGGCGAAAAATTAAGTTTCTCCAATCTTCCCAAAACTCTGGATTCTGATAGAGGGCCATGAGACTTAGACCTGAGTGCAAAAATGGAGGCTCTAGCCCCTTCCAGAGCTGAGATATCGAAACTCAAAAATTCGGCCCGAAAACCTGCGGCGCTCGTTGACTGAAATCCTATTGTAAACATAATCCTCTGATCATTCGGACTTGTTGTTTCCAGCCATTTTGGCGTGTGACATACGTCACTCACGACACCCCGTTAGCGATTGGCTATGGCAGATCGTGAGTGACTTTGGGCAGATCCAATAGATTTGAACTTTAATAGTGAACCCGCCTACAAGGAAGGAAACGTTTTTCAATGGAGCGGTTCCAGACTCTATGTGGAAATGAAATGAACTAGAGTCTGGTTGAACCAGGCTATGAGACTTAGACCTGAGTGCAAAAATGGAGGCTCTAGCCCCTTCCAGAGCTGAGATATCGAAACTCAAAAATTCGGCCCGAAAAAAAAACGACAGTGGTATCCCTTACGTTTTTTTTTTTTGGGCGAAAAATTAAGTTTCTCCAATCTTCCCAAAACTCTGGATTCTGATAGAGGGCCATGAGACTTAGACCTGAGTGCAAAAATGGAGGCTCTAGCCCCTTCCAGAGCTGAGATATCGAAATTCAAAAATTCGGCCCGAAAAAAAAAAACGACAGTGGTACCCCTTACGTTTTTTTTTTTGGGCGAAAAATTAAGTTTCTCCAATCTTCCCAAAACTCTGGATTCTGATAGAGGGCCATAAGACTTAGACCTGAGTGCAAAAATGGAGGCTTTAGCCCCTTCCAGAGCTGCGATATCGAAACTCAAAAATTCGGCCCGAAAAAAAAACGACAGTGGTACCCCTTACGTTTTTTTTTTTTGGGCGAAAAATTAAGTTTCTCCAATCTTCCCAAAACTCTGGATTCTGATAGAGGGCAATGAGACTTAGACCTGAGTGCAAAAATGGAGGCTCTAGCCCCTTCCAGAGCTGAGATATCGAAACTCAAAAATTCGGCCCGAAAAAAAAAACGACAGTGGTACCCCTTACGTTTTTTTTTTTTGGGCGAAAAAATAAGTTTCTCCAATCTTCCCAAAACTCTGGATTCTGATAGAGGGCCATGAGACTTAGACCTGAGTGCAAAAATGGAGGCTCTAGCCCCTTCCAGAGCTGAGATATCGAAACTCAAAAATTCGACCCGGAAAAAAACCGACAGTGGTACCCCTTACGTTTTTTTTTTTGGGCGAAAAATTAAGTTTCTCCAATCTTCCCAAAACTCTGGATTCTGATAGAGGGCCATGAGACTTAGACCTGAGTGCAAAAATGGAGGCTCTAGCCCCTTCCAGAGCTGAGATATCAAAACTCAAAAATTCGGCCCGAAAAAAAAAACGACAGTGGTACCCCTTACGTTTTTTTTTTTTGGGCGAAAAATTAAGTTTCTCCAATCTTCCCAAAACTCTGGATTCTGATAGAGGGCCATGAGACTTAGACCTGAGTGCAAAAATGGAGGCTCTAGCCCCTTCCAGAGCTGAGATATCGAAACTCAAAAATTCGACCCGGAAAAAAAACGACAGTGGTACCTCTTACGCTTTTTTTTTTTGGGCGAAAAATTAAGTTTCTCCAATCTTCCCAAAACTCTGGATTCTGATAGAGGGCCATGAGACTTAGACCTGAGTGCAAAAATGGAGGCTCTAGCCCCTTCCAGAGCTGAGATATCGAAACTCAAAAATTCGGCCCGAAAAAAAAACGACAGTGGTACCCCTTACGTTTTTTTTTTTTTTGGGCGAAAAATTAAGTTTCTCCAATCTTCCTAAAACCCTGGATTCTGATAGAGGGCCATGAGACTTAGACCTGAGTGCAAAAATGGAGGCTCTAGCCCCTTCCAGAGCTGAGATATCGAAACTCAAAAATTCGGCCCGAAAAAAAAAACGACAGTGGTACCCCTTACGTTTTTTTTTTTTTGGGCGAAAAATTAAGTTTCTCCAATCTCCCCAAAACTCTGGATTCTGATAGAGGGCCATGAGACTTTGACCTGAGTGCAAAAATGGAGGCTCTAGCCCCTTCCAGAGCTGAGATATCGAAACTCAAAGATTCGGCCCGAAAAAAAAAACGACAGTGGTACCCCTTACTTTTTTTTTTTTTTGAGCGAAAAATTAAGTTTCTCCAATCTCCCCAAAACTCTGGATTCTGATAGAGGGCCATGAGACTTAGACCTGAGTGCAAAAATGGAGGCTCTAGCCCCTTCCAGAGCTGAGATATCGAAACTCAAAAATTCGACCCGAAAAAAAAACGACAGTGGTACCCCTTACGTTTTTTTTTTTGGGCGAAAAATTAAGTTTCTCCAATCTTCCCAAAACTGTGGATTCTGATAGAGGGCCATGAGACTTAGACCTGAGTGCAAAAATGGAGGCTCTAGCCCTTTCCAGAGCTGAGATATCGAAACTCAAAAATTCGGCCCGAAAAAAAAACGACAGTGGTACCCCTTATGTTTTTTTTTTTTGGGCGAAAAATTTAGTTTCTCCAATCTTCCCAAAACTATGGATTCTGATAGAGGGTCATGAGACTTTGAACTGAGTGCAAAAATGGAGGCTCTAGCCCCTTCCAGAGCTGAGATATCGAAACTCAAAAATTCGACCCGAAAAAAAAACGACAGTGGTACCCCTTACGTTTTTTTTTTTGGGCGAAAAATTAAGTTTCTCCAATTTTCCCAAAACTCTGGATTCTGATAGAGGGCCATGAGACTTAGACCTGAGTGCAAAAATGGAGGCTCTAGCCCCTTCCAGAGCTAAGATATCGAAACTCAAAAATTCGGCCCGAAAAAAAACGACAGTGGTACCCCTTACGTTTTTTTTTTTGGGCGAAAAATTAAGTTTCTCCAATCTTCCCAAAACTCTGGATTCTGATAGAGGGCCATGAGACTTTGAACTGAGTGCAAAAATGGAGGCTCTAGCCCCTTCCAGAGCTGAGATATCGAAACTCAAAAATTCGACCCGAAAAAAAAACGACAGTGGTACCCCTTACGTTTGTTTTTTTGGGCGAAAAATTAAGTTTCTCCAATTTTCCCAAAACTCTGGATTCTGATAGAGGGCCATGAGACTTAGACCTGAGTGCAAAAATTGAGGCTCTAGCCCCTTCCAGAGCTGAGATATCGAAACTCAAAAATTCGACCCGGAAAAAAAACGACAGTGGTACCCCTTACGTTTTTTTTTTTTTTGGGCGAAAAATTAAGTTTCTCCAATCTTCCCAAAACTCTGGATTCTGATAGAGGGCCATAAGACTTAGACCTGAGTGCAAAAATGGAGGCTCTAGCCCCTTCCAGAGCTGAGATATCGAAACTCAAAAATTCGTCCAGAAAAAAAAAAACGACAGTGGTACGTACCCCTTACGTTTTTTTTTTGGGCGAAAAATCAAGTTTCTCCAATCTTCCCAAAACTCTGGATTCTGATAGAGGGCCATGAGACTTAGACCTGAGTGCAAAAATGGAGGCTCTAGCCCCTTCCAGAGCTGAGATATCGAAACTCAAAAATTCGACCCGAAAAAAAAACGACAGTGGTACCCCTTACGTTTTTTTTTTTGGGCGAAAAATTAAGTTTATCCAATCTTCCCAAAACTCTGGATTCTGATAGAGGGCCATGAGACTTAGACCTGAGTGCAAAAATGGAGGCTCTAGCCCCTTCCAGAGCTGAGATATCGAAACTCAAAAATTCGACCCGAAAAAAAAAAACGACAGTGGTACCCCTTACGTTTTTTTTTTTTGGGGCGAAAAATTAAGTTTCTCCAATCTTCCCAAAACTCTGGATTCTGATAGAGGGCCATGAGACTTAGACCTGAGTGCAAAAATGGAGGCTCTAGCCCCTTCCAGAGCTGAGATATCGAAACTCAAAAATTCGGCCCGAAAACCTGCGGCGCTCGTTGACTGAAATCCTATTGTAAACATAATCCTCTGATCATTCGGACTTGTTGTTTCCAGCCATTTTGGCGTGTGACATACGTCACTCACGACACCCCGTTAGCGATTGGCTATGGCAGATCGTGAGTGACTTTGGGCAGATCCAATAGATTTGAACTTTAATAGTGAACCCGCCTACAAGGAAGGAAACGTTTTTCAATGGAGCGGTTCCAGACTCTATGTGGAAATGAAATGAACTAGAGTCTGGTTGAACCAGGCTATGAGACTTAGACCTGAGTGCAAAAATGGAGGCTCTAGCCCCTTCCAGAGCTGAGATATCGAAACTCAAAAATTCGGCCCGAAAAAAAAACGACAGTGGTATCCCTTACGTTTTTTTTTTTTGGGCGAAAAATTAAGTTTCTCCAATCTTCCCAAAACTCTGGATTCTGATAGAGGGCCATGAGACTTAGACCTGAGTGCAAAAATGGAGGCTCTAGCCCCTTCCAGAGCTGAGATATCGAAATTCAAAAATTCGGCCCGAAAAAAAAAAACGACAGTGGTACCCCTTACGTTTTTTTTTTTGGGCGAAAAATTAAGTTTCTCCAATCTTCCCAAAACTCTGGATTCTGATAGAGGGCCATAAGACTTAGACCTGAGTGCAAAAATGGAGGCTTTAGCCCCTTCCAGAGCTGAGATATCGAAACTCAAAAATTCGGCCCGAAAAAAAAACGACAGTGGTACCCCTTACGTTTTTTTTTTTTGGGCGAAAAATTAAGTTTCTCCAATCTTCCCAAAACTCTGGATTCTGATAGAGGGCAATGAGACTTAGACCTGAGTGCAAAAATGGAGGCTCTAGCCCCTTCCAGAGCTGAGATATCGAAACTCAAAAATTCGGCCCGAAAAAAAAAACGACAGTGGTACCCCTTACGTTTTTTTTTTTTGGGCGAAAAAATAAGTTTCTCCAATCTTCCCAAAACTCTGGATTCTGATAGAGGGCCATGAGACTTAGACCTGAGTGCAAAAATGGAGGCTCTAGCCCCTTCCAGAGCTGAGATATCGAAACTCAAAAATTCGACCCGGAAAAAAACCGACAGTGGTACCCCTTACGTTTTTTTTTTTGGGCGAAAAATTAAGTTTCTCCAATCTTCCCAAAACTCTGGATTCTGATAGAGGGCCATGAGACTTAGACCTGAGTGCAAAAATGGAGGCTCTAGCCCCTTCCAGAGCTGAGATATCAAAACTCAAAAATTCGGCCCGAAAAAAAAAACGACAGTGGTACCCCTTACGTTTTTTTTTTTTGGGCGAAAAATTAAGTTTCTCCAATCTTCCCAAAACTCTGGATTCTGATAGAGGGCCATGAGACTTAGACCTGAGTGCAAAAATGGAGGCTCTAGCCCCTTCCAGAGCTGAGATATCGAAACTCAAAAATTCGACCCGGAAAAAAAACGACAGTGGTACCTCTTACGCTTTTTTTTTTTGGGCGAAAAATTAAGTTTCTCCAATCTTCCCAAAACTCTGGATTCTGATAGAGGGCCATGAGACTTAGACCTGAGTGCAAAAATGGAGGCTCTAGCCCCTTCCAGAGCTGAGATATCGAAACTCAAAAATTCGGCCCGAAAAAAAAACGACAGTGGTACCCCTTACGTTTTTTTTTTTTTGGGCGAAAAATTAAGTTTCTCCAATCTTCCTAAAACCCTGGATTCTGATAGAGGGCCATGAGACTTAGACCTGAGTGCAAAAATGGAGGCTCTAGCCCCTTCCAGAGCTGAGATATCGAAACTCAAAAATTCGGCCCGAAAAAAAAAACGACAGTGGTACCCCTTACGTTTTTTTTTTTTTGGGCGAAAAATTAAGTTTCTCCAATCTCCCCAAAACTCTGGATTCTGATAGAGGGCCATGAGACTTAGACCTGAGTGCAAAAATGGAGGCTCTAGCCCCTTCCAGAGCTGAGATATCGAAACTCAAAAATTCGACCCGAAAAAAAAACGACAGTGGTACCCCTTACGTTTTTTTTTTTGGGCGAAAACTTAAGTTTCTCCAATCTTCCCAAAACTCTGGATTCTGATAGAGGGCCATGAGACTTAGACCTGAGTGCAAAAATGGAGGCTCTAGCCCTTTCCAGAGCTGAGATATCGAAACTCAAAAATTCGGCCCGAAAAAAAAACGACAGTGGTACCCCTTACGGTTTTTTTTTTTGGGCGAAAAATTTAGTTTCTCCAATCTTCCCAAAACTCTGGATTCTGATAGAGGGCCATGAGACTTTGAACTGAGTGCAAAAATGGAGGCTCTAGCCCCTTCCAGAGCTGAGATATCGAAACTCAAAAATTCGACCCGAAAAAAAAACGACAGTGGTACCCCTTACGTTTGTTTTTTTGGGCGAAAAATTAAGTTTCTCCAATTTTCCCAAAACTCTGGATTCTGATAGAGGGCCATGAGACTTAGACCTGAGTGCAAAAATTGAGGCTCTAGCCCCTTCCAGAGCTGAGATATCGAAACTCAAAAATTCGACCCGGAAAAAAAACGACAGTGGTACCCCTTACGTTTTTTTTTTTTTGGGCGAAAAATTAAGTTTCTCCAATCTTCCCAAAACTCTGGATTCTGATAGAGGGCCATAAGACTTAGACCTGAGTGCAAAAATGGAGGCTCTAGCCCCTTCCAGAGCTGAGATATCGAAACTCAAAAATTCGGCCCGAAAAAAAAAACGACAGTGGTACCCCTTACGTTTTTTTTTGGGCGAAAAATTAAGTTTCTCCAATCTTCCCAAAACTCTGGATTCTGATAGAGGGCCATGAGACTTAGACCTGAGTGCAAAAATGGAGGCTCTAGCCCCTTCCAGAGCTGAGATATCGAAACTCAAAAATTCGACCCGGAAAAAAAACGACAGTGGTACCCCTTACGTTTTTTTTTTTTTGGGCGAAAAATTAAGTTTCTCCAATCTTCCCAAAACTCTGGATTCTGATAGAGGGCCATAAGACTTAGACCTGAGTGCAAAAATGGAGGCTCTAGCCCCTTCCAGAGCTGAGATATCGAAACTCAAAAATTCGGCCCGAAAAAAAAACGACAGTGGTACCCCTTACCTTTTTTTTTTTTGGGCGAAAAATTAAGTTTCTCCAATTTTCCCAAAACTCTGGATTCTGATAGAGGGCCATGAGACTTAGACCTGAGTGCAAAAATGGAGGCTCTAGCCCCTTCCAGAGCTGAGATATCGAAACTCAAAGATTCGGCCCGAAAAAAAAACGACAGTGGTACCCCTTACCTTTTTTTTTTTTGGGCGAAAAATTAAGTTTCTCCAATTTTCCCAAAACTCTGGATTCTGATAGAGGGCCATGAGACTTAGACCTGAGTGCAAAAATGGAGGCTCTAGCCCCTTCCAGAGCTGAGATATCGAAACTCAAAGATTCGGCCCGAAAAAAAAACGACAGTGGTACCCCTTACCTTTTTTTTTTTTTGGGCGAAAAATTAAGTTTCTCCAATTTTCCCAAAACTCTGGATTCTGATAGAGGGCCATGAGACTTAGACCTGAGTGCAAAAATGGAGGCTCTAGCCCCTTCCAGAGCTGAGATATCGAAACTCAAAGATTCGGCCCGAAAAAAAAACGACAGTGGTACCCCTTACGTTTTTTTTTTTGGGCGAAAAATTAAGTTTCTCCAATCTTCCCAAAACTCTGGATTCTGATAGAGGGCCATGAGACTTAGAACTGAGTGCAAAAATGGAGGCTCTAGCCCCTTCCAGAGCTGAGATATCGAAACTCAAAAATTCGGCCCGAAAAAAAAACGACAGTGGTACCCCTTACGTTTTTTTTTTTGGGGCGAAAAATTAAGTTTCTCCAATCTTCCCAAAACTCTGGATTCTGATAGAGGGCCATGAGACTTAGACCTGAGTGCAAAAATGGAGGCTCTAGCCCCTTCCAGAGCTGAGATATCGAAACTCAAAGATTCGGCCCGAAAAAAAAACGACAGTGGTACCCCTTACGTTTTTTTTTTTGGGCGAAAAATTAAGTTTCTCCAATCTTCCCAAAACTCTGGATTCTGATAGAGGGCCATGAGACTTTGACCTGAGTGCAAAAATGGAGGCTCTAGCCCCTTCCAGAGCTGAGATATCGAAACTCAAAAATTCGACCCGAAAAAAAACGACAGTGGTACCCCTTACGTTTTTTTTTTTTGGGAGAAAAATTAAGTTTCTCCAATCTTCCCAAAACTCTGGATTCTGATAGAGGGCCATGAGACTTAGAACTGAGTGCAAAAATGGAGGCTCTAGCCCCTTCCAGAGCTGAGATATCAAAACTCAAAAATTCGGCCCGAAAAAAAAACGACAGTGGTACCCCTTACATTTTTTTTTTTGGGGTGAAAAATTAAGTTTCTCCAATCTTCCCAAAACTCTGGATTCTGATAGAGGGCCATGAGACTTAGACCTGAGTGCAAAACTGGAGGCTCTAGCCCCTTCCAGAGCTGAGATATCGAAACTCAAAAATTCGGCCCGAAAAAAAACGACAGTGGTACCCCTTACGTTTTTTTTTTTGGGCGAAAAATTAAGTTTCTCCAATCTTCCCAAAACTCTGGATTCTGATAGAGGGCCATGAGACTTTGACCTGAGTGCAAAAATGGAGGCTCTAGCCCCTTCCAGAGCTGAGATATCGAAACTCAAAGATTCGGCCCGAAAAAAAAAACGACAGTGGTACCCCTTACTTTTTTTTTTTTTGAGCGAAAAATTAAGTTTCTCCAATCTCCCCAAAACTCTGGATTCTGATAGAGGGCCATGAGACTTAGACCTGAGTGCAAAAATGGAGGCTCTAGCCCCTTCCAGAGCTGAGATATCGAAACTCAAAAATTCGACCCGAAAAAAAAACGACAGTGGTACCCCTTACGTTTTTTTTTTTGGGCGAAAAATTAAGTTTCTCCAATCTTCCCAAAACTGTGGATTCTGATAGAGGGCCATGAGACTTAGACCTGAGTGCAAAAATGAAGGCTCTAGCCCTTTCCAGAGCTGAGATATCGAAACTCAAAAATTCGGCCCGAAAAAAAAACGACAGTGGTACCCCTTACGTTTTTTTTTTTTTGGGCGAAAAATTAAGTTTCTCCAATTTTCCCAAAACTCTGGATTCTGATAGAGGGCCATGAGACTTAGACCTGAGTGCAAAAATGGAGGCTCTAGCCCCTTCCAGAGCTGAGATATCGAAACTCAAAAATTCGGCCCGAAAAAAAACGACAGTGGTACCCCTTACTTTTTTTTTTTTTGAGCGAAAAATTAAGTTTCTCCAATCTCCCCAAAACTCTGGATTCTGATAGAGGGCCATGAGACTTAGACCTGAGTGCAAAAATGGAGGCTCTAGCCCCTTCCAGAGCTGAGATATCGAAACTCAAAAATTCGACCCGAAAAAAAACGACAGTGGTACCCCTTACGTTTTTTTTTTTGGGCGAAAAATTAAGTTTCTCCAATCTTCCCAAAACTGTGGATTCTGATAGAGGGCCATGAGACTTAGACCTGAGTGCAAAAATGGAGGCTCTAGCCCTTTCCAGAGCTGAGATATCGAAACTCAAAAATTCGGCCCGAAAAAAAAACGACAGTGGTACCCCTTACGTTTTTTTTTTTTTTGGGCGAAAAATTTAGTTTCTCCAATCTTCCCAAAACTCTGGATTCTGATAGAGGGCCATGAGACTTTGAACTGAGTGCAAAAATGGAGGCTCTAGCCCCTTCCAGAGCTGAGATATCGAAACTCAAAAATTCGACCCGAAAAAAAAAACGACAGTGGTACCCCTTACGTTTTTTTTTTGGGCGAAAAATTAAGTTTCTCCAATTTTCACAAAACTCTGGATTCTGATAGAGGGCCATGAGACTTAGACCTGAGTGCAAAAATTGAGGCTCTAGCCCCTTCCAGAGCTGAGATATCGAAACTCAAAAATTCGACCCGGAAAAAAAACGACAGTGGTACCCCTTACGTTTTTTTTTTTTGGGCGAAAAATTAAGTTTCTCCAATCTTCCCAAAAGTCTGGATTCTGATAGAGGGCCATAAGACTTAGACCTGAGTGCAAAAATGGAGGCTCTAGCCCCTTCCAGAGCTGAGATATCGAAACTCAAAAATTCGGCCCGAAAAAAAAAAAACGACAGTGGTACCCCTTACGTTTTTTTTTGGGCGAAAAATTAAGTTTCTCCAATCTTCCCAAAACTCTGGATTCTGATAGAGGGCCATGAGACTTAGACCTGAGTGCAAAAATGGAGGCTCTAGCCCCTTCCAGAGCTGAGATATCGAAACTCAAAAATTCGACCCGGAAAAAAAACGACAGTGGTACCCCTTACGTTTTTGTTTTTTTTGGGCGAAAAATTAAGTTTCTCCAATCTTCCCAAAACTCTGGATTCTGATAGAGGGCCATAAGACTTAGACCTGAGTGCAAAAATGGAGGCTCTAGCCCCTTCCAGAGCTGAGATATCGAAACTCAAAAATTCGGCCCGAAAAAAAAACGACAGTGGTACCCCTTACGTTTTTTTTTTTGGGCGAAAAATTTAGTTTCTCTAATCTTCCCAAAACTCTGGATTCTGATAGAGGGCCATGAGACTTAGAACTGAGTGCAAAAATGGAGGCTCTAGCCCCTTCCAGAGCTGAGATATCGAAACTCAAAAATTCGGCCCGAAAAAAAAACGACAGTGGTACCCCTTACCTTTTTTTTTTTTTGGGCGAAAAATTAAGTTTCTCCAATTTCCCTAAAACTCTGGATTCTGATAGAGGGCCATGAGACTTAGACCTGAGTGCAAAAATGGAGGCTCTAGCCCCTTCCAGAGCTGAGATATCGAAACTCAAAAATTCGGCCCGAAAAAAAAAACGACAGTGGTACCCCTTGCGGTTTTTTTTGGGCGAAAAATTAAGTTTCTCCAATCTTCCCAAAACTCTGGATTCTGATAGAGGGCCATGAGACTTAGACCTGAGTGCAAAAATGGAGGCTCTAGCCCCTTCCAGAGCTGAGATATCGAAACTCAGAAATTCGGCCCGAAAAAAAAAACGACAGTGGTACCCCTTACGTTTTTTTTTTTTGGGGGCGAAAAATTTAGTTTCTCCAATCTTCCCAAAACTGTGGATTCTGATAGAGGGCCATGAGACTTAGACCTGAGTGCAAAAATGAAGGCTCTAGCCCTTTCCAGAGCTGAGATATCGAAACTCAAAAATTCGGCCCGAAAAAAAAACGACAGTGGTACCCCTTACGTTTTTTTTTTTCTGGGCGAAAAATTAAGTTTCTCCAATTTTCCCAAAACTCTGGATTCTGATAGAGGGCCATGAGACTTAGACCTGAGTGCAAAAATGGAGGCTCTAGCCCCTTCCAGAGCTGAGATATCGAAACTCAAAAATTCGGCCCGAAAAAAAACGACAGTGGTACCCCTTACGTTTTTTTTTTTGGGCGAAAAATTAAGTTTCTCCAATCTTCCCAAAACTCTGGATTCTGATAGAGGGCCATGAGACTTTGACCTGAGTGCAAAAATGGAGGCTCTAGCCCCTTCCAGAGCTGAGATATCGAAACTCAAAGATTCGGCCCGAAAAAAAAAACGACAGTGGTACCCCTTACTTTTTTTTTTTTTTGAGCGAAAAATTAAGTTTCTCCAATCTCCCCAAAACTCTGGATTCTGATAGAGGGCCATGAGACTTAGACCTGAGTGCAAAAATGGAGGCTCTAGCCCCTTCCAGAGCTGAGATATCGAAACTCAAAAATTCGACCCGAAAAAAAACGACAGTGGTACCCCTTACGTTTTTTTTTTTGGGCGAAAAATTAAGTTTCTCCAATCTTCCCAAAACTGTGGATTCTGATAGAGGGCCATGAGACTTAGACCTGAGTGCAAAAATGGAGGCTCTAGCCCTTTCCAGAGCTGAGATATCGAAACTCAAAAATTCGGCCCGAAAAAAAAACGACAGTGGTACCCCTTACGTTTTTTTTTTTTTGGGCGAAAAATTTAGTTTCTCCAATCTTCCCAAAACTCTGGATTCTGATAGAGGGCCATGAGACTTTGAACTGAGTGCAAAAATGGAGGCTCTAGCCCCTTCCAGAGCTGAGATATCGAAACTCAAAAATTCGACCCGAAAAAAAAAACGACAGTGGTACCCCTTACGTTTTTTTTTTTGGGCGAAAAATTAAGTTTCTCCAATTTTCACAAAACTCTGGATTCTGATAGAGGGCCATGAGACTTAGACCTGAGTGCAAAAATTGAGGCTCTAGCCCCTTCCAGAGCTGAGATATCGAAACTCAAAAAATCGACCCGGAAAAAAAACGACAGTGGTACCCCTTACGTTTTTTTTTTTTGGGCGAAAAATTAAGTTTCTCCAATCTTCCCAAAACTCTGGATTCTGATAGAGGGCCATAAGTCTTAGACCTGAGTGCAAAAATGGAGGCTCTAGCCCCTTCCAGAGCTGAGATATCGAAACTCAAAAATTCGGCCCGAAAAAAAAAAAACGACAGTGGTACCCCTTACGTTTTTTTTTGGGCGAAAAATTAAGTTTCTCCAATCTTCCCAAAACTCTGGATTCTGATAGAGGGCCATGAGACTTAGACCTGAGTGCAAAAATGGAGGCTCTAGCCCCTTCCAGAGCTGAGATATCGAAACTCAAAAATTCGACCCGGAAAAAAAACGACAGTGGTACCCCTTACGTTTTTGTTTTTTTTGGGCGAAAAATTAAGTTTCTCCAATCTTCCCAAAACTCTGGATTCTGATAGAGGGCCATAAGACTTAGACCTGAGTGCAAAAATGGAGGCTCTAGCCCCTTCCAGAGCTGAGATATCGAAACTCAAAAATTCGGCCCGAAAAAAAAACGACAGTGGTACCCCTTACGTTTTTTTTTTTTGGGCGAAAAATTTAGTTTCTCTAATCTTCCCAAAACTCTGGATTCTGATAGAGGGCCATGAGACTTAGAACTGAGTGCAAAAATGGAGGCTCTAGCCCCTTCCAGAGCTGAGATATCGAAACTCAAAAATTCGGCCCGAAAAAAAAACGACAGTGGTACCCCTTACCTTTTTTTTTTTTTGGGCGAAAAATTAAGTTTCTCCAATTTCCCTAAAACTCTGGATTCTGATAGAGGGCCATGAGACTTAGACCTGAGTGCAAAAATGGAGGCTCTAGCCCCTTCCAGAGCTGAGATATCGAAACTCAAAAATTCGGCCCGAAAAAAAAAACGACAGTGGTACCCCTTGCGTTTTTTTTTGGGCGAAAAATTAAGTTTCTCCAATCTTCCCAAAACTCTGGATTCTGATAGAGGGCCATGAGACTTAGACCTGAGTGCAAAAATGGAGGCTCTAGCCCCTTCCAGAGCTGAGATATCGAAACTCAGAAATTCGGCCCGAAAAAAAAAACGACAGTGGTACCCCTTACGTTTTTTTTTTTTGGGGGCGAAAAATTTAGTTTCTCCAATCTTCCCAAAACTCTGGATTCTGATAGAGGGCCATGAGACTTAGAACTGAGTGCAAAAATGGAGGCTCTAGCCCCTTCCAGAGCTGAGATATCGAAACTCAAAAATTCGGCCCGAAAAAAAAACGACAGTGGTACCCCTTACGTTTTTTTTTTTGGGGTGAAAAATTAAGTTTCTCCAATCTTCCCAAAACTCTGGATTCTGATAGAGGGCCATGAGACTTAGACCTGAGTGCAAAAATGGAGGCTCTAGCCCCTTCCAGAGCTGAGATATCGAAACTCAAAAATTCGGCCCGAAAAAAAACGACAGTGGTACCCCTTACGTTTTTTTTTTGGGCGAAAAATTAAGTTTCTCCAATCTTCCCAAAACTCTGGATTCTGATAGAGGGCCATGAGACTTTGACCTGAGTGCAAAAATGGAGGCTCTAGCCCCTTCCAGAGCTGAGATATCGAAACTCAAAGATTCGGCCCGAAAAAAAAAACGACAGTGGTACCCCTTACTTTTTTTTTTTTTTGAGCGAAAAATTAAGTTTCTCCAATCTCCCCAAAACTCTGGATTCTGATAGAGGGCCATGAGACTTAGACCTGAGTGCAAAAATGGAGGCTCTAGCCCCTTCCAGAGCTGAGATATCGAAACTCAAAAATTCGACCCGAAAAAAAAACGACAGTGGTACCCCTTACGTTTTTTTTTTTGGGCGAAAAATTAAGTTTCTCCAATCTTCCCAAAACTGTGGATTCTGATAGAGGGCCATGAGACTTAGACCTGAGTGCAAAAATGGAGGCTCTAGCCCTTTCCAGAGCTGAGATATCAAAACTCAAAAATTCGGCCCGAAAAAAAAACGACAGTGGTACCCCTTATGTTTTTTTTTTTTTGGGCGAAAAATTTAGTTTCTCCAATCTTCCCAAAACTCTGGATTCTGATAGAGGGTCATGAGACTTTGAACTGAGTGCAAAAATGGAGGCTCTAGCCCCTTCCAGAGCTGAGATATCGAAACTCAAAAATTCGACCCGAAAAAAAAACGACAGTGGTACCCCTTACGTTTTTTTTTTTGGGCGAAAAATTAAGTTTCTCCATTTTTCCCAAAACTCTGGATTCTGATAGAGGGCCATGAGACTTAGACCTGAGTGCAAAAATGGAGGCTCTAGCCCCTTCCAGAGCTGAGATATCGAAACTCAAAAATTCGGCCCGAAAAAAAACGACAGTGGTACCCCTTACGTTTTTTTTTTTGGGCGAAAAATTAAGTTTCTCCAATCTTCCCAAAACTCTGGATTCTGATAGAGGGCCATGAGACTTTGACCTGAGTGCAAAAATGGAGGCTCTAGCCCCTTCCAGAGCTGAGATATCGAAACTCAAAGATTCGGCCCGAAAAAAAAAACGACAGTGGTACCCCTTACTTTTTTTTTTTTTTGAGCGAAAAATTAAGTTTCTCCAATCTCCCCAAAACTCTGGATTCTGATAGAGGGCCATGAGACTTAGACCTGAGTGCAAAAATGGAGGCTCTAGCCCCTTCCAGAGCTGAGATATCGAAACTCAAAAATTCGACCCGAAAAAAAAACGACAGTGGTACCCCTTACGTTTTTTTTTTTGGGCGAAAAATTAAGTTTCTCCAATCTTCCCAAAACTGTGGATTCTGATAGAGGGCCATGAGACTTAGACCTGAGTGCAAAAATGGAGGCTCTAGCCCTTTCCAGAGCTGAGATATCGAAACTCAAAAATTCGGCCCGAAAAAAAAACGACAGTGGTACCCCTTACGTTTTTTTTTTTTTGGGCGAAAAATTTAGTTTCTCCAATCTTCCCAAAACTCTGGATTCTGATAGAGGGCCATGAGACTTTGAACTGAGTGCAAAAATGGAGGCTCTAGCCCCTTCCAGAGCTGAGATATCGAAACTCAAAAATTCGACCCGAAAAAAAAACGACAGTGGTACCCCTTACGTTTTTTTTTTTGGGCGAAAAATTAAGTTTCTCCAATTTTCCCAAAACTCTGGATTCTGATAGAGGGCCATGAGACTTAGACCTGAGTGCAAAAATGGAGGCTCTAGCCCCTTCCAGAGCTGAGATATCGAAACTCAAAAATTCGACCCGGAAAAAAAACGACAGTGGTACCCCTTACGTTTTTGTTTTTTTTGGGCGAAAAATTAAGTTTCTCCAATCTTCCCAAAACTCTGGATTCTGATAGAGGGCCATAAGACTTAGACCTGAGTGCAAAAATGGAGGCTCTAGCCCCTTCCAGAGCTGAGATATCGAAACTCAAAAATTCGGCCCGAAAAAAAAACGACAGTGGTACCCCTTACGTTTTTTTTTTTTGGGCGAAAAATTTAGTTTCTCTAATCTTCCCAAAACTCTGGATTCTGATAGAGGGCCATGAGACTTAGAACTGAGTGCAAAAATGGAGGCTCTAGCCCCTTCCAGAGCTGAGATATCGAAACTCAAAAATTCGGCCCGAAAAAAAAACGACAGTGGTACCCCTTACCTTTTTTTTTTTTTGGGCGAAAAATTAAGTTTCTCCAATTTCCCTAAAACTCTGGATTCTGATAGAGGGCCATGAGACTTAGACCTGAGTGCAAAAATGGAGGCTCTAGCCCCTTCCAGAGCTGAGATATCGAAACTCAAAAATTCGGCCCGAAAAAAAAAACGACAGTGGTACCCCTTGCGTTTTTTTTTGGGCGAAAAATTAAGTTTCTCCAATCTTCCCAAAACTCTGGATTCTGATAGAGGGCCATGAGACTTAGACCTGAGTGCAAAAATGGAGGCTCTAGCCCCTTCCAGAGCTGAGATATCGAAACTCAGAAATTCGGCCCGAAAAAAAAAACGACAGTGGTACCCCTTACGTTTTTTTTTTTTGGGGGCGAAAAATTTAGTTTCTCCAATCTTCCCAAAACTCTGGATTCTGATAGAGGGCCATGAGACTTAGAACTGAGTGCAAAAATGGAGGCTCTAGCCCCTTCCAGAGCTGAGATATCGAAACTCAAAAATTCGGCCCGAAAAAAAAACGACAGTGGTACCCCTTACGTTTTTTTTTTTGGGGTGAAAAATTAAGTTTCTCCAATCTTCCCAAACTCTGGATTCTGATAGAGGGCCATGAGACTTAGACCTGAGTGCAAAAATGGAGGCTCTAGCCCCTTCCAGAGCTGAGATATCGAAACTCAAAAATTCGGCCCGAAAAAAAACGACAGTGGTACCCCTTACGTTTTTTTTTTTGGGCGAAAAATTAAGTTTCTCCAATCTTCCCAAAACTCTGGATTCTGATAGAGGGCCATGAGACTTTGACCTGAGTGCAAAAATGGAGGCTCTAGCCCCTTCCAGAGCTGAGATATCGAAACTCAAAGATTCGGCCCGAAAAAAAAAACGACAGTGGTACCCCTTACTTTTTTTTTTTTTTGAGCGAAAAATTAAGTTTCTCCAATTTCCCTAAAACTCTGGATTCTGATAGAGGGCCATGAGACTTAGACCTGAGTGCAAAAATGGAGGCTCTAGCCCCTTCCAGAGCTGAGATATCGAAACTCAAAAATTCGGCCCGAAAAAAAAAACGACAGTGGTACCCCTTGCGGTTTTTTTTGGGCGAAAAATTAAGTTTCTCCAATCTTCCCAAAACTCTGGATTCTGATAGAGGGCCATGAGACTTAGACCTGAGTGCAAAAATGGAGGCTCTAGCCCCTTCCAGAGCTGAGATATCGAAACTCAGAAATTCGGCCCGAAAAAAAAAACGACAGTGGTACCCCTTACGTTTTTTTTTTTTGGGGGCGAAAAATTTAGTTTCTCCAATCTTCCCAAAACTGTGGATTCTGATAGAGGGCCATGAGACTTAGACCTGAGTGCAAAAATGAAGGCTCTAGCCCTTTCCAGAGCTGAGATATCGAAACTCAAAAATTCGGCCCGAAAAAAAAACGACAGTGGTACCCCTTACGTTTTTTTTTTTCTGGGCGAAAAATTAAGTTTCTCCAATTTTCCCAAAACTCTGGATTCTGATAGAGGGCCATGAGACTTAGACCTGAGTGCAAAAATGGAGGCTCTAGCCCCTTCCAGAGCTGAGATATCGAAACTCAAAAATTCGGCCCGAAAAAAAACGACAGTGGTACCCCTTACGTTTTTTTTTTTGGGCGAAAAATTAAGTTTCTCCAATCTTCCCAAAACTCTGGATTCTGATAGAGGGCCATGAGACTTTGACCTGAGTGCAAAAATGGAGGCTCTAGCCCCTTCCAGAGCTGAGATATCGAAACTCAAAGATTCGGCCCGAAAAAAAAAACGACAGTGGTACCCCTTACTTTTTTTTTTTTTTGAGCGAAAAATTAAGTTTCTCCAATCTCCCCAAAACTCTGGATTCTGATAGAGGGCCATGAGACTTAGACCTGAGTGCAAAAATGGAGGCTCTAGCCCCTTCCAGAGCTGAGATATCGAAACTCAAAAATTCGACCCGAAAAAAAACGACAGTGGTACCCCTTACGTTTTTTTTTTTGGGCGAAAAATTAAGTTTCTCCAATCTTCCCAAAACTGTGGATTCTGATAGAGGGCCATGAGACTTAGACCTGAGTGCAAAAATGGAGGCTCTAGCCCTTTCCAGAGCTGAGATATCGAAACTCAAAAATTCGGCCCGAAAAAAAAACGACAGTGGTACCCCTTACGTTTTTTTTTTTTTGGGCGAAAAATTTAGTTTCTCCAATCTTCCCAAAACTCTGGATTCTGATAGAGGGCCATGAGACTTTGAACTGAGTGCAAAAATGGAGGCTCTAGCCCCTTCCAGAGCTGAGATATCGAAACTCAAAAATTCGACCCGAAAAAAAAAACGACAGTGGTACCCCTTACGTTTTTTTTTTTGGGCGAAAAATTAAGTTTCTCCAATTTTCACAAAACTCTGGATTCTGATAGAGGGCCATAGTGCAAAAATTGAGGCTCTAGCCCCTTCCAGAGCTGAGATATCGAAACTCAAAAAATCGACCCGGAAAAAAAACGACAGTGGTACCCCTTACGTTTTTTTTTTTTGGGCGAAAAATTAAGTTTCTCCAATCTTCCCAAAACTCTGGATTCTGATAGAGGGCCATAAGTCTTAGACCTGAGTGCAAAAATGGAGGCTCTAGCCCCTTCCAGAGCTGAGATATCGAAACTCAAAAATTCGGCCCGAAAAAAAAAAAACGACAGTGGTACCCCTTACGTTTTTTTTTGGGCGAAAAATTAAGTTTCTCCAATCTTCCCAAAACTCTGGATTCTGATAGAGGGCCATGAGACTTAGACCTGAGTGCAAAAATGGAGGCTCTAGCCCCTTCCAGAGCTGAGATATCGAAACTCAAAAATTCGACCCGGAAAAAAAACGACAGTGGTACCCCTTACGTTTTTGTTTTTTTTGGGCGAAAAATTAAGTTTCTCCAATCTTCCCAAAACTCTGGATTCTGATAGAGGGCCATAAGACTTAGACCTGAGTGCAAAAATGGAGGCTCTAGCCCCTTCCAGAGCTGAGATATCGAAACTCAAAAATTCGGCCCGAAAAAAAAACGACAGTGGTACCCCTTACGTTTTTTTTTTTTGGGCGAAAAATTTAGTTTCTCTAATCTTCCCAAAACTCTGGATTCTGATAGAGGGCCATGAGACTTAGAACTGAGTGCAAAAATGGAGGCTCTAGCCCCTTCCAGAGCTGAGATATCGAAACTCAAAAATTCGGCCCGAAAAAAAAACGACAGTGGTACCCCTTACCTTTTTTTTTTTTTGGGCGAAAAATTAAGTTTCTCCAATTTCCCTAAAACTCTGGATTCTGATAGAGGGCCATGAGACTTAGACCTGAGTGCAAAAATGGAGGCTCTAGCCCCTTCCAGAGCTGAGATATCGAAACTCAAAAATTCGGCCCGAAAAAAAAAACGACAGTGGTACCCCTTACGTTTTTTTTTTTTGGGGGCGAAAAATTTAGTTTCTCCAATCTTCCCAAAACTCTGGATTCTGATAGAGGGCCATGAGACTTAGAACTGAGTGCAAAAATGGAGGCTCTAGCCCCTTCCAGAGCTGAGATATCGAAACTCAAAAATTCGGCCCGAAAAAAAAACGACAGTGGTACCCCTTACGTTTTTTTTTTTGGGGTGAAAAATTAAGTTTCTCCAATCTTCCCAAAACTCTGGATTCTGATAGAGGGCCATGAGACTTAGACCTGAGTGCAAAAATGGAGGCTCTAGCCCCTTCCAGAGCTGAGATATCGAAACTCAAAAATTCGGCCCGAAAAAAAACGACAGTGGTACCCCTTACGTTTTTTTTTTTGGGCGAAAAATTAAGTTTCTCCAATCTTCCCAAAACTCTGGATTCTGATAGAGGGCCATGAGACTTTGACCTGAGTGCAAAAATGGAGGCTCTAGCCCCTTCCAGAGCTGAGATATCGAAACTCAAAGATTCGGCCCGAAAAAAAAAACGACAGTGGTACCCCTTACTTTTTTTTTTTTTTGAGCGAAAAATTAAGTTTCTCCAATCTCCCCAAAACTCTGGATTCTGATAGAGGGCCATGAGACTTAGACCTGAGTGCAAAAATGGAGGCTCTAGCCCCTTCCAGAGCTGAGATATCGAAACTCAAAAATTCGACCCGAAAAAAAAACGACAGTGGTACCCCTTACGTTTTTTTTTTTGGGCGAAAAATTAAGTTTCTCCAATCTTCCCAAAACTGTGGATTCTGATAGAGGGCCATGAGACTTAGACCTGAGTGCAAAAATGGAGGCTCTAGCCCTTTCCAGAGCTGAGATATCAAAACTCAAAAATTCGGCCCGAAAAAAAAACGACAGTGGTACCCCTTATGTTTTTTTTTTTTGGGCGAAAAATTTAGTTTCTCCAATCTTCCCAAAACTCTGGATTCTGATAGAGGGTCATGAGACTTTGAACTGAGTGCAAAAATGGAGGCTCTAGCCCCTTCCAGAGCTGAGATATCGAAACTCAAAAATTCGACCCGAAAAAAAAACGACAGTGGTACCCCTTACGTTTTTTTTTTTGGGCGAAAAATTAAGTTTCTCCATTTTTCCCAAAACTCTGGATTCTGATAGAGGGCCATGAGACTTAGACCTGAGTGCAAAAATGGAGGCTCTAGCCCCTTCCAGAGCTGAGATATCGAAACTCAAAAATTCGGCCCGAAAAAAAACGACAGTGGTACCCCTTACGTTTTTTTTTTTGGGCGAAAAATTAAGTTTCTCCAATCTTCCCAAAACTCTGGATTCTGATAGAGGGCCATGAGACTTTGACCTGAGTGCAAAAATGGAGGCTCTAGCCCCTTCCAGAGCTGAGATATCGAAACTCAAAGATTCGGCCCGAAAAAAAAAACGACAGTGGTACCCCTTACTTTTTTTTTTTTTTGAGCGAAAAATTAAGTTTCTCCAATCTCCCCAAAACTCTGGATTCTGATAGAGGGCCATGAGACTTAGACCTGAGTGCAAAAATGGAGGCTCTAGCCCCTTCCAGAGCTGAGATATCGAAACTCAAAAATTCGACCCGAAAAAAAAACGACAGTGGTACCCCTTACGTTTTTTTTTTTGGGCGAAAAATTAAGTTTCTCCAATCTTCCCAAAACTGTGGATTCTGATAGAGGGCCATGAGACTTAGACCTGAGTGCAAAAATGGAGGCTCTAGCCCTTTCCAGAGCTGAGATATCGAAACTCAAAAATTCGGCCCGAAAAAAAAACGACAGTGGTACCCCTTACGTTTTTTTTTTTTTGGGCGAAAAATTTAGTTTCTCCAATCTTCCCAAAACTCTGGATTCTGATAGAGGGCCATGAGACTTTGAACTGAGTGCAAAAATGGAGGCTCTAGCCCCTTCCAGAGCTGAGATATCGAAACTCAAAAATTCGACCCGAAAAAAAAACGACAGTGGTACCCCTTACGTTTTTTTTTTTGGGCGAAAAATTAAGTTTCTCCAATTTTCCCAAAACTCTGGATTCTGATAGAGGGCCATGAGACTTAGACCTGAGTGCAAAAATGGAGGCTCTAGCCCCTTCCAGAGCTGAGATATCGAAACTCAAAAATTCGACCCGGAAAAAAAACGACAGTGGTACCCCTTACGTTTTTGTTTTTTTTGGGCGAAAAATTAAGTTTCTCCAATCTTCCCAAAACTCTGGATTCTGATAGAGGGCCATAAGACTTAGACCTGAGTGCAAAAATGGAGGCTCTAGCCCCTTCCAGAGCTGAGATATCGAAACTCAAAAATTCGGCCCGAAAAAAAAACGACAGTGGTACCCCTTACGTTTTTTTTTTTTGGGCGAAAAATTTAGTTTCTCTAATCTTCCCAAAACTCTGGATTCTGATAGAGGGCCATGAGACTTAGAACTGAGTGCAAAAATGGAGGCTCTAGCCCCTTCCAGAGCTGAGATATCGAAACTCAAAAATTCGGCCCGAAAAAAAAACGACAGTGGTACCCCTTACCTTTTTTTTTTTTTGGGCGAAAAATTAAGTTTCTCCAATTTCCCTAAAACTCTGGATTCTGATAGAGGGCCATGAGACTTAGACCTGAGTGCAAAAATGGAGGCTCTAGCCCCTTCCAGAGCTGAGATATCGAAACTCAAAAATTCGGCCCGAAAAAAAAAACGACAGTGGTACCCCTTGCGTTTTTTTTTGGGCGAAAAATTAAGTTTCTCCAATCTTCCCAAAACTCTGGATTCTGATAGAGGGCCATGAGACTTAGACCTGAGTGCAAAAATGGAGGCTCTAGCCCCTTCCAGAGCTGAGATATCGAAACTCAGAAATTCGGCCCGAAAAAAAAAACGACAGTGGTACCCCTTACGTTTTTTTTTTTTGGGGGCGAAAAATTTAGTTTCTCCAATCTTCCCAAAACTCTGGATTCTGATAGAGGGCCATGAGACTTAGAACTGAGTGCAAAAATGGAGGCTCTAGCCCCTTCCAGAGCTGAGATATCGAAACTCAAAAATTCGGCCCGAAAAAAAAACGACAGTGGTACCCCTTACGTTTTTTTTTTTGGGGTGAAAAATTAAGTTTCTCCAATCTTCCCAAACTCTGGATTCTGATAGAGGGCCATGAGACTTAGACCTGAGTGCAAAAATGGAGGCTCTAGCCCCTTCCAGAGCTGAGATATCGAAACTCAAAAATTCGGCCCGAAAAAAAACGACAGTGGTACCCCTTACGTTTTTTTTTTTGGGCGAAAAATTAAGTTTCTCCAATCTTCCCAAAACTCTGGATTCTGATAGAGGGCCATGAGACTTTGACCTGAGTGCAAAAATGGAGGCTCTAGCCCCTTCCAGAGCTGAGATATCGAAACTCAAAGATTCGGCCCGAAAAAAAAAACGACAGTGGTACCCCTTACTTTTTTTTTTTTTGAGCGAAAAATTAAGTTTCTCCAATTTCCCTAAAACTCTGGATTCTGATAGAGGGCCATGAGACTTAGACCTGAGTGCAAAAATGGAGGCTCTAGCCCCTTCCAGAGTTGAGATATCGAAACTCAAAAATTCGGCCCGAAAAAAAAACGACAGTGGTACCCCTTGCGTTTTTTTTTGGGCGAAAAATTAAGTTTCTCCAATCTTCCCAAAACTCTGGATTCTGATAGAGGGCCATGAGACTTAGACCTGAGTGCAAAAATGGAGGCTCTAGCCCCTTCCAGAGCTGAGATATCGAAACTCAAAAATTCGGCCCGAAAAAAAAACCGACAGTGGTACCCCTTACGTTTTTTTTTTTTGGGGGCGAAAAATTTAGTTTCTCCAATCTTCCCAAAACTCTGGATTCTGATAGAGGGCCATGAGACTTAGAACTGAGTGCAAAAATGGAGGCTCTAGCCCCTTCCAGAGCTGAGATATCGAAACTCAAAAATTCGGCCCGAAAAAAAAACGACAGTGGTACCCCTTACGTTTTTTTTTTTTTGGGCGAAAAATTAAGTTTCTCCAATCTTCCCAAAACTCTGGATTCTGATAGAGGGCCATGAGACTTAGACCTGAGTGCAAAAATGGAGGCTCTAGCCCCTTCCAGAGCTGAGATATCGAAACTCAAAAATTCGGCCCGAAAAAAAAACGACAGTGGTACCCCTTACGTTTTTTTTTTTGGGCGAAAATTTAAGTTTCTCCAATCTTCCCAAAACTCTGGATTCTGATAGAGGGCCATGAGACTTAGACCTGAGTGCAAAAATGGAGGCTCTAGCCCCTTCCAGAGCTGAGATATCGAAACTCAAAAAATCGACCCGGAAAAAAAACGACAGTGGTACCCCTTACGTTTTTTTTTTTTTGGGCGAAAAATTAAGTTTCTCCAATCTTCCCAAAACTCTGGATTCTGATAGAGGGCCATAAGACTTAGACCTGAGTGCAAAAATGGAGGCTCTAGCCCCTTCCAGAGCTGAGATATCGAAACTCAAAAATTCGGCCCGAAAAAAAAAAACGACAGTGGTACCCCTTACGTTTTTTTTTGGGCGAAAAATTAAGTTTCTCCAATCTTCCCAAAACTCTGGATTCTGATAGAGGGCCATGAGACTTAGACCTGAGTGCAAAAATGGAGGCTCTAGCCCCTTCCAGAGCTGAGATATCGAAACTCAAAAATTCGACCCGGAAAAAAAACGACAGTGGTACCCCTTACGTTTTTGTTTTTTTTGGGCGAAAAATTAAGTTTCTCCAATCTTCCCAAAACTCTGGATTCTGATAGAGGGCCATAAGACTTAGACCTGAGTGCAAAAATGGAGGCTCTAGCCCCTTCCAGAGCTGAGATATCGAAACTCAAAAATTCGGCCCGAAAAAAAAACGACAGTGGTACCCCTTACGTTTTTTTTTTTTGGGCGAAAAATTTAGTTTCTCTAATCTTCCCAAAACTCTGGATTCTGATAGAGGGCCATGAGACTTAGAACTGAGTGCAAAAATGGAGGCTCTAGCCCCTTCCAGAGCTGAGATATCGAAACTCAAAAATTCGGCCCGAAAAAAAAACGACAGTGGTACCCCTTACCTTTTTTTTTTTTTGGGCGAAAAATTAAGTTTCTCCAATTTCCCTAAAACTCTGGATTCTGATAGAAGGCCATGAGACTTAGACCTGAGTGCAAAAATGGAGGCTCTAGCCCCTTCCAGAGCTGAGATATCGAAACTCAAAAATTCGGCCCGAAAAAAAAAACGACAGTGGTACCCCTTGCGTTTTTTTTTGGGCGAAAAATTAAGTTTCTCCAATCTTCCCAAAACTCTGGATTCTGATAGAGGGCCATGAGACTTAGACCTGAGTGCAAAAATGGAGGCTCTAGCCCCTTCCAGAGCTGAGATATCGAAACTCAGAAATTCGGCCCGAAAAAAAAAACGACAGTGGTACCCCTTACGTTTTTTTTTTTTTGGGGGCGAAAAATTTAGTTTCTCCAATCTTCCCAAAACTCTGGATTCTGATAGAGGGCCATGAGACTTAGAACTGAGTGCAAAAATGGAGGCTCTAGCCCCTTCCAGAGCTGAGATATCGAAACTCAAAAATTCGGCCCGAAAAAAAAACGACAGTGGTACCCCTTACGTTTTTTTTTTTGGGGTGAAAAATTAAGTTTCTCCAATCTTCCCAAAACTCTGGATTCTGATAGAGGGCCATGAGACTTAGACCTGAGTGCAAAAATGGAGGCTCTAGCCCCTTCCAGAGCTGAGATATCGAAACTCAAAAATTCGGCCCGAAAAAAAACGACAGTGGTACCCCTTACGTTTTTTTTTTTGGGCGAAAAATTAAGTTTCTCCAATCTTCCCAAAACTCTGGATTCTGATAGAGGGCCATGAGACTTTGACCTGAGTGCAAAAATGGAGGCTCTAGCCCCTTCCAGAGCTGAGATATCGAAACTCAAAGATTCGGCCCGAAAAAAAAAACGACAGTGGTACCCCTTACTTTTTTTTTTTTTTGAGCGAAAAATTAAGTTTCTCCAATCTCCCCAAAACTCTGGATTCTGATAGAGGGCCATGAGACTTAGACCTGAGTGCAAAAATGGAGGCTCTAGCCCCTTCCAGAGCTGAGATATCGAAACTCAAAAATTCGACCCGAAAAAAAAACGACAGTGGTACCCCTTACGTTTTTTTTTTTGGGCGAAAAATTAAGTTTCTCCAATCTTCCCAAAACTGTGGATTCTGATAGAGGGCCATGAGACTTAGACCTGAGTGCAAAAATGGAGGCTCTAGCCCTTTCCAGAGCTGAGATATCAAAACTCAAAAATTCGGCCCGAAAAAAAAACGACAGTGGTACCCCTTATGTTTTTTTTTTTTTGGGCGAAAAATTTAGTTTCTCCAATCTTCCCAAAACTCTGGATTCTGATAGAGGGTCATGAGACTTTGAACTGAGTGCAAAAATGGAGGCTCTAGCCCCTTCCAGAGCTGAGATATCGAAACTCAAAAATTCGACCCGAAAAAAAAACGACAGTGGTACCCCTTACGTTTTTTTTTTTGGGCGAAAAATTAAGTTTCTCCATTTTTCCCAAAACTCTGGATTCTGATAGAGGGCCATGAGACTTAGACCTGAGTGCAAAAATGGAGGCTCTAGCCCCTTCCAGAGCTGAGATATCGAAACTCAAAAATTCGGCCCGAAAAAAAACGACAGTGGTACCCCTTACGTTTTTTTTTTTGGGCGAAAAATTAAGTTTCTCCAATCTTCCCAAAACTCTGGATTCTGATAGAGGGCCATGAGACTTTGACCTGAGTGCAAAAATGGAGGCTCTAGCCCCTTCCAGAGCTGAGATATCGAAACTCAAAGATTCGGCCCGAAAAAAAAAACGACAGTGGTACCCCTTACTTTTTTTTTTTTTTGAGCGAAAAATTAAGTTTCTCCAATCTCCCCAAAACTCTGGATTCTGATAGAGGGCCATGAGACTTAGACCTGAGTGCAAAAATGGAGGCTCTAGCCCCTTCCAGAGCTGAGATATCGAAACTCAAAAATTCGACCCGAAAAAAAAACGACAGTGGTACCCCTTACGTTTTTTTTTTTGGGCGAAAAATTAAGTTTCTCCAATCTTCCCAAAACTGTGGATTCTGATAGAGGGCCATGAGACTTAGACCTGAGTGCAAAAATGGAGGCTCTAGCCCTTTCCAGAGCTGAGATATCGAAACTCAAAAATTCGGCCCGAAAAAAAAACGACAGTGGTACCCCTTACGTTTTTTTTTTTTTGGGCGAAAAATTTAGTTTCTCCAATCTTCCCAAAACTCTGGATTCTGATAGAGGGCCATGAGACTTTGAACTGAGTGCAAAAATGGAGGCTCTAGCCCCTTCCAGAGCTGAGATATCGAAACTCAAAAATTCGACCCGAAAAAAAAACGACAGTGGTACCCCTTACGTTTTTTTTTTTGGGCGAAAAATTAAGTTTCTCCAATTTTCCCAAAACTCTGGATTCTGATAGAGGGCCATGAGACTTAGACCTGAGTGCAAAAATGGAGGCTCTAGCCCCTTCCAGAGCTGAGATATCGAAACTCAAAAATTCGACCCGGAAAAAAAACGACAGTGGTACCCCTTACGTTTTTGTTTTTTTTGGGCGAAAAATTAAGTTTCTCCAATCTTCCCAAAACTCTGGATTCTGATAGAGGGCCATAAGACTTAGACCTGAGTGCAAAAATGGAGGCTCTAGCCCCTTCCAGAGCTGAGATATCGAAACTCAAAAATTCGGCCCGAAAAAAAAACGACAGTGGTACCCCTTACGTTTTTTTTTTTTGGGCGAAAAATTTAGTTTCTCTAATCTTCCCAAAACTCTGGATTCTGATAGAGGGCCATGAGACTTAGAACTGAGTGCAAAAATGGAGGCTCTAGCCCCTTCCAGAGCTGAGATATCGAAACTCAAAAATTCGGCCCGAAAAAAAAACGACAGTGGTACCCCTTACCTTTTTTTTTTTTTGGGCGAAAAATTAAGTTTCTCCAATTTCCCTAAAACTCTGGATTCTGATAGAAGGCCATGAGACTTAGACCTGAGTGCAAAAATGGAGGCTCTAGCCCCTTCCAGAGCTGAGATATCGAAACTCAAAAATTCGGCCCGAAAAAAAAAACGACAGTGGTACCCCTTGCGTTTTTTTTTGGGCGAAAAATTAAGTTTCTCCAATCTTCCCAAAACTCTGGATTCTGATAGAGGGCCATGAGACTTAGACCTGAGTGCAAAAATGGAGGCTCTAGCCCCTTCCAGAGCTGAGATATCGAAACTCAGAAATTCGGCCCGAAAAAAAAAACGACAGTGGTACCCCTTACGTTTTTTTTTTTTGGGGGCGAAAAATTTAGTTTCTCCAATCTTCCCAAAACTCTGGATTCTGATAGAGGGCCATGAGACTTAGAACTGAGTGCAAAAATGGAGGCTCTAGCCCCTTCCAGAGCTGAGATATCGAAACTCAAAAATTCGGCCCGAAAAAAAAACGACAGTGGTACCCCTTACGTTTTTTTTTTTGGGGTGAAAAATTAAGTTTCTCCAATCTTCCCAAAACTCTGGATTCTGATAGAGGGCCATGAGACTTAGACCTGAGTGCAAAAATGGAGGCTCTAGCCCCTTCCAGAGCTGAGATATCGAAACTCAAAAATTCGGCCCGAAAAAAAACGACAGTGGTACCCCTTACGTTTTTTTTTTTGGGCGAAAAATTAAGTTTCTCCAATCTTCCCAAAACTCTGGATTCTGATAGAGGGCCATGAGACTTTGACCTGAGTGCAAAAATGGAGGCTCTAGCCCCTTCCAGAGCTGAGATATCGAAACTCAAAGATTCGGCCCGAAAAAAAAAACGACAGTGGTACCCCTTACTTTTTTTTTTTTTTGAGCGAAAAATTAAGTTTCTCCAATCTCCCCAAAACTCTGGATTCTGATAGAGGGCCATGAGACTTAGACCTGAGTGCAAAAATGGAGGCTCTAGCCCCTTCCAGAGCTGAGATATCGAAACTCAAAAATTCGACCCGAAAAAAAAACGACAGTGGTACCCCTTACGTTTTTTTTTTTGGGCGAAAAATTAAGTTTCTCCAATCTTCCCAAAACTGTGGATTCTGATAGAGGGCCATGAGACTTAGACCTGAGTGCAAAAATGGAGGCTCTAGCCCTTTCCAGAGCTGAGATATCAAAACTCAAAAATTCGGCCCGAAAAAAAAACGACAGTGGTACCCCTTATGTTTTTTTTTTTTGGGCGAAAAATTTAGTTTCTCCAATCTTCCCAAAACTCTGGATTCTGATAGAGGGTCATGAGACTTTGAACTGAGTGCAAAAATGGAGGCTCTAGCCCCTTCCAGAGCTGAGATATCGAAACTCAAAAATTCGACCCGAAAAAAAAACGACAGTGGTACCCCTTACGTTTTTTTTTTTGGGCGAAAAATTAAGTTTCTCCATTTTTCCCAAAACTCTGGATTCTGATAGAGGGCCATGAGACTTAGACCTGAGTGCAAAAATGGAGGCTCTAGCCCCTTCCAGAGCTGAGATATCGAAACTCAAAAATTCGGCCCGAAAAAAAACGACAGTGGTACCCCTTACGTTTTTTTTTTTGGGCGAAAAATTAAGTTTCTCCAATCTTCCCAAAACTCTGGATTCTGATAGAGGGCCATGAGACTTTGACCTGAGTGCAAAAATGGAGGCTCTAGCCCCTTCCAGAGCTGAGATATCGAAACTCAAAGATTCGGCCCGAAAAAAAAAACGACAGTGGTACCCCTTACTTTTTTTTTTTTTTGAGCGAAAAATTAAGTTTCTCCAATCTCCCCAAAACTCTGGATTCTGATAGAGGGCCATGAGACTTAGACCTGAGTGCAAAAATGGAGGCTCTAGCCCCTTCCAGAGCTGAGATATCGAAACTCAAAAATTCGACCCGAAAAAAAAACGACAGTGGTACCCCTTACGTTTTTTTTTTTGGGCGAAAAATTAAGTTTCTCCAATCTTCCCAAAACTGTGGATTCTGATAGAGGGCCATGAGACTTAGACCTGAGTGCAAAAATGGAGGCTCTAGCCCTTTCCAGAGCTGAGATATCGAAACTCAAAAATTCGGCCCGAAAAAAAAACGACAGTGGTACCCCTTACGTTTTTTTTTTTTTGGGCGAAAAATTTAGTTTCTCCAATCTTCCCAAAACTCTGGATTCTGATAGAGGGCCATGAGACTTTGAACTGAGTGCAAAAATGGAGGCTCTAGCCCCTTCCAGAGCTGAGATATCGAAACTCAAAAATTCGACCCGAAAAAAAAACGACAGTGGTACCCCTTACGTTTTTTTTTTTGGGCGAAAAATTAAGTTTCTCCAATTTTCCCAAAACTCTGGATTCTGATAGAGGGCCATGAGACTTAGACCTGAGTGCAAAAATGGAGGCTCTAGCCCCTTCCAGAGCTGAGATATCGAAACTCAAAAATTCGACCCGGAAAAAAAACGACAGTGGTACCCCTTACGTTTTTGTTTTTTTTGGGCGAAAAATTAAGTTTCTCCAATCTTCCCAAAACTCTGGATTCTGATAGAGGGCCATAAGACTTAGACCTGAGTGCAAAAATGGAGGCTCTAGCCCCTTCCAGAGCTGAGATATCGAAACTCAAAAATTCGGCCCGAAAAAAAAACGACAGTGGTACCCCTTACGTTTTTTTTTTTTGGGCGAAAAATTTAGTTTCTCTAATCTTCCCAAAACTCTGGATTCTGATAGAGGGCCATGAGACTTAGAACTGAGTGCAAAAATGGAGGCTCTAGCCCCTTCCAGAGCTGAGATATCGAAACTCAAAAATTCGGCCCGAAAAAAAAACGACAGTGGTACCCCTTACCTTTTTTTTTTTTTGGGCGAAAAATTAAGTTTCTCCAATTTCCCTAAAACTCTGGATTCTGATAGAGGGCCATGAGACTTAGACCTGAGTGCAAAAATGGAGGCTCTAGCCCCTTCCAGAGCTGAGATATCGAAACTCAAAAATTCGGCCCGAAAAAAAAAACGACAGTGGTACCCCTTGCGTTTTTTTTTGGGCGAAAAATTAAGTTTCTCCAATCTTCCCAAAACTCTGGATTCTGATAGAGGGCCATGAGACTTAGACCTGAGTGCAAAAATGGAGGCTCTAGCCCCTTCCAGAGCTGAGATATCGAAACTCAGAAATTCGGCCCGAAAAAAAAAACGACAGTGGTACCCCTTACGTTTTTTTTTTTTGGGGGCGAAAAATTTAGTTTCTCCAATCTTCCCAAAACTCTGGATTCTGATAGAGGGCCATGAGACTTAGAACTGAGTGCAAAAATGGAGGCTCTAGCCCCTTCCAGAGCTGAGATATCGAAACTCAAAAATTCGGCCCGAAAAAAAAACGACAGTGGTACCCCTTACGTTTTTTTTTTTGGGGTGAAAAATTAAGTTTCTCCAATCTTCCCAAACTCTGGATTCTGATAGAGGGCCATGAGACTTAGACCTGAGTGCAAAAATGGAGGCTCTAGCCCCTTCCAGAGCTGAGATATCGAAACTCAAAAATTCGGCCCGAAAAAAAACGACAGTGGTACCCCTTACGTTTTTTTTTTTGGGCGAAAAATTAAGTTTCTCCAATCTTCCCAAAACTCTGGATTCTGATAGAGGGCCATGAGACTTTGACCTGAGTGCAAAAATGGAGGCTCTAGCCCCTTCCAGAGCTGAGATATCGAAACTCAAAGATTCGGCCCGAAAAAAAAAACGACAGTGGTACCCCTTACTTTTTTTTTTTTTTGAGCGAAAAATTAAGTTTCTCCAATTTCCCTAAAACTCTGGATTCTGATAGAGGGCCATGAGACTTAGACCTGAGTGCAAAAATGGAGGCTCTAGCCCCTTCCAGAGTTGAGATATCGAAACTCAAAAATTCGGCCCGAAAAAAAAACGACAGTGGTACCCCTTGCGTTTTTTTTTGGGCGAAAAATTAAGTTTCTCCAATCTTCCCAAAACTCTGGATTCTGATAGAGGGCCATGAGACTTAGACCTGAGTGCAAAAATGGAGGCTCTAGCCCCTTCCAGAGCTGAGATATCGAAACTCAAAAATTCGGCCCGAAAAAAAAACCGACAGTGGTACCCCTTACGTTTTTTTTTTTTGGGGGCGAAAAATTTAGTTTCTCCAATCTTCCCAAAACTCTGGATTCTGATAGAGGGCCATGAGACTTAGAACTGAGTGCAAAAATGGAGGCTCTAGCCCCTTCCAGAGCTGAGATATCGAAACTCAAAAATTCGGCCCGAAAAAAAAACGACAGTGGTACCCCTTACGTTTTTTTTTTTTTTGGGCGAAAAATTAAGTTTCTCCAATCTTCCCAAAACTCTGGATTCTGATAGAGGGCCATGAGACTTAGACCTGAGTGCAAAAATGGAGGCTCTAGCCCCTTCCAGAGCTGAGATATCGAAACTCAAAAATTCGGCCCGAAAAAAAAACGACAGTGGTACCCCTTACGTTTTTTTTTTTGGGCGAAAATTTAAGTTTCTCCAATCTTCCCAAAACTCTGGATTCTGATAGAGGGCCATGAGACTTAGACCTGAGTGCAAAAATGGAGGCTCTAGCCCCTTCCAGAGCTGAGATATCGAAACTCAAAAAATCGACCCGGAAAAAAAACGACAGTGGTACCCCTTACGTTTTTTTTTTTTGGGCGAAAAATTAAGTTTCTCCAATCTTCCCAAAACTCTGGATTCTGATAGAGGGCCATAAGACTTAGACCTGAGTGCAAAAATGGAGGCTCTAGCCCCTTCCAGAGCTGAGATATCGAAACTCAAAAATTCGGCCCGAAAAAAAAAAACGACAGTGGTACCCCTTACGTTTTTTTTTGGGCGAAAAATTAAGTTTCTCCAATCTTCCCAAAACTCTGGATTCTGATAGAGGGCCATGAGACTTAGACCTGAGTGCAAAAATGGAGGCTCTAGCCCCTTCCAGAGCTGAGATATCGAAACTCAAAAATTCGACCCGGAAAAAAAACGACAGTGGTACCCCTTACGTTTTTGTTTTTTTTGGGCGAAAAATTAAGTTTCTCCAATCTTCCCAAAACTCTGGATTCTGATAGAGGGCCATAAGACTTAGACCTGAGTGCAAAAATGGAGGCTCTAGCCCCTTCCAGAGCTGAGATATCGAAACTCAAAAATTCGGCCCGAAAAAAAAACGACAGTGGTACCCCTTACGTTTTTTTTTTTTGGGCGAAAAATTTAGTTTCTCTAATCTTCCCAAAACTCTGGATTCTGATAGAGGGCCATGAGACTTAGAACTGAGTGCAAAAATGGAGGCTCTAGCCCCTTCCAGAGCTGAGATATCGAAACTCAAAAATTCGGCCCGAAAAAAAAACGACAGTGGTACCCCTTACCTTTTTTTTTTTTTGGGCGAAAAATTAAGTTTCTCCAATTTCCCTAAAACTCTGGATTCTGATAGAAGGCCATGAGACTTAGACCTGAGTGCAAAAATGGAGGCTCTAGCCCCTTCCAGAGCTGAGATATCGAAACTCAAAAATTCGGCCCGAAAAAAAAAACGACAGTGGTACCCCTTGCGTTTTTTTTTGGGCGAAAAATTAAGTTTCTCCAATCTTCCCAAAACTCTGGATTCTGATAGAGGGCCATGAGACTTAGACCTGAGTGCAAAAATGGAGGCTCTAGCCCCTTCCAGAGCTGAGATATCGAAACTCAGAAATTCGGCCCGAAAAAAAAAACGACAGTGGTACCCCTTACGTTTTTTTTTTTTGGGGGCGAAAAATTTAGTTTCTCCAATCTTCCCAAAACTCTGGATTCTGATAGAGGGCCATGAGACTTAGAACTGAGTGCAAAAATGGAGGCTCTAGCCCCTTCCAGAGCTGAGATATCGAAACTCAAAAATTCGGCCCGAAAAAAAAACGACAGTGGTACCCCTTACGTTTTTTTTTTTGGGGTGAAAAATTAAGTTTCTCCAATCTTCCCAAAACTCTGGATTCTGATAGAGGGCCATGAGACTTAGACCTGAGTGCAAAAATGGAGGCTCTAGCCCCTTCCAGAGCTGAGATATCGAAACTCAAAAATTCGGCCCGAAAAAAAACGACAGTGGTACCCCTTACGTTTTTTTTTTTGGGCGAAAAATTAAGTTTCTCCAATCTTCCCAAAACTCTGGATTCTGATAGAGGGCCATGAGACTTTGACCTGAGTGCAAAAATGGAGGCTCTAGCCCCTTCCAGAGCTGAGATATCGAAACTCAAAGATTCGGCCCGAAAAAAAAAACGACAGTGGTACCCCTTACTTTTTTTTTTTTTGAGCGAAAAATTAAGTTTCTCCAATCTCCCCAAAACTCTGGATTCTGATAGAGGGCCATGAGACTTAGACCTGAGTGCAAAAATGGAGGCTCTAGCCCCTTCCAGAGCTGAGATATCGAAACTCAAAAATTCGACCCGAAAAAAAAACGACAGTGGTACCCCTTACGTTTTTTTTTTTGGGCGAAAAATTAAGTTTCTCCAATCTTCCCAAAACTGTGGATTCTGATAGAGGGCCATGAGACTTAGACCTGAGTGCAAAAATGGAGGCTCTAGCCCTTTCCAGAGCTGAGATATCGAAACTCAAAAATTCGGCCCGAAAAAAAAACGACAGTGGTACCCCTTATGTTTTTTTTTTTTTGGGCGAAAAATTTAGTTTCTCCAATCTTCCCAAAACTCTGGATTCTGATAGAGGGTCATGAGACTTTGAACTGAGTGCAAAAATGGAGGCTCTAGCCCCTTCCAGAGCTGAGATATCGAAACTCAAAAATTCGACCCGAAAAAAAAACGACAGTGGTACCCCTTACGTTTTTTTTTTTGGGCGAAAAATTAAGTTTCTCCAATTTTCCCAAAACTCTGGATTCTGATAGAGGGCCATGAGACTTAGACCTGAGTGCAAAAATGGAGGCTCTAGCCCCTTCCAGAGCTGAGATATCGAAACTCAAAAATTCGTCCCGAAAAAAAACGACAGTGGTACCCCTTACGTTTTTTTTTTTGGGCGAAAAATTAAGTTTCTCCAATCTTCCCAAAACTCTGGATTCTGATAGAGGGCCATGAGACTTAGACCTGAGTGCAAAAATGGAGGCTCTAGCCCCTTCCAGAGCTGAGATATCGAAACTCAAAAATTCGACCCGAAAAAAAACGACAGTGGTACCCCTTACGTTTTTTTTTTTGGGCGAAAAATTAAGTTTCTCCAATCTTCCCAAAACTCTGGATTCTGATAGAGGGCCATGAGACTTTGACCTGAGTGCAAAAATGGAGGCTCTAGCCCCTTCCAGAGCTGAGATATCGAAACTCAAAGATTCGGCCCGAAAAAAAAAACGACAGTGGTACCCCTTACTTTTTTTTTTTTTGAGCGAAAAATTAAGTTTCTCCAATCTCCCCAAAACTCTGGATTCTGATAGAGGGCCATGAGACTTAGACCTGAGTGCAAAAATGGAGGCTCTAGCCCCTTCCAGAGCTGAGATATCGAAACTCAAAAATTCGACCCGAAAAAAAAACGACAGTGGTACCCCTTACGTTTTTTTTTTTTTGGGCGAAAAATTAAGTTTCTCCAATCTTCCCAAAACTCTGGATTCTGATAGAGGGCCATAAGACTTAGACCTGAGTGCAAAAATGGAGGCTCTAGCCCCTTCCAGAGCTGAGATATCGAAACTCAAAAATTCGGCCCGAAAAAAAACGACAGTGGTACCCCTTACGTTTTTTTTTTTGGGCGAAAAATTAAGTTTCTCCAATCTTCCCAAAACTCTGGATTCTGATAGAGGGCCATGAGACTTTGACCTGAGTGCAAAAATGGAGGCTCTAGCCCCTTCCAGAGCTGAGATATCGAAACTCAAAGATTCGGCCCGAAAAAAAAAACGACAGTGGTACCCCTTACTTTTTTTTTTTTTTGAGCGAAAAATTAAGTTTCTCCAATCTCCCCAAAACTCTGGATTCTGATAGAGGGCCATGAGACTTAGACCTGAGTGCAAAAATGGAGGCTCTAGCCCCTTCCAGAGCTGAGATATCGAAACTCAAAAATTCGGCCCGAAAAAAAAAACGACAGTGGTACCCCTTGCGTTTTTTTTTGGGCGAAAAATTAAGTTTCTCCAATCTTCCCAAAACTCTGGATTCTGATAGAGGGCCATGAGACTTAGACCTGAGTGCAAAAATGGAGGCTCTAGCCCCTTCCAGAGCTGAGATATCGAAACTCAAAAATTCGGCCCGAAAAAAAAAACGACAGTGGTACCCCTTACGTTTTTTTTTTTTTGGGGGCGAAAAATTTAGTTTCTCCAATCTTCCCAAAACTCTGGATTCTGATAGAGGGCCATGAGACTTAGAACTGAGTGCAAAAATGGAGGCTCTAGCCCCTTCCAGAGCTGAGATATCGAAACTCAAAAATTCGGCCCGAAAAAAAAACGACAGTGGTACCCCTTACGTTTTTTTTTTTGGGGCGAAAAATTAAGTTTCTCCAATCTTCCCAAAACTCTGGATTCTGATAGAGGGCCATGAGACTTAGACCTGAGTGCAAAAATGGAGGCTCTAGCCCCTTCCAGAGCTGAGATATCGAAACTCAAAAATTCGGCCCGAAAAAAAAACGACAGTGGTACCCCTTACGTTTTTTTTTTTGGGCGAAAAATTAAGTTTCTCCAATCTTCCCAAAACTCTGGATTCTGATAGAGGGCCATGAGACTTAGACCTGAGTGCAAAAATGGAGGCTCTAGCCCCTTCCAGAGCTGAGATATCGAAACTCAAAAATTCGACCCGAAAAAAAAACGACAGTGGTACCCCTTAAGTTTTTTTTTTTGGGCGAAAAATTAAGTTTCTCCAATCTTCCCAAAACTGTGGATTCTGATAGAGGGCCATGAGACTTAGACCTGAGTGCAAAAATGGAGGCTCTAGCCCTTTCCAGAGCTGAGATATCGAAACTCAAAAATTCGGCCCGAAAAAAAAACGACAGTGGTACCCCTTACGTTTTTTTTTTTTGGGCGAAAAATTTAGTTTCTCCAATCTTCCCAAAACTCTGGATTCTGATAGAGGGCCATGAGACTTTGAACTGAGTGCAAAAATGGAGGCTCTAGCCCCTTCCAGAGCTGAGATATCGAAACTCAAAAATTTGACCCGAAAAAAAAACGACAGTGGTACCCCTTACGTTTTTTTTTTTTGGGCGAAAAATTAAGTTTCTCCAATTTTCCCAAAACTCTGGATTCTGATAGAGGGCCATGAGACTTAGACCTGAGTGCAAAAATTGAGGCTCTAGCCCCTTCCAGAGCTGAGATATCGAAACTCAAAAATTCGACCCGGAAAAAAAACGACAGTGGTACCCCTTACGTTTTTTTTTTTTTGGGCGAAAAATTAAGTTTCTCCAATCTTCCCAAAACTCTGGATTCTGATAGAGGGCCATAAGACTTATACCTGAGTGCAAAAATGGAGGCTCTAGCCCCTTCCAGAGCTGAGATATCGAAACTCAAAAATTCGGCCCGAAAAAAAAAAACGACAGTGGTACCCCTTACGTTTTTTTTTTGGGCGAAAAATTAAGTTTCTCCAATCTTCCCAAAACTCTGGATTCTGATAGAGGGCCATGAGACTTAGACCTGAGTGCAAAAATGGAGGCTCTAGCCCCTTCCAGAGCTGAGATATCGAAACTCAAAAATTCGACCCGGAAAAAAAACGACAGTGGTACCCCTTACGTTTTTGTTTTTTTTGGGCGAAAAATTAAGTTTCTCCAATCTTCCCAAAACTCTGGATTCTGATAGAGGGCCATGAGACTTAGACCTGAGTGCAAAAAAGGAGGCTCTAGCCCCTTCCAGAGCTGAGATATCGAAACTCAAAAATTCGGCCCGAAAAAAAAACGACAGTGGTACCCCTTACGTTTTTTTTTTTTGGGCGAAAAATTTAGTTTCTCTAATCTTCCCAAAACTCTGGATTCTGATAGAGGGCCATGAGACTTAGAACTGAGTGCAAAAATGGAGGCTCTAGCCCCTTCCAGAGCTGAGATATCGAAACTCAAAAATTCGGCCCGAAAAAAAAACGACAGTGGTACCCCTTACCTTTTTTTTTTTTGGGCGAAAAATTAAGTTTCTCCAATTTCCCTAAAACTCTGGATTCTGATAGAGGGCCATGAGACTTAGACCTGAGTGCAAAAATGGAGGCTCTAGCCCCTTCCAGAGCTGAGATATCGAAACTCAAAAATTCGGCCCGAAAAAAAAAACGACAGTGGTACCCCTTGCGTTTTTTTTTGGGCGAAAAATTAAGTTTCTCCAATCTTCCCAAAACTCTGGATTCTGATAGAGGGCCATGAGACTTAGACCTGAGTGCAAAAATGGAGGCTCTAGCCCCTTCCAGAGCTGAGATATCGAAACTCAGAAATTCGGCCCGAAAAAAAAAACGACAGTGGTACCCCTTACGTTTTTTTTTTTTGGGGGCGAAAAATTTAGTTTCTCCAATCTTCCCAAAACTCTGGATTCTGATAGAGGGCCATGAGACTTAGAACTGAGTGCAAAAATGGAGGCTCTAGCCCCTTCCAGAGCTGAGATATCGAAACTCAAAAATTCGGCCCGAAAAAAAAACGACAGTGGTACCCCTTACGTTTTTTTTTTTGGGGTGAAAAATTAAGTTTCTCCAATCTTCCCAAACTCTGGATTCTGATAGAGGGCCATGAGACTTAGACCTGAGTGCAAAAATGGAGGCTCTAGCCCCTTCCAGAGCTGAGATATCGAAACTCAAAAATTCGGCCCGAAAAAAAACGACAGTGGTACCCCTTACGTTTTTTTTTTTGGGCGAAAAATTAAGTTTCTCCAATCTTCCCAAAACTCTGGATTCTGATAGAGGGCCATGAGACTTTGACCTGAGTGCAAAAATGGAGGCTCTAGCCCCTTCCAGAGCTGAGATATCGAAACTCAAAGATTCGGCCCGAAAAAAAAAACGACAGTGGTACCCCTTACTTTTTTTTTTTTTGAGCGAAAAATTAAGTTTCTCCAATTTCCCTAAAACTCTGGATTCTGATAGAGGGCCATGAGACTTAGACCTGAGTGCAAAAATGGAGGCTCTAGCCCCTTCCAGAGTTGAGATATCGAAACTCAAAAATTCGGCCCGAAAAAAAAACGACAGTGGTACCCCTTGCGTTTTTTTTTGGGCGAAAAATTAAGTTTCTCCAATCTTCCCAAAACTCTGGATTCTGATAGAGGGCCATGAGACTTAGACCTGAGTGCAAAAATGGAGGCTCTAGCCCCTTCCAGAGCTGAGATATCGAAACTCAAAAATTCGGCCCGAAAAAAAAACCGACAGTGGTACCCCTTACGTTTTTTTTTTTTGGGGGCGAAAAATTTAGTTTCTCCAATCTTCCCAAAACTCTGGATTCTGATAGAGGGCCATGAGACTTAGAACTGAGTGCAAAAATGGAGGCTCTAGCCCCTTCCAGAGCTGAGATATCGAAACTCAAAAATTCGGCCCGAAAAAAAAACGACAGTGGTACCCCTTACGTTTTTTTTTTTTTGGGCGAAAAATTAAGTTTCTCCAATCTTCCCAAAACTCTGGATTCTGATAGAGGGCCATGAGACTTAGACCTGAGTGCAAAAATGGAGGCTCTAGCCCCTTCCAGAGCTGAGATATCGAAACTCAAAAATTCGGCCCGAAAAAAAAACGACAGTGGTACCCCTTACGTTTTTTTTTTTGGGCGAAAATTTAAGTTTCTCCAATCTTCCCAAAACTCTGGATTCTGATAGAGGGCCATGAGACTTAGACCTGAGTGCAAAAATGGAGGCTCTAGCCCCTTCCAGAGCTGAGATATCGAAACTCAAAAAATCGACCCGGAAAAAAAACGACAGTGGTACCCCTTACGTTTTTTTTTTTTTGGGCGAAAAATTAAGTTTCTCCAATCTTCCCAAAACTCTGGATTCTGATAGAGGGCCATAAGACTTAGACCTGAGTGCAAAAATGGAGGCTCTAGCCCCTTCCAGAGCTGAGATATCGAAACTCAAAAATTCGGCCCGAAAAAAAAAAACGACAGTGGTACCCCTTACGTTTTTTTTTGGGCGAAAAATTAAGTTTCTCCAATCTTCCCAAAACTCTGGATTCTGATAGAGGGCCATGAGACTTAGACCTGAGTGCAAAAATGGAGGCTCTAGCCCCTTCCAGAGCTGAGATATCGAAACTCAAAAATTCGACCCGGAAAAAAAACGACAGTGGTACCCCTTACGTTTTTGTTTTTTTTGGGCGAAAAATTAAGTTTCTCCAATCTTCCCAAAACTCTGGATTCTGATAGAGGGCCATAAGACTTAGACCTGAGTGCAAAAATGGAGGCTCTAGCCCCTTCCAGAGCTGAGATATCGAAACTCAAAAATTCGGCCCGAAAAAAAAACGACAGTGGTACCCCTTACGTTTTTTTTTTTTGGGCGAAAAATTTAGTTTCTCTAATCTTCCCAAAACTCTGGATTCTGATAGAGGGCCATGAGACTTAGAACTGAGTGCAAAAATGGAGGCTCTAGCCCCTTCCAGAGCTGAGATATCGAAACTCAAAAATTCGGCCCGAAAAAAAAACGACAGTGGTACCCCTTACCTTTTTTTTTTTTTGGGCGAAAAATTAAGTTTCTCCAATTTCCCTAAAACTCTGGATTCTGATAGAAGGCCATGAGACTTAGACCTGAGTGCAAAAATGGAGGCTCTAGCCCCTTCCAGAGCTGAGATATCGAAACTCAAAAATTCGGCCCGAAAAAAAAAACGACAGTGGTACCCCTTGCGTTTTTTTTTGGGCGAAAAATTAAGTTTCTCCAATCTTCCCAAAACTCTGGATTCTGATAGAGGGCCATGAGACTTAGACCTGAGTGCAAAAATGGAGGCTCTAGCCCCTTCCAGAGCTGAGATATCGAAACTCAGAAATTCGGCCCGAAAAAAAAAACGACAGTGGTACCCCTTACGTTTTTTTTTTTTTGGGGGCGAAAAATTTAGTTTCTCCAATCTTCCCAAAACTCTGGATTCTGATAGAGGGCCATGAGACTTAGAACTGAGTGCAAAAATGGAGGCTCTAGCCCCTTCCAGAGCTGAGATATCGAAACTCAAAAATTCGGCCCGAAAAAAAAACGACAGTGGTACCCCTTACGTTTTTTTTTTTGGGGTGAAAAATTAAGTTTCTCCAATCTTCCCAAAACTCTGGATTCTGATAGAGGGCCATGAGACTTAGACCTGAGTGCAAAAATGGAGGCTCTAGCCCCTTCCAGAGCTGAGATATCGAAACTCAAAAATTCGGCCCGAAAAAAAACGACAGTGGTACCCCTTACGTTTTTTTTTTTGGGCGAAAAATTAAGTTTCTCCAATCTTCCCAAAACTCTGGATTCTGATAGAGGGCCATGAGACTTTGACCTGAGTGCAAAAATGGAGGCTCTAGCCCCTTCCAGAGCTGAGATATCGAAACTCAAAGATTCGGCCCGAAAAAAAAAACGACAGTGGTACCCCTTACTTTTTTTTTTTTTTGAGCGAAAAATTAAGTTTCTCCAATCTCCCCAAAACTCTGGATTCTGATAGAGGGCCATGAGACTTAGACCTGAGTGCAAAAATGGAGGCTCTAGCCCCTTCCAGAGCTGAGATATCGAAACTCAAAAATTCGACCCGAAAAAAAAACGACAGTGGTACCCCTTACGTTTTTTTTTTTGGGCGAAAAATTAAGTTTCTCCAATCTTCCCAAAACTGTGGATTCTGATAGAGGGCCATGAGACTTAGACCTGAGTGCAAAAATGGAGGCTCTAGCCCTTTCCAGAGCTGAGATATCAAAACTCAAAAATTCGGCCCGAAAAAAAAACGACAGTGGTACCCCTTATGTTTTTTTTTTTTTGGGCGAAAAATTTAGTTTCTCCAATCTTCCCAAAACTCTGGATTCTGATAGAGGGTCATGAGACTTTGAACTGAGTGCAAAAATGGAGGCTCTAGCCCCTTCCAGAGCTGAGATATCGAAACTCAAAAATTCGACCCGAAAAAAAAACGACAGTGGTACCCCTTACGTTTTTTTTTTTGGGCGAAAAATTAAGTTTCTCCATTTTTCCCAAAACTCTGGATTCTGATAGAGGGCCATGAGACTTAGACCTGAGTGCAAAAATGGAGGCTCTAGCCCCTTCCAGAGCTGAGATATCGAAACTCAAAAATTCGGCCCGAAAAAAAACGACAGTGGTACCCCTTACGTTTTTTTTTTTGGGCGAAAAATTAAGTTTCTCCAATCTTCCCAAAACTCTGGATTCTGATAGAGGGCCATGAGACTTTGACCTGAGTGCAAAAATGGAGGCTCTAGCCCCTTCCAGAGCTGAGATATCGAAACTCAAAGATTCGGCCCGAAAAAAAAAACGACAGTGGTACCCCTTACTTTTTTTTTTTTTTGAGCGAAAAATTAAGTTTCTCCAATCTCCCCAAAACTCTGGATTCTGATAGAGGGCCATGAGACTTAGACCTGAGTGCAAAAATGGAGGCTCTAGCCCCTTCCAGAGCTGAGATATCGAAACTCAAAAATTCGACCCGAAAAAAAAACGACAGTGGTACCCCTTACGTTTTTTTTTTTGGGCGAAAAATTAAGTTTCTCCAATCTTCCCAAAACTGTGGATTCTGATAGAGGGCCATGAGACTTAGACCTGAGTGCAAAAATGGAGGCTCTAGCCCTTTCCAGAGCTGAGATATCGAAACTCAAAAATTCGGCCCGAAAAAAAAACGACAGTGGTACCCCTTACGTTTTTTTTTTTTTGGGCGAAAAATTTAGTTTCTCCAATCTTCCCAAAACTCTGGATTCTGATAGAGGGCCATGAGACTTTGAACTGAGTGCAAAAATGGAGGCTCTAGCCCCTTCCAGAGCTGAGATATCGAAACTCAAAAATTCGACCCGAAAAAAAAACGACAGTGGTACCCCTTACGTTTTTTTTTTTGGGCGAAAAATTAAGTTTCTCCAATTTTCCCAAAACTCTGGATTCTGATAGAGGGCCATGAGACTTAGACCTGAGTGCAAAAATGGAGGCTCTAGCCCCTTCCAGAGCTGAGATATCGAAACTCAAAAATTCGACCCGGAAAAAAAACGACAGTGGTACCCCTTACGTTTTTGTTTTTTTTGGGCGAAAAATTAAGTTTCTCCAATCTTCCCAAAACTCTGGATTCTGATAGAGGGCCATAAGACTTAGACCTGAGTGCAAAAATGGAGGCTCTAGCCCCTTCCAGAGCTGAGATATCGAAACTCAAAAATTCGGCCCGAAAAAAAAACGACAGTGGTACCCCTTACGTTTTTTTTTTTTGGGCGAAAAATTTAGTTTCTCTAATCTTCCCAAAACTCTGGATTCTGATAGAGGGCCATGAGACTTAGAACTGAGTGCAAAAATGGAGGCTCTAGCCCCTTCCAGAGCTGAGATATCGAAACTCAAAAATTCGGCCCGAAAAAAAAACGACAGTGGTACCCCTTACCTTTTTTTTTTTTTGGGCGAAAAATTAAGTTTCTCCAATTTCCCTAAAACTCTGGATTCTGATAGAAGGCCATGAGACTTAGACCTGAGTGCAAAAATGGAGGCTCTAGCCCCTTCCAGAGCTGAGATATCGAAACTCAAAAATTCGGCCCGAAAAAAAAAACGACAGTGGTACCCCTTGCGTTTTTTTTTGGGCGAAAAATTAAGTTTCTCCAATCTTCCCAAAACTCTGGATTCTGATAGAGGGCCATGAGACTTAGACCTGAGTGCAAAAATGGAGGCTCTAGCCCCTTCCAGAGCTGAGATATCGAAACTCAGAAATTCGGCCCGAAAAAAAAAACGACAGTGGTACCCCTTACGTTTTTTTTTTTTGGGGGCGAAAAATTTAGTTTCTCCAATCTTCCCAAAACTCTGGATTCTGATAGAGGGCCATGAGACTTAGAACTGAGTGCAAAAATGGAGGCTCTAGCCCCTTCCAGAGCTGAGATATCGAAACTCAAAAATTCGGCCCGAAAAAAAAACGACAGTGGTACCCCTTACGTTTTTTTTTTTGGGGTGAAAAATTAAGTTTCTCCAATCTTCCCAAAACTCTGGATTCTGATAGAGGGCCATGAGACTTAGACCTGAGTGCAAAAATGGAGGCTCTAGCCCCTTCCAGAGCTGAGATATCGAAACTCAAAAATTCGGCCCGAAAAAAAACGACAGTGGTACCCCTTACGTTTTTTTTTTTGGGCGAAAAATTAAGTTTCTCCAATCTTCCCAAAACTCTGGATTCTGATAGAGGGCCATGAGACTTTGACCTGAGTGCAAAAATGGAGGCTCTAGCCCCTTCCAGAGCTGAGATATCGAAACTCAAAGATTCGGCCCGAAAAAAAAAACGACAGTGGTACCCCTTACTTTTTTTTTTTTTTGAGCGAAAAATTAAGTTTCTCCAATCTCCCCAAAACTCTGGATTCTGATAGAGGGCCATGAGACTTAGACCTGAGTGCAAAAATGGAGGCTCTAGCCCCTTCCAGAGCTGAGATATCGAAACTCAAAAATTCGACCCGAAAAAAAAACGACAGTGGTACCCCTTACGTTTTTTTTTTTGGGCGAAAAATTAAGTTTCTCCAATCTTCCCAAAACTGTGGATTCTGATAGAGGGCCATGAGACTTAGACCTGAGTGCAAAAATGGAGGCTCTAGCCCTTTCCAGAGCTGAGATATCAAAACTCAAAAATTCGGCCCGAAAAAAAAACGACAGTGGTACCCCTTATGTTTTTTTTTTTTGGGCGAAAAATTTAGTTTCTCCAATCTTCCCAAAACTCTGGATTCTGATAGAGGGTCATGAGACTTTGAACTGAGTGCAAAAATGGAGGCTCTAGCCCCTTCCAGAGCTGAGATATCGAAACTCAAAAATTCGACCCGAAAAAAAAACGACAGTGGTACCCCTTACGTTTTTTTTTTTGGGCGAAAAATTAAGTTTCTCCATTTTTCCCAAAACTCTGGATTCTGATAGAGGGCCATGAGACTTAGACCTGAGTGCAAAAATGGAGGCTCTAGCCCCTTCCAGAGCTGAGATATCGAAACTCAAAAATTCGGCCCGAAAAAAAACGACAGTGGTACCCCTTACGTTTTTTTTTTTGGGCGAAAAATTAAGTTTCTCCAATCTTCCCAAAACTCTGGATTCTGATAGAGGGCCATGAGACTTTGACCTGAGTGCAAAAATGGAGGCTCTAGCCCCTTCCAGAGCTGAGATATCGAAACTCAAAGATTCGGCCCGAAAAAAAAAACGACAGTGGTACCCCTTACTTTTTTTTTTTTTTGAGCGAAAAATTAAGTTTCTCCAATCTCCCCAAAACTCTGGATTCTGATAGAGGGCCATGAGACTTAGACCTGAGTGCAAAAATGGAGGCTCTAGCCCCTTCCAGAGCTGAGATATCGAAACTCAAAAATTCGACCCGAAAAAAAAACGACAGTGGTACCCCTTACGTTTTTTTTTTTGGGCGAAAAATTAAGTTTCTCCAATCTTCCCAAAACTGTGGATTCTGATAGAGGGCCATGAGACTTAGACCTGAGTGCAAAAATGGAGGCTCTAGCCCTTTCCAGAGCTGAGATATCGAAACTCAAAAATTCGGCCCGAAAAAAAAACGACAGTGGTACCCCTTACGTTTTTTTTTTTTTGGGCGAAAAATTTAGTTTCTCCAATCTTCCCAAAACTCTGGATTCTGATAGAGGGCCATGAGACTTTGAACTGAGTGCAAAAATGGAGGCTCTAGCCCCTTCCAGAGCTGAGATATCGAAACTCAAAAATTCGACCCGAAAAAAAAACGACAGTGGTACCCCTTACGTTTTTTTTTTTGGGCGAAAAATTAAGTTTCTCCAATTTTCCCAAAACTCTGGATTCTGATAGAGGGCCATGAGACTTAGACCTGAGTGCAAAAATGGAGGCTCTAGCCCCTTCCAGAGCTGAGATATCGAAACTCAAAAATTCGACCCGGAAAAAAAACGACAGTGGTACCCCTTACGTTTTTGTTTTTTTTGGGCGAAAAATTAAGTTTCTCCAATCTTCCCAAAACTCTGGATTCTGATAGAGGGCCATAAGACTTAGACCTGAGTGCAAAAATGGAGGCTCTAGCCCCTTCCAGAGCTGAGATATCGAAACTCAAAAATTCGGCCCGAAAAAAAAACGACAGTGGTACCCCTTACGTTTTTTTTTTTTGGGCGAAAAATTTAGTTTCTCTAATCTTCCCAAAACTCTGGATTCTGATAGAGGGCCATGAGACTTAGAACTGAGTGCAAAAATGGAGGCTCTAGCCCCTTCCAGAGCTGAGATATCGAAACTCAAAAATTCGGCCCGAAAAAAAAACGACAGTGGTACCCCTTACCTTTTTTTTTTTTTGGGCGAAAAATTAAGTTTCTCCAATTTCCCTAAAACTCTGGATTCTGATAGAGGGCCATGAGACTTAGACCTGAGTGCAAAAATGGAGGCTCTAGCCCCTTCCAGAGCTGAGATATCGAAACTCAAAAATTCGGCCCGAAAAAAAAAACGACAGTGGTACCCCTTGCGTTTTTTTTTGGGCGAAAAATTAAGTTTCTCCAATCTTCCCAAAACTCTGGATTCTGATAGAGGGCCATGAGACTTAGACCTGAGTGCAAAAATGGAGGCTCTAGCCCCTTCCAGAGCTGAGATATCGAAACTCAGAAATTCGGCCCGAAAAAAAAAACGACAGTGGTACCCCTTACGTTTTTTTTTTTTGGGGGCGAAAAATTTAGTTTCTCCAATCTTCCCAAAACTCTGGATTCTGATAGAGGGCCATGAGACTTAGAACTGAGTGCAAAAATGGAGGCTCTAGCCCCTTCCAGAGCTGAGATATCGAAACTCAAAAATTCGGCCCGAAAAAAAAACGACAGTGGTACCCCTTACGTTTTTTTTTTTGGGGTGAAAAATTAAGTTTCTCCAATCTTCCCAAACTCTGGATTCTGATAGAGGGCCATGAGACTTAGACCTGAGTGCAAAAATGGAGGCTCTAGCCCCTTCCAGAGCTGAGATATCGAAACTCAAAAATTCGGCCCGAAAAAAAACGACAGTGGTACCCCTTACGTTTTTTTTTTTGGGCGAAAAATTAAGTTTCTCCAATCTTCCCAAAACTCTGGATTCTGATAGAGGGCCATGAGACTTTGACCTGAGTGCAAAAATGGAGGCTCTAGCCCCTTCCAGAGCTGAGATATCGAAACTCAAAGATTCGGCCCGAAAAAAAAAACGACAGTGGTACCCCTTACTTTTTTTTTTTTTTGAGCGAAAAATTAAGTTTCTCCAATTTCCCTAAAACTCTGGATTCTGATAGAGGGCCATGAGACTTAGACCTGAGTGCAAAAATGGAGGCTCTAGCCCCTTCCAGAGTTGAGATATCGAAACTCAAAAATTCGGCCCGAAAAAAAAACGACAGTGGTACCCCTTGCGTTTTTTTTTGGGCGAAAAATTAAGTTTCTCCAATCTTCCCAAAACTCTGGATTCTGATAGAGGGCCATGAGACTTAGACCTGAGTGCAAAAATGGAGGCTCTAGCCCCTTCCAGAGCTGAGATATCGAAACTCAAAAATTCGGCCCGAAAAAAAAACCGACAGTGGTACCCCTTACGTTTTTTTTTTTTGGGGGCGAAAAATTTAGTTTCTCCAATCTTCCCAAAACTCTGGATTCTGATAGAGGGCCATGAGACTTAGAACTGAGTGCAAAAATGGAGGCTCTAGCCCCTTCCAGAGCTGAGATATCGAAACTCAAAAATTCGGCCCGAAAAAAAAACGACAGTGGTACCCCTTACGTTTTTTTTTTTTTTGGGCGAAAAATTAAGTTTCTCCAATCTTCCCAAAACTCTGGATTCTGATAGAGGGCCATGAGACTTAGACCTGAGTGCAAAAATGGAGGCTCTAGCCCCTTCCAGAGCTGAGATATCGAAACTCAAAAATTCGGCCCGAAAAAAAAACGACAGTGGTACCCCTTACGTTTTTTTTTTTGGGCGAAAATTTAAGTTTCTCCAATCTTCCCAAAACTCTGGATTCTGATAGAGGGCCATGAGACTTAGACCTGAGTGCAAAAATGGAGGCTCTAGCCCCTTCCAGAGCTGAGATATCGAAACTCAAAAAATCGACCCGGAAAAAAAACGACAGTGGTACCCCTTACGTTTTTTTTTTTTGGGCGAAAAATTAAGTTTCTCCAATCTTCCCAAAACTCTGGATTCTGATAGAGGGCCATAAGACTTAGACCTGAGTGCAAAAATGGAGGCTCTAGCCCCTTCCAGAGCTGAGATATCGAAACTCAAAAATTCGGCCCGAAAAAAAAAAACGACAGTGGTACCCCTTACGTTTTTTTTTGGGCGAAAAATTAAGTTTCTCCAATCTTCCCAAAACTCTGGATTCTGATAGAGGGCCATGAGACTTAGACCTGAGTGCAAAAATGGAGGCTCTAGCCCCTTCCAGAGCTGAGATATCGAAACTCAAAAATTCGACCCGGAAAAAAAACGACAGTGGTACCCCTTACGTTTTTGTTTTTTTTGGGCGAAAAATTAAGTTTCTCCAATCTTCCCAAAACTCTGGATTCTGATAGAGGGCCATAAGACTTAGACCTGAGTGCAAAAATGGAGGCTCTAGCCCCTTCCAGAGCTGAGATATCGAAACTCAAAAATTCGGCCCGAAAAAAAAACGACAGTGGTACCCCTTACGTTTTTTTTTTTTGGGCGAAAAATTTAGTTTCTCTAATCTTCCCAAAACTCTGGATTCTGATAGAGGGCCATGAGACTTAGAACTGAGTGCAAAAATGGAGGCTCTAGCCCCTTCCAGAGCTGAGATATCGAAACTCAAAAATTCGGCCCGAAAAAAAAACGACAGTGGTACCCCTTACCTTTTTTTTTTTTTGGGCGAAAAATTAAGTTTCTCCAATTTCCCTAAAACTCTGGATTCTGATAGAAGGCCATGAGACTTAGACCTGAGTGCAAAAATGGAGGCTCTAGCCCCTTCCAGAGCTGAGATATCGAAACTCAAAAATTCGGCCCGAAAAAAAAAACGACAGTGGTACCCCTTGCGTTTTTTTTTGGGCGAAAAATTAAGTTTCTCCAATCTTCCCAAAACTCTGGATTCTGATAGAGGGCCATGAGACTTAGACCTGAGTGCAAAAATGGAGGCTCTAGCCCCTTCCAGAGCTGAGATATCGAAACTCAGAAATTCGGCCCGAAAAAAAAAACGACAGTGGTACCCCTTACGTTTTTTTTTTTTGGGGGCGAAAAATTTAGTTTCTCCAATCTTCCCAAAACTCTGGATTCTGATAGAGGGCCATGAGACTTAGAACTGAGTGCAAAAATGGAGGCTCTAGCCCCTTCCAGAGCTGAGATATCGAAACTCAAAAATTCGGCCCGAAAAAAAAACGACAGTGGTACCCCTTACGTTTTTTTTTTTGGGGTGAAAAATTAAGTTTCTCCAATCTTCCCAAAACTCTGGATTCTGATAGAGGGCCATGAGACTTAGACCTGAGTGCAAAAATGGAGGCTCTAGCCCCTTCCAGAGCTGAGATATCGAAACTCAAAAATTCGGCCCGAAAAAAAACGACAGTGGTACCCCTTACGTTTTTTTTTTTGGGCGAAAAATTAAGTTTCTCCAATCTTCCCAAAACTCTGGATTCTGATAGAGGGCCATGAGACTTTGACCTGAGTGCAAAAATGGAGGCTCTAGCCCCTTCCAGAGCTGAGATATCGAAACTCAAAGATTCGGCCCGAAAAAAAAAACGACAGTGGTACCCCTTACTTTTTTTTTTTTTGAGCGAAAAATTAAGTTTCTCCAATCTCCCCAAAACTCTGGATTCTGATAGAGGGCCATGAGACTTAGACCTGAGTGCAAAAATGGAGGCTCTAGCCCCTTCCAGAGCTGAGATATCGAAACTCAAAAATTCGACCCGAAAAAAAAACGACAGTGGTACCCCTTACGTTTTTTTTTTTGGGCGAAAAATTAAGTTTCTCCAATCTTCCCAAAACTGTGGATTCTGATAGAGGGCCATGAGACTTAGACCTGAGTGCAAAAATGGAGGCTCTAGCCCTTTCCAGAGCTGAGATATCGAAACTCAAAAATTCGGCCCGAAAAAAAAACGACAGTGGTACCCCTTATGTTTTTTTTTTTTTGGGCGAAAAATTTAGTTTCTCCAATCTTCCCAAAACTCTGGATTCTGATAGAGGGTCATGAGACTTTGAACTGAGTGCAAAAATGGAGGCTCTAGCCCCTTCCAGAGCTGAGATATCGAAACTCAAAAATTCGACCCGAAAAAAAAACGACAGTGGTACCCCTTACGTTTTTTTTTTTGGGCGAAAAATTAAGTTTCTCCAATTTTCCCAAAACTCTGGATTCTGATAGAGGGCCATGAGACTTAGACCTGAGTGCAAAAATGGAGGCTCTAGCCCCTTCCAGAGCTGAGATATCGAAACTCAAAAATTCGTCCCGAAAAAAAACGACAGTGGTACCCCTTACGTTTTTTTTTTTGGGCGAAAAATTAAGTTTCTCCAATCTTCCCAAAACTCTGGATTCTGATAGAGGGCCATGAGACTTAGACCTGAGTGCAAAAATGGAGGCTCTAGCCCCTTCCAGAGCTGAGATATCGAAACTCAAAAATTCGACCCGAAAAAAAACGACAGTGGTACCCCTTACGTTTTTTTTTTTGGGCGAAAAATTAAGTTTCTCCAATCTTCCCAAAACTCTGGATTCTGATAGAGGGCCATGAGACTTTGACCTGAGTGCAAAAATGGAGGCTCTAGCCCCTTCCAGAGCTGAGATATCGAAACTCAAAGATTCGGCCCGAAAAAAAAAACGACAGTGGTACCCCTTACTTTTTTTTTTTTTGAGCGAAAAATTAAGTTTCTCCAATCTCCCCAAAACTCTGGATTCTGATAGAGGGCCATGAGACTTAGACCTGAGTGCAAAAATGGAGGCTCTAGCCCCTTCCAGAGCTGAGATATCGAAACTCAAAAATTCGACCCGAAAAAAAAACGACAGTGGTACCCCTTACGTTTTTTTTTTTTTGGGCGAAAAATTAAGTTTCTCCAATCTTCCCAAAACTCTGGATTCTGATAGAGGGCCATAAGACTTAGACCTGAGTGCAAAAATGGAGGCTCTAGCCCCTTCCAGAGCTGAGATATCGAAACTCAAAAATTCGGCCCGAAAAAAAACGACAGTGGTACCCCTTACGTTTTTTTTTTTGGGCGAAAAATTAAGTTTCTCCAATCTTCCCAAAACTCTGGATTCTGATAGAGGGCCATGAGACTTTGACCTGAGTGCAAAAATGGAGGCTCTAGCCCCTTCCAGAGCTGAGATATCGAAACTCAAAGATTCGGCCCGAAAAAAAAAACGACAGTGGTACCCCTTACTTTTTTTTTTTTTTGAGCGAAAAATTAAGTTTCTCCAATCTCCCCAAAACTCTGGATTCTGATAGAGGGCCATGAGACTTAGACCTGAGTGCAAAAATGGAGGCTCTAGCCCCTTCCAGAGCTGAGATATCGAAACTCAAAAATTCGGCCCGAAAAAAAAAACGACAGTGGTACCCCTTGCGTTTTTTTTTGGGCGAAAAATTAAGTTTCTCCAATCTTCCCAAAACTCTGGATTCTGATAGAGGGCCATGAGACTTAGACCTGAGTGCAAAAATGGAGGCTCTAGCCCCTTCCAGAGCTGAGATATCGAAACTCAAAAATTCGGCCCGAAAAAAAAAACGACAGTGGTACCCCTTACGTTTTTTTTTTTTGGGGGCGAAAAATTTAGTTTCTCCAATCTTCCCAAAACTCTGGATTCTGATAGAGGGCCATGAGACTTAGAACTGAGTGCAAAAATGGAGGCTCTAGCCCCTTCCAGAGCTGAGATATCGAAACTCAAAAATTCGGCCCGAAAAAAAAACGACAGTGGTACCCCTTACGTTTTTTTTTTTGGGGCGAAAAATTAAGTTTCTCCAATCTTCCCAAAACTCTGGATTCTGATAGAGGGCCATGAGACTTAGACCTGAGTGCAAAAATGGAGGCTCTAGCCCCTTCCAGAGCTGAGATATCGAAACTCAAAAATTCGGCCCGAAAAAAAAACGACAGTGGTACCCCTTACGTTTTTTTTTTTTGGGCGAAAAATTAAGTTTCTCCAATCTTCCCAAAACTCTGGATTCTGATAGAGGGCCATGAGACTTAGACCTGAGTGCAAAAATGGAGGCTCTAGCCCCTTCCAGAGCTGAGATATCGAAACTCAAAAATTCGACCCGGAAAAAAAACGACAGTGGTACCTCTTACGCTTTTTTTTTTTGGGCGAAAAATTAAGTTTCTCCAATCTTCCCAAAACTCTGGATTCTGATAGAGGGCCATGAGACTTAGACCTGAGTGCAAAAATGGAGGCTCTAGCCCCTTCCAGAGCTGAGATATCGAAACTCAAAAATTCGGCCCGAAAAAAAAACGACAGTGGTACCCCTTACGTTTTTTTTTTTTTTGGGCGAAAAATTAAGTTTCTCCAATCTTCCTAAAACCCTGGATTCTGATAGAGGGCCATGAGACTTAGACCTGAGTGCAAAAATGGAGGCTCTAGCCCCTTCCAGAGCTGAGATATCGAAACTCAAAAATTCGGCCCGAAAAAAAAAACGACAGTGGTACCCCTTACGTTTTTTTTTTTTTGGGCGAAAAATTAAGTTTCTCCAATCTCCCCAAAACTCTGGATTCTGATAGAGGGCCATGAGACTTAGACCTGAGTGCAAAAATGGAGGCTCTAGCCCCTTCCAGAGCTGAGATATCGAAACTCAAAAATTCGACCCGAAAAAAAAACGACAGTGGTACCCCTTACGTTTTTTTTTTTGGGCGAAAACTTAAGTTTCTCCAATCTTCCCAAAACTCTGGATTCTGATAGAGGGCCATGAGACTTAGACCTGAGTGCAAAAATGGAGGCTCTAGCCCTTTCCAGAGCTGAGATATCGAAACTCAAAAATTCGGCCCGAAAAAAAAACGACAGTGGTACCCCTTACGGTTTTTTTTTTTTGGGCGAAAAATTTAGTTTCTCCAATCTTCCCAAAACTCTGGATTCTGATAGAGGGCCATGAGACTTTGAACTGAGTGCAAAAATGGAGGCTCTAGCCCCTTCCAGAGCTGAGATATCGAAACTCAAAAATTCGACCCGAAAAAAAAACGACAGTGGTACCCCTTACGTTTGTTTTTTTGGGCGAAAAATTAAGTTTCTCCAATTTTCCCAAAACTCTGGATTCTGATAGAGGGCCATGAGACTTAGACCTGAGTGCAAAAATTGAGGCTCTAGCCCCTTCCAGAGCTGAGATATCGAAACTCAAAAATTCGACCCGGAAAAAAAACGACAGTGGTACCCCTTACGTTTTTTTTTTTTTTGGGCGAAAAATTAAGTTTCTCCAATCTTCCCAAAACTCTGGATTCTGATAGAGGGCCATAAGACTTAGACCTGAGTGCAAAAATGGAGGCTCTAGCCCCTTCCAGAGCTGAGATATCGAAACTCAAAAATTCGGCCCGAAAAAAAAAACGACAGTGGTACCCCTTACGTTTTTTTTTGGGCGAAAAATTAAGTTTCTCCAATCTTCCCAAAACTCTGGATTCTGATAGAGGGCCATGAGACTTAGACCTGAGTGCAAAAATGGAGGCTCTAGCCCCTTCCAGAGCTGAGATATCGAAACTCAAAAATTCGACCCGGAAAAAAAACGACAGTGGTACCCCTTACGTTTTTTTTTTTTTGGGCGAAAAATTAAGTTTCTCCAATCTTCCCAAAACTCTGGATTCTGATAGAGGGCCATAAGACTTAGACCTGAGTGCAAAAATGGAGGCTCTAGCCCCTTCCAGAGCTGAGATATCGAAACTCAAAAATTCGGCCCGAAAAAAAAACGACAGTGGTACCCCTTACCTTTTTTTTTTTTGGGCGAAAAATTAAGTTTCTCCAATTTTCCCAAAACTCTGGATTCTGATAGAGGGCCATGAGACTTAGACCTGAGTGCAAAAATGGAGGCTCTAGCCCCTTCCAGAGCTGAGATATCGAAACTCAAAGATTCGGCCCGAAAAAAAAACGACAGTGGTACCCCTTACCTTTTTTTTTTTTGGGCGAAAAATTAAGTTTCTCCAATTTTCCCAAAACTCTGGATTCTGATAGAGGGCCATGAGACTTAGACCTGAGTGCAAAAATGGAGGCTCTAGCCCCTTCCAGAGCTGAGATATCGAAACTCAAAGATTCGGCCCGAAAAAAAAACGACAGTGGTACCCCTTACCTTTTTTTTTTTTTGGGCGAAAAATTAAGTTTCTCCAATTTTCCCAAAACTCTGGATTCTGATAGAGGGCCATGAGACTTAGACCTGAGTGCAAAAATGGAGGCTCTAGCCCCTTCCAGAGCTGAGATATCGAAACTCAAAGATTCGGCCCGAAAAAAAAACGACAGTGGTACCCCTTACGTTTTTTTTTTTGGGCGAAAAATTAAGTTTCTCCAATCTTCCCAAAACTCTGGATTCTGATAGAGGGCCATGAGACTTAGAACTGAGTGCAAAAATGGAGGCTCTAGCCCCTTCCAGAGCTGAGATATCGAAACTCAAAAATTCGGCCCGAAAAAAAAACGACAGTGGTACCCCTTACGTTTTTTTTTTTGGGGCGAAAAATTAAGTTTCTCCAATCTTCCCAAAACTCTGGATTCTGATAGAGGGCCATGAGACTTAGACCTGAGTGCAAAAATGGAGGCTCTAGCCCCTTCCAGAGCTGAGATATCGAAACTCAAAGATTCGGCCCGAAAAAAAAACGACAGTGGTACCCCTTACGTTTTTTTTTTTGGGCGAAAAATTAAGTTTCTCCAATCTTCCCAAAACTCTGGATTCTGATAGAGGGCCATGAGACTTTGACCTGAGTGCAAAAATGGAGGCTCTAGCCCCTTCCAGAGCTGAGATATCGAAACTCAAAAATTCGACCCGAAAAAAAACGACAGTGGTACCCCTTACGTTTTTTTTTTTTGGGAGAAAAATTAAGTTTCTCCAATCTTCCCAAAACTCTGGATTCTGATAGAGGGCCATGAGACTTAGAACTGAGTGCAAAAATGGAGGCTCTAGCCCCTTCCAGAGCTGAGATATCAAAACTCAAAAATTCGGCCCGAAAAAAAAACGACAGTGGTACCCCTTACATTTTTTTTTTTGGGGTGAAAAATTAAGTTTCTCCAATCTTCCCAAAACTCTGGATTCTGATAGAGGGCCATGAGACTTAGACCTGAGTGCAAAACTGGAGGCTCTAGCCCCTTCCAGAGCTGAGATATCGAAACTCAAAAATTCGGCCCGAAAAAAAACGACAGTGGTACCCCTTACGTTTTTTTTTTTGGGCGAAAAATTAAGTTTCTCCAATCTTCCCAAAACTCTGGATTCTGATAGAGGGCCATGAGACTTTGACCTGAGTGCAAAAATGGAGGCTCTAGCCCCTTCCAGAGCTGAGATATCGAAACTCAAAGATTCGGCCCGAAAAAAAAAACGACAGTGGTACCCCTTACTTTTTTTTTTTTTGAGCGAAAAATTAAGTTTCTCCAATCTCCCCAAAACTCTGGATTCTGATAGAGGGCCATGAGACTTAGACCTGAGTGCAAAAATGGAGGCTCTAGCCCCTTCCAGAGCTGAGATATCGAAACTCAAAAATTCGACCCGAAAAAAAAACGACAGTGGTACCCCTTACGTTTTTTTTTTTGGGCGAAAAATTAAGTTTCTCCAATCTTCCCAAAACTGTGGATTCTGATAGAGGGCCATGAGACTTAGACCTGAGTGCAAAAATGAAGGCTCTAGCCCTTTCCAGAGCTGAGATATCGAAACTCAAAAATTCGGCCCGAAAAAAAAACGACAGTGGTACCCCTTACGTTTTTTTTTTTTTGGGCGAAAAATTAAGTTTCTCCAATTTTCCCAAAACTCTGGATTCTGATAGAGGGCCATGAGACTTAGACCTGAGTGCAAAAATGGAGGCTCTAGCCCCTTCCAGAGCTGAGATATCGAAACTCAAAAATTCGGCCCGAAAAAAAACGACAGTGGTACCCCTTACTTTTTTTTTTTTTGAGCGAAAAATTAAGTTTCTCCAATCTCCCCAAAACTCTGGATTCTGATAGAGGGCCATGAGACTTAGACCTGAGTGCAAAAATGGAGGCTCTAGCCCCTTCCAGAGCTGAGATATCGAAACTCAAAAATTCGACCCGAAAAAAAACGACAGTGGTACCCCTTACGTTTTTTTTTTTGGGCGAAAAATTAAGTTTCTCCAATCTTCCCAAAACTGTGGATTCTGATAGAGGGCCATGAGACTTAGACCTGAGTGCAAAAATGGAGGCTCTAGCCCTTTCCAGAGCTGAGATATCGAAACTCAAAAATTCGGCCCGAAAAAAAAACGACAGTGGTACCCCTTACGTTTTTTTTTTTTTTGGGCGAAAAATTTAGTTTCTCCAATCTTCCCAAAACTCTGGATTCTGATAGAGGGCCATGAGACTTTGAACTGAGTGCAAAAATGGAGGCTCTAGCCCCTTCCAGAGCTGAGATATCGAAACTCAAAAATTCGACCCGAAAAAAAAAACGACAGTGGTACCCCTTACGTTTTTTTTTTGGGCGAAAAATTAAGTTTCTCCAATTTTCACAAAACTCTGGATTCTGATAGAGGGCCATGAGACTTAGACCTGAGTGCAAAAATTGAGGCTCTAGCCCCTTCCAGAGCTGAGATATCGAAACTCAAAAATTCGACCCGGAAAAAAAACGACAGTGGTACCCCTTACGTTTTTTTTTTTTGGGCGAAAAATTAAGTTTCTCCAATCTTCCCAAAAGTCTGGATTCTGATAGAGGGCCATAAGACTTAGACCTGAGTGCAAAAATGGAGGCTCTAGCCCCTTCCAGAGCTGAGATATCGAAACTCAAAAATTCGGCCCGAAAAAAAAAAAACGACAGTGGTACCCCTTACGTTTTTTTTTGGGCGAAAAATTAAGTTTCTCCAATCTTCCCAAAACTCTGGATTCTGATAGAGGGCCATGAGACTTAGACCTGAGTGCAAAAATGGAGGCTCTAGCCCCTTCCAGAGCTGAGATATCGAAACTCAAAAATTCGACCCGGAAAAAAAACGACAGTGGTACCCCTTACGTTTTTGTTTTTTTTGGGCGAAAAATTAAGTTTCTCCAATCTTCCCAAAACTCTGGATTCTGATAGAGGGCCATAAGACTTAGACCTGAGTGCAAAAATGGAGGCTCTAGCCCCTTCCAGAGCTGAGATATCGAAACTCAAAAATTCGGCCCGAAAAAAAAACGACAGTGGTACCCCTTACGTTTTTTTTTTTGGGCGAAAAATTTAGTTTCTCTAATCTTCCCAAAACTCTGGATTCTGATAGAGGGCCATGAGACTTAGAACTGAGTGCAAAAATGGAGGCTCTAGCCCCTTCCAGAGCTGAGATATCGAAACTCAAAAATTCGGCCCGAAAAAAAAACGACAGTGGTACCCCTTACCTTTTTTTTTTTTTGGGCGAAAAATTAAGTTTCTCCAATTTCCCTAAAACTCTGGATTCTGATAGAGGGCCATGAGACTTAGACCTGAGTGCAAAAATGGAGGCTCTAGCCCCTTCCAGAGCTGAGATATCGAAACTCAAAAATTCGGCCCGAAAAAAAAAACGACAGTGGTACCCCTTGCGGTTTTTTTTGGGCGAAAAATTAAGTTTCTCCAATCTTCCCAAAACTCTGGATTCTGATAGAGGGCCATGAGACTTAGACCTGAGTGCAAAAATGGAGGCTCTAGCCCCTTCCAGAGCTGAGATATCGAAACTCAGAAATTCGGCCCGAAAAAAAAAACGACAGTGGTACCCCTTACGTTTTTTTTTTTTGGGGGCGAAAAATTTAGTTTCTCCAATCTTCCCAAAACTGTGGATTCTGATAGAGGGCCATGAGACTTAGACCTGAGTGCAAAAATGAAGGCTCTAGCCCTTTCCAGAGCTGAGATATCGAAACTCAAAAATTCGGCCCGAAAAAAAAACGACAGTGGTACCCCTTACGTTTTTTTTTTTCTGGGCGAAAAATTAAGTTTCTCCAATTTTCCCAAAACTCTGGATTCTGATAGAGGGCCATGAGACTTAGACCTGAGTGCAAAAATGGAGGCTCTAGCCCCTTCCAGAGCTGAGATATCGAAACTCAAAAATTCGGCCCGAAAAAAAACGACAGTGGTACCCCTTACGTTTTTTTTTTTGGGCGAAAAATTAAGTTTCTCCAATCTTCCCAAAACTCTGGATTCTGATAGAGGGCCATGAGACTTTGACCTGAGTGCAAAAATGGAGGCTCTAGCCCCTTCCAGAGCTGAGATATCGAAACTCAAAGATTCGGCCCGAAAAAAAAAACGACAGTGGTACCCCTTACTTTTTTTTTTTTTTGAGCGAAAAATTAAGTTTCTCCAATCTCCCCAAAACTCTGGATTCTGATAGAGGGCCATGAGACTTAGACCTGAGTGCAAAAATGGAGGCTCTAGCCCCTTCCAGAGCTGAGATATCGAAACTCAAAAATTCGACCCGAAAAAAAACGACAGTGGTACCCCTTACGTTTTTTTTTTTGGGCGAAAAATTAAGTTTCTCCAATCTTCCCAAAACTGTGGATTCTGATAGAGGGCCATGAGACTTAGACCTGAGTGCAAAAATGGAGGCTCTAGCCCTTTCCAGAGCTGAGATATCGAAACTCAAAAATTCGGCCCGAAAAAAAAACGACAGTGGTACCCCTTACGTTTTTTTTTTTTTGGGCGAAAAATTTAGTTTCTCCAATCTTCCCAAAACTCTGGATTCTGATAGAGGGCCATGAGACTTTGAACTGAGTGCAAAAATGGAGGCTCTAGCCCCTTCCAGAGCTGAGATATCGAAACTCAAAAATTCGACCCGAAAAAAAAAACGACAGTGGTACCCCTTACGTTTTTTTTTTTGGGCGAAAAATTAAGTTTCTCCAATTTTCACAAAACTCTGGATTCTGATAGAGGGCCATGAGACTTAGACCTGAGTGCAAAAATTGAGGCTCTAGCCCCTTCCAGAGCTGAGATATCGAAACTCAAAAAATCGACCCGGAAAAAAAACGACAGTGGTACCCCTTACGTTTTTTTTTTTTGGGCGAAAAATTAAGTTTCTCCAATCTTCCCAAAACTCTGGATTCTGATAGAGGGCCATAAGTCTTAGACCTGAGTGCAAAAATGGAGGCTCTAGCCCCTTCCAGAGCTGAGATATCGAAACTCAAAAATTCGGCCCGAAAAAAAAAAAACGACAGTGGTACCCCTTACGTTTTTTTTTGGGCGAAAAATTAAGTTTCTCCAATCTTCCCAAAACTCTGGATTCTGATAGAGGGCCATGAGACTTAGACCTGAGTGCAAAAATGGAGGCTCTAGCCCCTTCCAGAGCTGAGATATCGAAACTCAAAAATTCGACCCGGAAAAAAAACGACAGTGGTACCCCTTACGTTTTTGTTTTTTTTGGGCGAAAAATTAAGTTTCTCCAATCTTCCCAAAACTCTGGATTCTGATAGAGGGCCATAAGACTTAGACCTGAGTGCAAAAATGGAGGCTCTAGCCCCTTCCAGAGCTGAGATATCGAAACTCAAAAATTCGGCCCGAAAAAAAAACGACAGTGGTACCCCTTACGTTTTTTTTTTTTGGGCGAAAAATTTAGTTTCTCTAATCTTCCCAAAACTCTGGATTCTGATAGAGGGCCATGAGACTTAGAACTGAGTGCAAAAATGGAGGCTCTAGCCCCTTCCAGAGCTGAGATATCGAAACTCAAAAATTCGGCCCGAAAAAAAAACGACAGTGGTACCCCTTACCTTTTTTTTTTTTTGGGCGAAAAATTAAGTTTCTCCAATTTCCCTAAAACTCTGGATTCTGATAGAGGGCCATGAGACTTAGACCTGAGTGCAAAAATGGAGGCTCTAGCCCCTTCCAGAGCTGAGATATCGAAACTCAAAAATTCGGCCCGAAAAAAAAAACGACAGTGGTACCCCTTGCGTTTTTTTTTGGGCGAAAAATTAAGTTTCTCCAATCTTCCCAAAACTCTGGATTCTGATAGAGGGCCATGAGACTTAGACCTGAGTGCAAAAATGGAGGCTCTAGCCCCTTCCAGAGCTGAGATATCGAAACTCAGAAATTCGGCCCGAAAAAAAAAACGACAGTGGTACCCCTTACGTTTTTTTTTTTTGGGGGCGAAAAATTTAGTTTCTCCAATCTTCCCAAAACTCTGGATTCTGATAGAGGGCCATGAGACTTAGAACTGAGTGCAAAAATGGAGGCTCTAGCCCCTTCCAGAGCTGAGATATCGAAACTCAAAAATTCGGCCCGAAAAAAAAACGACAGTGGTACCCCTTACGTTTTTTTTTTTGGGGTGAAAAATTAAGTTTCTCCAATCTTCCCAAAACTCTGGATTCTGATAGAGGGCCATGAGACTTAGACCTGAGTGCAAAAATGGAGGCTCTAGCCCCTTCCAGAGCTGAGATATCGAAACTCAAAAATTCGGCCCGAAAAAAAACGACAGTGGTACCCCTTACGTTTTTTTTTTGGGCGAAAAATTAAGTTTCTCCAATCTTCCCAAAACTCTGGATTCTGATAGAGGGCCATGAGACTTTGACCTGAGTGCAAAAATGGAGGCTCTAGCCCCTTCCAGAGCTGAGATATCGAAACTCAAAGATTCGGCCCGAAAAAAAAAACGACAGTGGTACCCCTTACTTTTTTTTTTTTTTGAGCGAAAAATTAAGTTTCTCCAATCTCCCCAAAACTCTGGATTCTGATAGAGGGCCATGAGACTTAGACCTGAGTGCAAAAATGGAGGCTCTAGCCCCTTCCAGAGCTGAGATATCGAAACTCAAAAATTCGACCCGAAAAAAAAACGACAGTGGTACCCCTTACGTTTTTTTTTTTGGGCGAAAAATTAAGTTTCTCCAATCTTCCCAAAACTGTGGATTCTGATAGAGGGCCATGAGACTTAGACCTGAGTGCAAAAATGGAGGCTCTAGCCCTTTCCAGAGCTGAGATATCAAAACTCAAAAATTCGGCCCGAAAAAAAAACGACAGTGGTACCCCTTATGTTTTTTTTTTTTTGGGCGAAAAATTTAGTTTCTCCAATCTTCCCAAAACTCTGGATTCTGATAGAGGGTCATGAGACTTTGAACTGAGTGCAAAAATGGAGGCTCTAGCCCCTTCCAGAGCTGAGATATCGAAACTCAAAAATTCGACCCGAAAAAAAAACGACAGTGGTACCCCTTACGTTTTTTTTTTTGGGCGAAAAATTAAGTTTCTCCATTTTTCCCAAAACTCTGGATTCTGATAGAGGGCCATGAGACTTAGACCTGAGTGCAAAAATGGAGGCTCTAGCCCCTTCCAGAGCTGAGATATCGAAACTCAAAAATTCGGCCCGAAAAAAAACGACAGTGGTACCCCTTACGTTTTTTTTTTTGGGCGAAAAATTAAGTTTCTCCAATCTTCCCAAAACTCTGGATTCTGATAGAGGGCCATGAGACTTTGACCTGAGTGCAAAAATGGAGGCTCTAGCCCCTTCCAGAGCTGAGATATCGAAACTCAAAGATTCGGCCCGAAAAAAAAAACGACAGTGGTACCCCTTACTTTTTTTTTTTTTTGAGCGAAAAATTAAGTTTCTCCAATCTCCCCAAAACTCTGGATTCTGATAGAGGGCCATGAGACTTAGACCTGAGTGCAAAAATGGAGGCTCTAGCCCCTTCCAGAGCTGAGATATCGAAACTCAAAAATTCGACCCGAAAAAAAAACGACAGTGGTACCCCTTACGTTTTTTTTTTTGGGCGAAAAATTAAGTTTCTCCAATCTTCCCAAAACTGTGGATTCTGATAGAGGGCCATGAGACTTAGACCTGAGTGCAAAAATGGAGGCTCTAGCCCTTTCCAGAGCTGAGATATCGAAACTCAAAAATTCGGCCCGAAAAAAAAACGACAGTGGTACCCCTTACGTTTTTTTTTTTTTGGGCGAAAAATTTAGTTTCTCCAATCTTCCCAAAACTCTGGATTCTGATAGAGGGCCATGAGACTTTGAACTGAGTGCAAAAATGGAGGCTCTAGCCCCTTCCAGAGCTGAGATATCGAAACTCAAAAATTCGACCCGAAAAAAAAACGACAGTGGTACCCCTTACGTTTTTTTTTTTGGGCGAAAAATTAAGTTTCTCCAATTTTCCCAAAACTCTGGATTCTGATAGAGGGCCATGAGACTTAGACCTGAGTGCAAAAATGGAGGCTCTAGCCCCTTCCAGAGCTGAGATATCGAAACTCAAAAATTCGACCCGGAAAAAAAACGACAGTGGTACCCCTTACGTTTTTGTTTTTTTTGGGCGAAAAATTAAGTTTCTCCAATCTTCCCAAAACTCTGGATTCTGATAGAGGGCCATAAGACTTAGACCTGAGTGCAAAAATGGAGGCTCTAGCCCCTTCCAGAGCTGAGATATCGAAACTCAAAAATTCGGCCCGAAAAAAAAACGACAGTGGTACCCCTTACGTTTTTTTTTTTTGGGCGAAAAATTTAGTTTCTCTAATCTTCCCAAAACTCTGGATTCTGATAGAGGGCCATGAGACTTAGAACTGAGTGCAAAAATGGAGGCTCTAGCCCCTTCCAGAGCTGAGATATCGAAACTCAAAAATTCGGCCCGAAAAAAAAACGACAGTGGTACCCCTTACCTTTTTTTTTTTTTGGGCGAAAAATTAAGTTTCTCCAATTTCCCTAAAACTCTGGATTCTGATAGAGGGCCATGAGACTTAGACCTGAGTGCAAAAATGGAGGCTCTAGCCCCTTCCAGAGCTGAGATATCGAAACTCAAAAATTCGGCCCGAAAAAAAAAACGACAGTGGTACCCCTTGCGTTTTTTTTTGGGCGAAAAATTAAGTTTCTCCAATCTTCCCAAAACTCTGGATTCTGATAGAGGGCCATGAGACTTAGACCTGAGTGCAAAAATGGAGGCTCTAGCCCCTTCCAGAGCTGAGATATCGAAACTCAGAAATTCGGCCCGAAAAAAAAAACGACAGTGGTACCCCTTACGTTTTTTTTTTTTTGGGGGCGAAAAATTTAGTTTCTCCAATCTTCCCAAAACTCTGGATTCTGATAGAGGGCCATGAGACTTAGAACTGAGTGCAAAAATGGAGGCTCTAGCCCCTTCCAGAGCTGAGATATCGAAACTCAAAAATTCGGCCCGAAAAAAAAACGACAGTGGTACCCCTTACGTTTTTTTTTTTGGGGTGAAAAATTAAGTTTCTCCAATCTTCCCAAACTCTGGATTCTGATAGAGGGCCATGAGACTTAGACCTGAGTGCAAAAATGGAGGCTCTAGCCCCTTCCAGAGCTGAGATATCGAAACTCAAAAATTCGGCCCGAAAAAAAACGACAGTGGTACCCCTTACGTTTTTTTTTTTGGGCGAAAAATTAAGTTTCTCCAATCTTCCCAAAACTCTGGATTCTGATAGAGGGCCATGAGACTTTGACCTGAGTGCAAAAATGGAGGCTCTAGCCCCTTCCAGAGCTGAGATATCGAAACTCAAAGATTCGGCCCGAAAAAAAAAACGACAGTGGTACCCCTTACTTTTTTTTTTTTTTGAGCGAAAAATTAAGTTTCTCCAATTTCCCTAAAACTCTGGATTCTGATAGAGGGCCATGAGACTTAGACCTGAGTGCAAAAATGGAGGCTCTAGCCCCTTCCAGAGCTGAGATATCGAAACTCAAAAATTCGGCCCGAAAAAAAAAACGACAGTGGTACCCCTTGCGGTTTTTTTTGGGCGAAAAATTAAGTTTCTCCAATCTTCCCAAAACTCTGGATTCTGATAGAGGGCCATGAGACTTAGACCTGAGTGCAAAAATGGAGGCTCTAGCCCCTTCCAGAGCTGAGATATCGAAACTCAGAAATTCGGCCCGAAAAAAAAAACGACAGTGGTACCCCTTACGTTTTTTTTTTTTGGGGGCGAAAAATTTAGTTTCTCCAATCTTCCCAAAACTGTGGATTCTGATAGAGGGCCATGAGACTTAGACCTGAGTGCAAAAATGAAGGCTCTAGCCCTTTCCAGAGCTGAGATATCGAAACTCAAAAATTCGGCCCGAAAAAAAAACGACAGTGGTACCCCTTACGTTTTTTTTTTTCTGGGCGAAAAATTAAGTTTCTCCAATTTTCCCAAAACTCTGGATTCTGATAGAGGGCCATGAGACTTAGACCTGAGTGCAAAAATGGAGGCTCTAGCCCCTTCCAGAGCTGAGATATCGAAACTCAAAAATTCGGCCCGAAAAAAAACGACAGTGGTACCCCTTACGTTTTTTTTTTTGGGCGAAAAATTAAGTTTCTCCAATCTTCCCAAAACTCTGGATTCTGATAGAGGGCCATGAGACTTTGACCTGAGTGCAAAAATGGAGGCTCTAGCCCCTTCCAGAGCTGAGATATCGAAACTCAAAGATTCGGCCCGAAAAAAAAAACGACAGTGGTACCCCTTACTTTTTTTTTTTTTTGAGCGAAAAATTAAGTTTCTCCAATCTCCCCAAAACTCTGGATTCTGATAGAGGGCCATGAGACTTAGACCTGAGTGCAAAAATGGAGGCTCTAGCCCCTTCCAGAGCTGAGATATCGAAACTCAAAAATTCGACCCGAAAAAAAACGACAGTGGTACCCCTTACGTTTTTTTTTTTGGGCGAAAAATTAAGTTTCTCCAATCTTCCCAAAACTCTGGATTCTGATAGAGGGCCATGAGACTTAGACCTGAGTGCAAAAATGGAGGCTCTAGCCCCTTCCAGAGCTGAGATATCGAAACTCAAAGATTCGGCCCGAAAAAAAAAACGACAGTGGTACCCCTTACTTTTTTTTTTTTTTGAGCGAAAAATTAAGTTTCTCCAATCTCCCCAAAACTCTGGATTCTGATAGAGGGCCATGAGACTTAGACCTGAGTGCAAAAATGGAGGCTCTAGCCCCTTCCAGAGCTGAGATATCGAAACTCAAAAATTCGACCCGAAAAAAAAACGACAGTGGTACCCCTTACGTTTTTTTTTTTGGGCGAAAAATTAAGTTTCTCCAATCTTCCCAAAACTGTGGATTCTGATAGAGGGCCATGAGACTTAGACCTGAGTGCAAAAATGGAGGCTCTAGCCCTTTCCAGAGCTGAGATATCAAAACTCAAAAATTCGGCCCGAAAAAAAAACGACAGTGGTACCCCTTATGTTTTTTTTTTTTGGGCGAAAAATTTAGTTTCTCCAATCTTCCCAAAACTCTGGATTCTGATAGAGGGTCATGAGACTTTGAACTGAGTGCAAAAATGGAGGCTCTAGCCCCTTCCAGAGCTGAGATATCGAAACTCAAAAATTCGACCCGAAAAAAAAACGACAGTGGTACCCCTTACGTTTTTTTTTTTGGGCGAAAAATTAAGTTTCTCCATTTTTCCCAAAACTCTGGATTCTGATAGAGGGCCATGAGACTTAGACCTGAGTGCAAAAATGGAGGCTCTAGCCCCTTCCAGAGCTGAGATATCGAAACTCAAAAATTCGGCCCGAAAAAAAACGACAGTGGTACCCCTTACGTTTTTTTTTTTGGGCGAAAAATTAAGTTTCTCCAATCTTCCCAAAACTCTGGATTCTGATAGAGGGCCATGAGACTTTGACCTGAGTGCAAAAATGGAGGCTCTAGCCCCTTCCAGAGCTGAGATATCGAAACTCAAAGATTCGGCCCGAAAAAAAAAACGACAGTGGTACCCCTTACTTTTTTTTTTTTTTGAGCGAAAAATTAAGTTTCTCCAATCTCCCCAAAACTCTGGATTCTGATAGAGGGCCATGAGACTTAGACCTGAGTGCAAAAATGGAGGCTCTAGCCCCTTCCAGAGCTGAGATATCGAAACTCAAAAATTCGACCCGAAAAAAAAACGACAGTGGTACCCCTTACGTTTTTTTTTTTGGGCGAAAAATTAAGTTTCTCCAATCTTCCCAAAACTGTGGATTCTGATAGAGGGCCATGAGACTTAGACCTGAGTGCAAAAATGGAGGCTCTAGCCCTTTCCAGAGCTGAGATATCGAAACTCAAAAATTCGGCCCGAAAAAAAAACGACAGTGGTACCCCTTACGTTTTTTTTTTTTTGGGCGAAAAATTTAGTTTCTCCAATCTTCCCAAAACTCTGGATTCTGATAGAGGGCCATGAGACTTTGAACTGAGTGCAAAAATGGAGGCTCTAGCCCCTTCCAGAGCTGAGATATCGAAACTCAAAAATTCGACCCGAAAAAAAAACGACAGTGGTACCCCTTACGTTTTTTTTTTTGGGCGAAAAATTAAGTTTCTCCAATTTTCCCAAAACTCTGGATTCTGATAGAGGGCCATGAGACTTAGACCTGAGTGCAAAAATGGAGGCTCTAGCCCCTTCCAGAGCTGAGATATCGAAACTCAAAAATTCGACCCGGAAAAAAAACGACAGTGGTACCCCTTACGTTTTTGTTTTTTTTGGGCGAAAAATTAAGTTTCTCCAATCTTCCCAAAACTCTGGATTCTGATAGAGGGCCATAAGACTTAGACCTGAGTGCAAAAATGGAGGCTCTAGCCCCTTCCAGAGCTGAGATATCGAAACTCAAAAATTCGGCCCGAAAAAAAAACGACAGTGGTACCCCTTACGTTTTTTTTTTTTGGGCGAAAAATTTAGTTTCTCTAATCTTCCCAAAACTCTGGATTCTGATAGAGGGCCATGAGACTTAGAACTGAGTGCAAAAATGGAGGCTCTAGCCCCTTCCAGAGCTGAGATATCGAAACTCAAAAATTCGGCCCGAAAAAAAAACGACAGTGGTACCCCTTACCTTTTTTTTTTTTTGGGCGAAAAATTAAGTTTCTCCAATTTCCCTAAAACTCTGGATTCTGATAGAGGGCCATGAGACTTAGACCTGAGTGCAAAAATGGAGGCTCTAGCCCCTTCCAGAGCTGAGATATCGAAACTCAAAAATTCGGCCCGAAAAAAAAAACGACAGTGGTACCCCTTGCGTTTTTTTTTGGGCGAAAAATTAAGTTTCTCCAATCTTCCCAAAACTCTGGATTCTGATAGAGGGCCATGAGACTTAGACCTGAGTGCAAAAATGGAGGCTCTAGCCCCTTCCAGAGCTGAGATATCGAAACTCAGAAATTCGGCCCGAAAAAAAAAACGACAGTGGTACCCCTTACGTTTTTTTTTTTTGGGGGCGAAAAATTTAGTTTCTCCAATCTTCCCAAAACTCTGGATTCTGATAGAGGGCCATGAGACTTAGAACTGAGTGCAAAAATGGAGGCTCTAGCCCCTTCCAGAGCTGAGATATCGAAACTCAAAAATTCGGCCCGAAAAAAAAACGACAGTGGTACCCCTTACGTTTTTTTTTTTGGGGTGAAAAATTAAGTTTCTCCAATCTTCCCAAACTCTGGATTCTGATAGAGGGCCATGAGACTTAGACCTGAGTGCAAAAATGGAGGCTCTAGCCCCTTCCAGAGCTGAGATATCGAAACTCAAAAATTCGGCCCGAAAAAAAACGACAGTGGTACCCCTTACGTTTTTTTTTTTGGGCGAAAAATTAAGTTTCTCCAATCTTCCCAAAACTCTGGATTCTGATAGAGGGCCATGAGACTTTGACCTGAGTGCAAAAATGGAGGCTCTAGCCCCTTCCAGAGCTGAGATATCGAAACTCAAAGATTCGGCCCGAAAAAAAAAACGACAGTGGTACCCCTTACTTTTTTTTTTTTTTGAGCGAAAAATTAAGTTTCTCCAATTTCCCTAAAACTCTGGATTCTGATAGAGGGCCATGAGACTTAGACCTGAGTGCAAAAATGGAGGCTCTAGCCCCTTCCAGAGCTGAGATATCGAAACTCAAAAATTCGGCCCGAAAAAAAAAACGACAGTGGTACCCCTTGCGGTTTTTTTTGGGCGAAAAATTAAGTTTCTCCAATCTTCCCAAAACTCTGGATTCTGATAGAGGGCCATGAGACTTAGACCTGAGTGCAAAAATGGAGGCTCTAGCCCCTTCCAGAGCTGAGATATCGAAACTCAGAAATTCGGCCCGAAAAAAAAAACGACAGTGGTACCCCTTACGTTTTTTTTTTTTGGGGGCGAAAAATTTAGTTTCTCCAATCTTCCCAAAACTGTGGATTCTGATAGAGGGCCATGAGACTTAGACCTGAGTGCAAAAATGAAGGCTCTAGCCCTTTCCAGAGCTGAGATATCGAAACTCAAAAATTCGGCCCGAAAAAAAAACGACAGTGGTACCCCTTACGTTTTTTTTTTTCTGGGCGAAAAATTAAGTTTCTCCAATTTTCCCAAAACTCTGGATTCTGATAGAGGGCCATGAGACTTAGACCTGAGTGCAAAAATGGAGGCTCTAGCCCCTTCCAGAGCTGAGATATCGAAACTCAAAAATTCGGCCCGAAAAAAAACGACAGTGGTACCCCTTACGTTTTTTTTTTTGGGCGAAAAATTAAGTTTCTCCAATCTTCCCAAAACTCTGGATTCTGATAGAGGGCCATGAGACTTTGACCTGAGTGCAAAAATGGAGGCTCTAGCCCCTTCCAGAGCTGAGATATCGAAACTCAAAGATTCGGCCCGAAAAAAAAAACGACAGTGGTACCCCTTACTTTTTTTTTTTTTTGAGCGAAAAATTAAGTTTCTCCAATCTCCCCAAAACTCTGGATTCTGATAGAGGGCCATGAGACTTAGACCTGAGTGCAAAAATGGAGGCTCTAGCCCCTTCCAGAGCTGAGATATCGAAACTCAAAAATTCGACCCGAAAAAAAACGACAGTGGTACCCCTTACGTTTTTTTTTTTGGGCGAAAAATTAAGTTTCTCCAATCTTCCCAAAACTGTGGATTCTGATAGAGGGCCATGAGACTTAGACCTGAGTGCAAAAATGGAGGCTCTAGCCCTTTCCAGAGCTGAGATATCGAAACTCAAAAATTCGGCCCGAAAAAAAAACGACAGTGGTACCCCTTACGTTTTTTTTTTTTTGGGCGAAAAATTTAGTTTCTCCAATCTTCCCAAAACTCTGGATTCTGATAGAGGGCCATGAGACTTTGAACTGAGTGCAAAAATGGAGGCTCTAGCCCCTTCCAGAGCTGAGATATCGAAACTCAAAAATTCGACCCGAAAAAAAAAACGACAGTGGTACCCCTTACGTTTTTTTTTTTGGGCGAAAAATTAAGTTTCTCCAATTTTCACAAAACTCTGGATTCTGATAGAGGGCCATAGTGCAAAAATTGAGGCTCTAGCCCCTTCCAGAGCTGAGATATCGAAACTCAAAAAATCGACCCGGAAAAAAAACGACAGTGGTACCCCTTACGTTTTTTTTTTTTGGGCGAAAAATTAAGTTTCTCCAATCTTCCCAAAACTCTGGATTCTGATAGAGGGCCATAAGTCTTAGACCTGAGTGCAAAAATGGAGGCTCTAGCCCCTTCCAGAGCTGAGATATCGAAACTCAAAAATTCGGCCCGAAAAAAAAAAAACGACAGTGGTACCCCTTACGTTTTTTTTTGGGCGAAAAATTAAGTTTCTCCAATCTTCCCAAAACTCTGGATTCTGATAGAGGGCCATGAGACTTAGACCTGAGTGCAAAAATGGAGGCTCTAGCCCCTTCCAGAGCTGAGATATCGAAACTCAAAAATTCGACCCGGAAAAAAAACGACAGTGGTACCCCTTACGTTTTTGTTTTTTTTGGGCGAAAAATTAAGTTTCTCCAATCTTCCCAAAACTCTGGATTCTGATAGAGGGCCATAAGACTTAGACCTGAGTGCAAAAATGGAGGCTCTAGCCCCTTCCAGAGCTGAGATATCGAAACTCAAAAATTCGGCCCGAAAAAAAAACGACAGTGGTACCCCTTACGTTTTTTTTTTTTGGGCGAAAAATTTAGTTTCTCTAATCTTCCCAAAACTCTGGATTCTGATAGAGGGCCATGAGACTTAGAACTGAGTGCAAAAATGGAGGCTCTAGCCCCTTCCAGAGCTGAGATATCGAAACTCAAAAATTCGGCCCGAAAAAAAAACGACAGTGGTACCCCTTACCTTTTTTTTTTTTTGGGCGAAAAATTAAGTTTCTCCAATTTCCCTAAAACTCTGGATTCTGATAGAGGGCCATGAGACTTAGACCTGAGTGCAAAAATGGAGGCTCTAGCCCCTTCCAGAGCTGAGATATCGAAACTCAAAAATTCGGCCCGAAAAAAAAAACGACAGTGGTACCCCTTGCGTTTTTTTTTGGGCGAAAAATTAAGTTTCTCCAATCTTCCCAAAACTCTGGATTCTGATAGAGGGCCATGAGACTTAGACCTGAGTGCAAAAATGGAGGCTCTAGCCCCTTCCAGAGCTGAGATATCGAAACTCAGAAATTCGGCCCGAAAAAAAAAACGACAGTGGTACCCCTTACGTTTTTTTTTTTTGGGGGCGAAAAATTTAGTTTCTCCAATCTTCCCAAAACTCTGGATTCTGATAGAGGGCCATGAGACTTAGAACTGAGTGCAAAAATGGAGGCTCTAGCCCCTTCCAGAGCTGAGATATCGAAACTCAAAAATTCGGCCCGAAAAAAAAACGACAGTGGTACCCCTTACGTTTTTTTTTTTGGGGTGAAAAATTAAGTTTCTCCAATCTTCCCAAAACTCTGGATTCTGATAGAGGGCCATGAGACTTAGACCTGAGTGCAAAAATGGAGGCTCTAGCCCCTTCCAGAGCTGAGATATCGAAACTCAAAAATTCGGCCCGAAAAAAAACGACAGTGGTACCCCTTACGTTTTTTTTTTTGGGCGAAAAATTAAGTTTCTCCAATCTTCCCAAAACTCTGGATTCTGATAGAGGGCCATGAGACTTTGACCTGAGTGCAAAAATGGAGGCTCTAGCCCCTTCCAGAGCTGAGATATCGAAACTCAAAGATTCGGCCCGAAAAAAAAAACGACAGTGGTACCCCTTACTTTTTTTTTTTTTTGAGCGAAAAATTAAGTTTCTCCAATCTCCCCAAAACTCTGGATTCTGATAGAGGGCCATGAGACTTAGACCTGAGTGCAAAAATGGAGGCTCTAGCCCCTTCCAGAGCTGAGATATCGAAACTCAAAAATTCGACCCGAAAAAAAAACGACAGTGGTACCCCTTACGTTTTTTTTTTTGGGCGAAAAATTAAGTTTCTCCAATCTTCCCAAAACTGTGGATTCTGATAGAGGGCCATGAGACTTAGACCTGAGTGCAAAAATGGAGGCTCTAGCCCTTTCCAGAGCTGAGATATCAAAACTCAAAAATTCGGCCCGAAAAAAAAACGACAGTGGTACCCCTTATGTTTTTTTTTTTTGGGCGAAAAATTTAGTTTCTCCAATCTTCCCAAAACTCTGGATTCTGATAGAGGGTCATGAGACTTTGAACTGAGTGCAAAAATGGAGGCTCTAGCCCCTTCCAGAGCTGAGATATCGAAACTCAAAAATTCGACCCGAAAAAAAAACGACAGTGGTACCCCTTACGTTTTTTTTTTTGGGCGAAAAATTAAGTTTCTCCATTTTTCCCAAAACTCTGGATTCTGATAGAGGGCCATGAGACTTAGACCTGAGTGCAAAAATGGAGGCTCTAGCCCCTTCCAGAGCTGAGATATCGAAACTCAAAAATTCGGCCCGAAAAAAAACGACAGTGGTACCCCTTACGTTTTTTTTTTTGGGCGAAAAATTAAGTTTCTCCAATCTTCCCAAAACTCTGGATTCTGATAGAGGGCCATGAGACTTTGACCTGAGTGCAAAAATGGAGGCTCTAGCCCCTTCCAGAGCTGAGATATCGAAACTCAAAGATTCGGCCCGAAAAAAAAAACGACAGTGGTACCCCTTACTTTTTTTTTTTTTTGAGCGAAAAATTAAGTTTCTCCAATCTCCCCAAAACTCTGGATTCTGATAGAGGGCCATGAGACTTAGACCTGAGTGCAAAAATGGAGGCTCTAGCCCCTTCCAGAGCTGAGATATCGAAACTCAAAAATTCGACCCGAAAAAAAAACGACAGTGGTACCCCTTACGTTTTTTTTTTTGGGCGAAAAATTAAGTTTCTCCAATCTTCCCAAAACTGTGGATTCTGATAGAGGGCCATGAGACTTAGACCTGAGTGCAAAAATGGAGGCTCTAGCCCTTTCCAGAGCTGAGATATCGAAACTCAAAAATTCGGCCCGAAAAAAAAACGACAGTGGTACCCCTTACGTTTTTTTTTTTTTGGGCGAAAAATTTAGTTTCTCCAATCTTCCCAAAACTCTGGATTCTGATAGAGGGCCATGAGACTTTGAACTGAGTGCAAAAATGGAGGCTCTAGCCCCTTCCAGAGCTGAGATATCGAAACTCAAAAATTCGACCCGAAAAAAAAACGACAGTGGTACCCCTTACGTTTTTTTTTTTGGGCGAAAAATTAAGTTTCTCCAATTTTCCCAAAACTCTGGATTCTGATAGAGGGCCATGAGACTTAGACCTGAGTGCAAAAATGGAGGCTCTAGCCCCTTCCAGAGCTGAGATATCGAAACTCAAAAATTCGACCCGGAAAAAAAACGACAGTGGTACCCCTTACGTTTTTGTTTTTTTTGGGCGAAAAATTAAGTTTCTCCAATCTTCCCAAAACTCTGGATTCTGATAGAGGGCCATAAGACTTAGACCTGAGTGCAAAAATGGAGGCTCTAGCCCCTTCCAGAGCTGAGATATCGAAACTCAAAAATTCGGCCCGAAAAAAAAACGACAGTGGTACCCCTTACGTTTTTTTTTTTTGGGCGAAAAATTTAGTTTCTCTAATCTTCCCAAAACTCTGGATTCTGATAGAGGGCCATGAGACTTAGAACTGAGTGCAAAAATGGAGGCTCTAGCCCCTTCCAGAGCTGAGATATCGAAACTCAAAAATTCGGCCCGAAAAAAAAACGACAGTGGTACCCCTTACCTTTTTTTTTTTTTGGGCGAAAAATTAAGTTTCTCCAATTTCCCTAAAACTCTGGATTCTGATAGAGGGCCATGAGACTTAGACCTGAGTGCAAAAATGGAGGCTCTAGCCCCTTCCAGAGCTGAGATATCGAAACTCAAAAATTCGGCCCGAAAAAAAAAACGACAGTGGTACCCCTTGCGTTTTTTTTTGGGCGAAAAATTAAGTTTCTCCAATCTTCCCAAAACTCTGGATTCTGATAGAGGGCCATGAGACTTAGACCTGAGTGCAAAAATGGAGGCTCTAGCCCCTTCCAGAGCTGAGATATCGAAACTCAGAAATTCGGCCCGAAAAAAAAAACGACAGTGGTACCCCTTACGTTTTTTTTTTTTGGGGGCGAAAAATTTAGTTTCTCCAATCTTCCCAAAACTCTGGATTCTGATAGAGGGCCATGAGACTTAGAACTGAGTGCAAAAATGGAGGCTCTAGCCCCTTCCAGAGCTGAGATATCGAAACTCAAAAATTCGGCCCGAAAAAAAAACGACAGTGGTACCCCTTACGTTTTTTTTTTTGGGGTGAAAAATTAAGTTTCTCCAATCTTCCCAAACTCTGGATTCTGATAGAGGGCCATGAGACTTAGACCTGAGTGCAAAAATGGAGGCTCTAGCCCCTTCCAGAGCTGAGATATCGAAACTCAAAAATTCGGCCCGAAAAAAAACGACAGTGGTACCCCTTACGTTTTTTTTTTTGGGCGAAAAATTAAGTTTCTCCAATCTTCCCAAAACTCTGGATTCTGATAGAGGGCCATGAGACTTTGACCTGAGTGCAAAAATGGAGGCTCTAGCCCCTTCCAGAGCTGAGATATCGAAACTCAAAGATTCGGCCCGAAAAAAAAAACGACAGTGGTACCCCTTACTTTTTTTTTTTTTGAGCGAAAAATTAAGTTTCTCCAATTTCCCTAAAACTCTGGATTCTGATAGAGGGCCATGAGACTTAGACCTGAGTGCAAAAATGGAGGCTCTAGCCCCTTCCAGAGTTGAGATATCGAAACTCAAAAATTCGGCCCGAAAAAAAAACGACAGTGGTACCCCTTGCGTTTTTTTTTGGGCGAAAAATTAAGTTTCTCCAATCTTCCCAAAACTCTGGATTCTGATAGAGGGCCATGAGACTTAGACCTGAGTGCAAAAATGGAGGCTCTAGCCCCTTCCAGAGCTGAGATATCGAAACTCAAAAATTCGGCCCGAAAAAAAAACCGACAGTGGTACCCCTTACGTTTTTTTTTTTTGGGGGCGAAAAATTTAGTTTCTCCAATCTTCCCAAAACTCTGGATTCTGATAGAGGGCCATGAGACTTAGAACTGAGTGCAAAAATGGAGGCTCTAGCCCCTTCCAGAGCTGAGATATCGAAACTCAAAAATTCGGCCCGAAAAAAAAACGACAGTGGTACCCCTTACGTTTTTTTTTTTTTGGGCGAAAAATTAAGTTTCTCCAATCTTCCCAAAACTCTGGATTCTGATAGAGGGCCATGAGACTTAGACCTGAGTGCAAAAATGGAGGCTCTAGCCCCTTCCAGAGCTGAGATATCGAAACTCAAAAATTCGGCCCGAAAAAAAAACGACAGTGGTACCCCTTACGTTTTTTTTTTTGGGCGAAAATTTAAGTTTCTCCAATCTTCCCAAAACTCTGGATTCTGATAGAGGGCCATGAGACTTAGACCTGAGTGCAAAAATGGAGGCTCTAGCCCCTTCCAGAGCTGAGATATCGAAACTCAAAAAATCGACCCGGAAAAAAAACGACAGTGGTACCCCTTACGTTTTTTTTTTTTGGGCGAAAAATTAAGTTTCTCCAATCTTCCCAAAACTCTGGATTCTGATAGAGGGCCATAAGACTTAGACCTGAGTGCAAAAATGGAGGCTCTAGCCCCTTCCAGAGCTGAGATATCGAAACTCAAAAATTCGGCCCGAAAAAAAAAAACGACAGTGGTACCCCTTACGTTTTTTTTTGGGCGAAAAATTAAGTTTCTCCAATCTTCCCAAAACTCTGGATTCTGATAGAGGGCCATGAGACTTAGACCTGAGTGCAAAAATGGAGGCTCTAGCCCCTTCCAGAGCTGAGATATCGAAACTCAAAAATTCGACCCGGAAAAAAAACGACAGTGGTACCCCTTACGTTTTTGTTTTTTTTGGGCGAAAAATTAAGTTTCTCCAATCTTCCCAAAACTCTGGATTCTGATAGAGGGCCATAAGACTTAGACCTGAGTGCAAAAATGGAGGCTCTAGCCCCTTCCAGAGCTGAGATATCGAAACTCAAAAATTCGGCCCGAAAAAAAAACGACAGTGGTACCCCTTACGTTTTTTTTTTTTGGGCGAAAAATTTAGTTTCTCTAATCTTCCCAAAACTCTGGATTCTGATAGAGGGCCATGAGACTTAGAACTGAGTGCAAAAATGGAGGCTCTAGCCCCTTCCAGAGCTGAGATATCGAAACTCAAAAATTCGGCCCGAAAAAAAAACGACAGTGGTACCCCTTACCTTTTTTTTTTTTTGGGCGAAAAATTAAGTTTCTCCAATTTCCCTAAAACTCTGGATTCTGATAGAAGGCCATGAGACTTAGACCTGAGTGCAAAAATGGAGGCTCTAGCCCCTTCCAGAGCTGAGATATCGAAACTCAAAAATTCGGCCCGAAAAAAAAAACGACAGTGGTACCCCTTGCGTTTTTTTTTGGGCGAAAAATTAAGTTTCTCCAATCTTCCCAAAACTCTGGATTCTGATAGAGGGCCATGAGACTTAGACCTGAGTGCAAAAATGGAGGCTCTAGCCCCTTCCAGAGCTGAGATATCGAAACTCAGAAATTCGGCCCGAAAAAAAAAACGACAGTGGTACCCCTTACGTTTTTTTTTTTTTGGGGGCGAAAAATTTAGTTTCTCCAATCTTCCCAAAACTCTGGATTCTGATAGAGGGCCATGAGACTTAGAACTGAGTGCAAAAATGGAGGCTCTAGCCCCTTCCAGAGCTGAGATATCGAAACTCAAAAATTCGGCCCGAAAAAAAAACGACAGTGGTACCCCTTACGTTTTTTTTTTTGGGGTGAAAAATTAAGTTTCTCCAATCTTCCCAAAACTCTGGATTCTGATAGAGGGCCATGAGACTTAGACCTGAGTGCAAAAATGGAGGCTCTAGCCCCTTCCAGAGCTGAGATATCGAAACTCAAAAATTCGGCCCGAAAAAAAACGACAGTGGTACCCCTTACGTTTTTTTTTTTGGGCGAAAAATTAAGTTTCTCCAATCTTCCCAAAACTCTGGATTCTGATAGAGGGCCATGAGACTTTGACCTGAGTGCAAAAATGGAGGCTCTAGCCCCTTCCAGAGCTGAGATATCGAAACTCAAAGATTCGGCCCGAAAAAAAAAACGACAGTGGTACCCCTTACTTTTTTTTTTTTTTGAGCGAAAAATTAAGTTTCTCCAATCTCCCCAAAACTCTGGATTCTGATAGAGGGCCATGAGACTTAGACCTGAGTGCAAAAATGGAGGCTCTAGCCCCTTCCAGAGCTGAGATATCGAAACTCAAAAATTCGACCCGAAAAAAAAACGACAGTGGTACCCCTTACGTTTTTTTTTTTGGGCGAAAAATTAAGTTTCTCCAATCTTCCCAAAACTGTGGATTCTGATAGAGGGCCATGAGACTTAGACCTGAGTGCAAAAATGGAGGCTCTAGCCCTTTCCAGAGCTGAGATATCAAAACTCAAAAATTCGGCCCGAAAAAAAAACGACAGTGGTACCCCTTATGTTTTTTTTTTTTTGGGCGAAAAATTTAGTTTCTCCAATCTTCCCAAAACTCTGGATTCTGATAGAGGGTCATGAGACTTTGAACTGAGTGCAAAAATGGAGGCTCTAGCCCCTTCCAGAGCTGAGATATCGAAACTCAAAAATTCGACCCGAAAAAAAAACGACAGTGGTACCCCTTACGTTTTTTTTTTTGGGCGAAAAATTAAGTTTCTCCATTTTTCCCAAAACTCTGGATTCTGATAGAGGGCCATGAGACTTAGACCTGAGTGCAAAAATGGAGGCTCTAGCCCCTTCCAGAGCTGAGATATCGAAACTCAAAAATTCGGCCCGAAAAAAAACGACAGTGGTACCCCTTACGTTTTTTTTTTTGGGCGAAAAATTAAGTTTCTCCAATCTTCCCAAAACTCTGGATTCTGATAGAGGGCCATGAGACTTTGACCTGAGTGCAAAAATGGAGGCTCTAGCCCCTTCCAGAGCTGAGATATCGAAACTCAAAGATTCGGCCCGAAAAAAAAAACGACAGTGGTACCCCTTACTTTTTTTTTTTTTTGAGCGAAAAATTAAGTTTCTCCAATCTCCCCAAAACTCTGGATTCTGATAGAGGGCCATGAGACTTAGACCTGAGTGCAAAAATGGAGGCTCTAGCCCCTTCCAGAGCTGAGATATCGAAACTCAAAAATTCGACCCGAAAAAAAAACGACAGTGGTACCCCTTACGTTTTTTTTTTTGGGCGAAAAATTAAGTTTCTCCAATCTTCCCAAAACTGTGGATTCTGATAGAGGGCCATGAGACTTAGACCTGAGTGCAAAAATGGAGGCTCTAGCCCTTTCCAGAGCTGAGATATCGAAACTCAAAAATTCGGCCCGAAAAAAAAACGACAGTGGTACCCCTTACGTTTTTTTTTTTTTGGGCGAAAAATTTAGTTTCTCCAATCTTCCCAAAACTCTGGATTCTGATAGAGGGCCATGAGACTTTGAACTGAGTGCAAAAATGGAGGCTCTAGCCCCTTCCAGAGCTGAGATATCGAAACTCAAAAATTCGACCCGAAAAAAAAACGACAGTGGTACCCCTTACGTTTTTTTTTTTGGGCGAAAAATTAAGTTTCTCCAATTTTCCCAAAACTCTGGATTCTGATAGAGGGCCATGAGACTTAGACCTGAGTGCAAAAATGGAGGCTCTAGCCCCTTCCAGAGCTGAGATATCGAAACTCAAAAATTCGACCCGGAAAAAAAACGACAGTGGTACCCCTTACGTTTTTGTTTTTTTTGGGCGAAAAATTAAGTTTCTCCAATCTTCCCAAAACTCTGGATTCTGATAGAGGGCCATAAGACTTAGACCTGAGTGCAAAAATGGAGGCTCTAGCCCCTTCCAGAGCTGAGATATCGAAACTCAAAAATTCGGCCCGAAAAAAAAACGACAGTGGTACCCCTTACGTTTTTTTTTTTTGGGCGAAAAATTTAGTTTCTCTAATCTTCCCAAAACTCTGGATTCTGATAGAGGGCCATGAGACTTAGAACTGAGTGCAAAAATGGAGGCTCTAGCCCCTTCCAGAGCTGAGATATCGAAACTCAAAAATTCGGCCCGAAAAAAAAACGACAGTGGTACCCCTTACCTTTTTTTTTTTTTGGGCGAAAAATTAAGTTTCTCCAATTTCCCTAAAACTCTGGATTCTGATAGAAGGCCATGAGACTTAGACCTGAGTGCAAAAATGGAGGCTCTAGCCCCTTCCAGAGCTGAGATATCGAAACTCAAAAATTCGGCCCGAAAAAAAAAACGACAGTGGTACCCCTTGCGTTTTTTTTTGGGCGAAAAATTAAGTTTCTCCAATCTTCCCAAAACTCTGGATTCTGATAGAGGGCCATGAGACTTAGACCTGAGTGCAAAAATGGAGGCTCTAGCCCCTTCCAGAGCTGAGATATCGAAACTCAGAAATTCGGCCCGAAAAAAAAAACGACAGTGGTACCCCTTACGTTTTTTTTTTTTGGGGGCGAAAAATTTAGTTTCTCCAATCTTCCCAAAACTCTGGATTCTGATAGAGGGCCATGAGACTTAGAACTGAGTGCAAAAATGGAGGCTCTAGCCCCTTCCAGAGCTGAGATATCGAAACTCAAAAATTCGGCCCGAAAAAAAAACGACAGTGGTACCCCTTACGTTTTTTTTTTTGGGGTGAAAAATTAAGTTTCTCCAATCTTCCCAAAACTCTGGATTCTGATAGAGGGCCATGAGACTTAGACCTGAGTGCAAAAATGGAGGCTCTAGCCCCTTCCAGAGCTGAGATATCGAAACTCAAAAATTCGGCCCGAAAAAAAACGACAGTGGTACCCCTTACGTTTTTTTTTTTGGGCGAAAAATTAAGTTTCTCCAATCTTCCCAAAACTCTGGATTCTGATAGAGGGCCATGAGACTTTGACCTGAGTGCAAAAATGGAGGCTCTAGCCCCTTCCAGAGCTGAGATATCGAAACTCAAAGATTCGGCCCGAAAAAAAAAACGACAGTGGTACCCCTTACTTTTTTTTTTTTTTGAGCGAAAAATTAAGTTTCTCCAATCTCCCCAAAACTCTGGATTCTGATAGAGGGCCATGAGACTTAGACCTGAGTGCAAAAATGGAGGCTCTAGCCCCTTCCAGAGCTGAGATATCGAAACTCAAAAATTCGACCCGAAAAAAAAACGACAGTGGTACCCCTTACGTTTTTTTTTTTGGGCGAAAAATTAAGTTTCTCCAATCTTCCCAAAACTGTGGATTCTGATAGAGGGCCATGAGACTTAGACCTGAGTGCAAAAATGGAGGCTCTAGCCCTTTCCAGAGCTGAGATATCAAAACTCAAAAATTCGGCCCGAAAAAAAAACGACAGTGGTACCCCTTATGTTTTTTTTTTTTGGGCGAAAAATTTAGTTTCTCCAATCTTCCCAAAACTCTGGATTCTGATAGAGGGTCATGAGACTTTGAACTGAGTGCAAAAATGGAGGCTCTAGCCCCTTCCAGAGCTGAGATATCGAAACTCAAAAATTCGACCCGAAAAAAAAACGACAGTGGTACCCCTTACGTTTTTTTTTTTGGGCGAAAAATTAAGTTTCTCCATTTTTCCCAAAACTCTGGATTCTGATAGAGGGCCATGAGACTTAGACCTGAGTGCAAAAATGGAGGCTCTAGCCCCTTCCAGAGCTGAGATATCGAAACTCAAAAATTCGGCCCGAAAAAAAACGACAGTGGTACCCCTTACGTTTTTTTTTTTGGGCGAAAAATTAAGTTTCTCCAATCTTCCCAAAACTCTGGATTCTGATAGAGGGCCATGAGACTTTGACCTGAGTGCAAAAATGGAGGCTCTAGCCCCTTCCAGAGCTGAGATATCGAAACTCAAAGATTCGGCCCGAAAAAAAAAACGACAGTGGTACCCCTTACTTTTTTTTTTTTTTGAGCGAAAAATTAAGTTTCTCCAATCTCCCCAAAACTCTGGATTCTGATAGAGGGCCATGAGACTTAGACCTGAGTGCAAAAATGGAGGCTCTAGCCCCTTCCAGAGCTGAGATATCGAAACTCAAAAATTCGACCCGAAAAAAAAACGACAGTGGTACCCCTTACGTTTTTTTTTTTGGGCGAAAAATTAAGTTTCTCCAATCTTCCCAAAACTGTGGATTCTGATAGAGGGCCATGAGACTTAGACCTGAGTGCAAAAATGGAGGCTCTAGCCCTTTCCAGAGCTGAGATATCGAAACTCAAAAATTCGGCCCGAAAAAAAAACGACAGTGGTACCCCTTACGTTTTTTTTTTTTTGGGCGAAAAATTTAGTTTCTCCAATCTTCCCAAAACTCTGGATTCTGATAGAGGGCCATGAGACTTTGAACTGAGTGCAAAAATGGAGGCTCTAGCCCCTTCCAGAGCTGAGATATCGAAACTCAAAAATTCGACCCGAAAAAAAAACGACAGTGGTACCCCTTACGTTTTTTTTTTTGGGCGAAAAATTAAGTTTCTCCAATTTTCCCAAAACTCTGGATTCTGATAGAGGGCCATGAGACTTAGACCTGAGTGCAAAAATGGAGGCTCTAGCCCCTTCCAGAGCTGAGATATCGAAACTCAAAAATTCGACCCGGAAAAAAAACGACAGTGGTACCCCTTACGTTTTTGTTTTTTTTGGGCGAAAAATTAAGTTTCTCCAATCTTCCCAAAACTCTGGATTCTGATAGAGGGCCATAAGACTTAGACCTGAGTGCAAAAATGGAGGCTCTAGCCCCTTCCAGAGCTGAGATATCGAAACTCAAAAATTCGGCCCGAAAAAAAAACGACAGTGGTACCCCTTACGTTTTTTTTTTTTGGGCGAAAAATTTAGTTTCTCTAATCTTCCCAAAACTCTGGATTCTGATAGAGGGCCATGAGACTTAGAACTGAGTGCAAAAATGGAGGCTCTAGCCCCTTCCAGAGCTGAGATATCGAAACTCAAAAATTCGGCCCGAAAAAAAAACGACAGTGGTACCCCTTACCTTTTTTTTTTTTTGGGCGAAAAATTAAGTTTCTCCAATTTCCCTAAAACTCTGGATTCTGATAGAGGGCCATGAGACTTAGACCTGAGTGCAAAAATGGAGGCTCTAGCCCCTTCCAGAGCTGAGATATCGAAACTCAAAAATTCGGCCCGAAAAAAAAAACGACAGTGGTACCCCTTGCGTTTTTTTTTGGGCGAAAAATTAAGTTTCTCCAATCTTCCCAAAACTCTGGATTCTGATAGAGGGCCATGAGACTTAGACCTGAGTGCAAAAATGGAGGCTCTAGCCCCTTCCAGAGCTGAGATATCGAAACTCAGAAATTCGGCCCGAAAAAAAAAACGACAGTGGTACCCCTTACGTTTTTTTTTTTTGGGGGCGAAAAATTTAGTTTCTCCAATCTTCCCAAAACTCTGGATTCTGATAGAGGGCCATGAGACTTAGAACTGAGTGCAAAAATGGAGGCTCTAGCCCCTTCCAGAGCTGAGATATCGAAACTCAAAAATTCGGCCCGAAAAAAAAACGACAGTGGTACCCCTTACGTTTTTTTTTTTGGGGTGAAAAATTAAGTTTCTCCAATCTTCCCAAACTCTGGATTCTGATAGAGGGCCATGAGACTTAGACCTGAGTGCAAAAATGGAGGCTCTAGCCCCTTCCAGAGCTGAGATATCGAAACTCAAAAATTCGGCCCGAAAAAAAACGACAGTGGTACCCCTTACGTTTTTTTTTTTGGGCGAAAAATTAAGTTTCTCCAATCTTCCCAAAACTCTGGATTCTGATAGAGGGCCATGAGACTTTGACCTGAGTGCAAAAATGGAGGCTCTAGCCCCTTCCAGAGCTGAGATATCGAAACTCAAAGATTCGGCCCGAAAAAAAAAACGACAGTGGTACCCCTTACTTTTTTTTTTTTTTGAGCGAAAAATTAAGTTTCTCCAATTTCCCTAAAACTCTGGATTCTGATAGAGGGCCATGAGACTTAGACCTGAGTGCAAAAATGGAGGCTCTAGCCCCTTCCAGAGTTGAGATATCGAAACTCAAAAATTCGGCCCGAAAAAAAAACGACAGTGGTACCCCTTGCGTTTTTTTTTGGGCGAAAAATTAAGTTTCTCCAATCTTCCCAAAACTCTGGATTCTGATAGAGGGCCATGAGACTTAGACCTGAGTGCAAAAATGGAGGCTCTAGCCCCTTCCAGAGCTGAGATATCGAAACTCAAAAATTCGGCCCGAAAAAAAAACCGACAGTGGTACCCCTTACGTTTTTTTTTTTTGGGGGCGAAAAATTTAGTTTCTCCAATCTTCCCAAAACTCTGGATTCTGATAGAGGGCCATGAGACTTAGAACTGAGTGCAAAAATGGAGGCTCTAGCCCCTTCCAGAGCTGAGATATCGAAACTCAAAAATTCGGCCCGAAAAAAAAACGACAGTGGTACCCCTTACGTTTTTTTTTTTTTTGGGCGAAAAATTAAGTTTCTCCAATCTTCCCAAAACTCTGGATTCTGATAGAGGGCCATGAGACTTAGACCTGAGTGCAAAAATGGAGGCTCTAGCCCCTTCCAGAGCTGAGATATCGAAACTCAAAAATTCGGCCCGAAAAAAAAACGACAGTGGTACCCCTTACGTTTTTTTTTTTGGGCGAAAATTTAAGTTTCTCCAATCTTCCCAAAACTCTGGATTCTGATAGAGGGCCATGAGACTTAGACCTGAGTGCAAAAATGGAGGCTCTAGCCCCTTCCAGAGCTGAGATATCGAAACTCAAAAAATCGACCCGGAAAAAAAACGACAGTGGTACCCCTTACGTTTTTTTTTTTTGGGCGAAAAATTAAGTTTCTCCAATCTTCCCAAAACTCTGGATTCTGATAGAGGGCCATAAGACTTAGACCTGAGTGCAAAAATGGAGGCTCTAGCCCCTTCCAGAGCTGAGATATCGAAACTCAAAAATTCGGCCCGAAAAAAAAAAACGACAGTGGTACCCCTTACGTTTTTTTTTGGGCGAAAAATTAAGTTTCTCCAATCTTCCCAAAACTCTGGATTCTGATAGAGGGCCATGAGACTTAGACCTGAGTGCAAAAATGGAGGCTCTAGCCCCTTCCAGAGCTGAGATATCGAAACTCAAAAATTCGACCCGGAAAAAAAACGACAGTGGTACCCCTTACGTTTTTGTTTTTTTTGGGCGAAAAATTAAGTTTCTCCAATCTTCCCAAAACTCTGGATTCTGATAGAGGGCCATAAGACTTAGACCTGAGTGCAAAAATGGAGGCTCTAGCCCCTTCCAGAGCTGAGATATCGAAACTCAAAAATTCGGCCCGAAAAAAAAACGACAGTGGTACCCCTTACGTTTTTTTTTTTTGGGCGAAAAATTTAGTTTCTCTAATCTTCCCAAAACTCTGGATTCTGATAGAGGGCCATGAGACTTAGAACTGAGTGCAAAAATGGAGGCTCTAGCCCCTTCCAGAGCTGAGATATCGAAACTCAAAAATTCGGCCCGAAAAAAAAACGACAGTGGTACCCCTTACCTTTTTTTTTTTTTGGGCGAAAAATTAAGTTTCTCCAATTTCCCTAAAACTCTGGATTCTGATAGAAGGCCATGAGACTTAGACCTGAGTGCAAAAATGGAGGCTCTAGCCCCTTCCAGAGCTGAGATATCGAAACTCAAAAATTCGGCCCGAAAAAAAAAACGACAGTGGTACCCCTTGCGTTTTTTTTTGGGCGAAAAATTAAGTTTCTCCAATCTTCCCAAAACTCTGGATTCTGATAGAGGGCCATGAGACTTAGACCTGAGTGCAAAAATGGAGGCTCTAGCCCCTTCCAGAGCTGAGATATCGAAACTCAGAAATTCGGCCCGAAAAAAAAAACGACAGTGGTACCCCTTACGTTTTTTTTTTTTGGGGGCGAAAAATTTAGTTTCTCCAATCTTCCCAAAACTCTGGATTCTGATAGAGGGCCATGAGACTTAGAACTGAGTGCAAAAATGGAGGCTCTAGCCCCTTCCAGAGCTGAGATATCGAAACTCAAAAATTCGGCCCGAAAAAAAAACGACAGTGGTACCCCTTACGTTTTTTTTTTTGGGGTGAAAAATTAAGTTTCTCCAATCTTCCCAAAACTCTGGATTCTGATAGAGGGCCATGAGACTTAGACCTGAGTGCAAAAATGGAGGCTCTAGCCCCTTCCAGAGCTGAGATATCGAAACTCAAAAATTCGGCCCGAAAAAAAACGACAGTGGTACCCCTTACGTTTTTTTTTTTGGGCGAAAAATTAAGTTTCTCCAATCTTCCCAAAACTCTGGATTCTGATAGAGGGCCATGAGACTTTGACCTGAGTGCAAAAATGGAGGCTCTAGCCCCTTCCAGAGCTGAGATATCGAAACTCAAAGATTCGGCCCGAAAAAAAAAACGACAGTGGTACCCCTTACTTTTTTTTTTTTTGAGCGAAAAATTAAGTTTCTCCAATCTCCCCAAAACTCTGGATTCTGATAGAGGGCCATGAGACTTAGACCTGAGTGCAAAAATGGAGGCTCTAGCCCCTTCCAGAGCTGAGATATCGAAACTCAAAAATTCGACCCGAAAAAAAAACGACAGTGGTACCCCTTACGTTTTTTTTTTTGGGCGAAAAATTAAGTTTCTCCAATCTTCCCAAAACTGTGGATTCTGATAGAGGGCCATGAGACTTAGACCTGAGTGCAAAAATGGAGGCTCTAGCCCTTTCCAGAGCTGAGATATCGAAACTCAAAAATTCGGCCCGAAAAAAAAACGACAGTGGTACCCCTTATGTTTTTTTTTTTTTGGGCGAAAAATTTAGTTTCTCCAATCTTCCCAAAACTCTGGATTCTGATAGAGGGTCATGAGACTTTGAACTGAGTGCAAAAATGGAGGCTCTAGCCCCTTCCAGAGCTGAGATATCGAAACTCAAAAATTCGACCCGAAAAAAAAACGACAGTGGTACCCCTTACGTTTTTTTTTTTGGGCGAAAAATTAAGTTTCTCCAATTTTCCCAAAACTCTGGATTCTGATAGAGGGCCATGAGACTTAGACCTGAGTGCAAAAATGGAGGCTCTAGCCCCTTCCAGAGCTGAGATATCGAAACTCAAAAATTCGTCCCGAAAAAAAACGACAGTGGTACCCCTTACGTTTTTTTTTTTGGGCGAAAAATTAAGTTTCTCCAATCTTCCCAAAACTCTGGATTCTGATAGAGGGCCATGAGACTTAGACCTGAGTGCAAAAATGGAGGCTCTAGCCCCTTCCAGAGCTGAGATATCGAAACTCAAAAATTCGACCCGAAAAAAAACGACAGTGGTACCCCTTACGTTTTTTTTTTTGGGCGAAAAATTAAGTTTCTCCAATCTTCCCAAAACTCTGGATTCTGATAGAGGGCCATGAGACTTTGACCTGAGTGCAAAAATGGAGGCTCTAGCCCCTTCCAGAGCTGAGATATCGAAACTCAAAGATTCGGCCCGAAAAAAAAAACGACAGTGGTACCCCTTACTTTTTTTTTTTTTGAGCGAAAAATTAAGTTTCTCCAATCTCCCCAAAACTCTGGATTCTGATAGAGGGCCATGAGACTTAGACCTGAGTGCAAAAATGGAGGCTCTAGCCCCTTCCAGAGCTGAGATATCGAAACTCAAAAATTCGACCCGAAAAAAAAACGACAGTGGTACCCCTTACGTTTTTTTTTTTTTGGGCGAAAAATTAAGTTTCTCCAATCTTCCCAAAACTCTGGATTCTGATAGAGGGCCATAAGACTTAGACCTGAGTGCAAAAATGGAGGCTCTAGCCCCTTCCAGAGCTGAGATATCGAAACTCAAAAATTCGGCCCGAAAAAAAACGACAGTGGTACCCCTTACGTTTTTTTTTTTGGGCGAAAAATTAAGTTTCTCCAATCTTCCCAAAACTCTGGATTCTGATAGAGGGCCATGAGACTTTGACCTGAGTGCAAAAATGGAGGCTCTAGCCCCTTCCAGAGCTGAGATATCGAAACTCAAAGATTCGGCCCGAAAAAAAAAACGACAGTGGTACCCCTTACTTTTTTTTTTTTTTGAGCGAAAAATTAAGTTTCTCCAATCTCCCCAAAACTCTGGATTCTGATAGAGGGCCATGAGACTTAGACCTGAGTGCAAAAATGGAGGCTCTAGCCCCTTCCAGAGCTGAGATATCGAAACTCAAAAATTCGGCCCGAAAAAAAAAACGACAGTGGTACCCCTTGCGTTTTTTTTTGGGCGAAAAATTAAGTTTCTCCAATCTTCCCAAAACTCTGGATTCTGATAGAGGGCCATGAGACTTAGACCTGAGTGCAAAAATGGAGGCTCTAGCCCCTTCCAGAGCTGAGATATCGAAACTCAAAAATTCGGCCCGAAAAAAAAAACGACAGTGGTACCCCTTACGTTTTTTTTTTTTTGGGGGCGAAAAATTTAGTTTCTCCAATCTTCCCAAAACTCTGGATTCTGATAGAGGGCCATGAGACTTAGAACTGAGTGCAAAAATGGAGGCTCTAGCCCCTTCCAGAGCTGAGATATCGAAACTCAAAAATTCGGCCCGAAAAAAAAACGACAGTGGTACCCCTTACGTTTTTTTTTTTGGGGCGAAAAATTAAGTTTCTCCAATCTTCCCAAAACTCTGGATTCTGATAGAGGGCCATGAGACTTAGACCTGAGTGCAAAAATGGAGGCTCTAGCCCCTTCCAGAGCTGAGATATCGAAACTCAAAAATTCGGCCCGAAAAAAAAACGACAGTGGTACCCCTTACGTTTTTTTTTTTGGGCGAAAAATTAAGTTTCTCCAATCTTCCCAAAACTCTGGATTCTGATAGAGGGCCATGAGACTTAGACCTGAGTGCAAAAATGGAGGCTCTAGCCCCTTCCAGAGCTGAGATATCGAAACTCAAAAATTCGACCCGAAAAAAAAACGACAGTGGTACCCCTTAAGTTTTTTTTTTTGGGCGAAAAATTAAGTTTCTCCAATCTTCCCAAAACTGTGGATTCTGATAGAGGGCCATGAGACTTAGACCTGAGTGCAAAAATGGAGGCTCTAGCCCTTTCCAGAGCTGAGATATCGAAACTCAAAAATTCGGCCCGAAAAAAAAACGACAGTGGTACCCCTTACGTTTTTTTTTTTTGGGCGAAAAATTTAGTTTCTCCAATCTTCCCAAAACTCTGGATTCTGATAGAGGGCCATGAGACTTTGAACTGAGTGCAAAAATGGAGGCTCTAGCCCCTTCCAGAGCTGAGATATCGAAACTCAAAAATTTGACCCGAAAAAAAAACGACAGTGGTACCCCTTACGTTTTTTTTTTTTGGGCGAAAAATTAAGTTTCTCCAATTTTCCCAAAACTCTGGATTCTGATAGAGGGCCATGAGACTTAGACCTGAGTGCAAAAATTGAGGCTCTAGCCCCTTCCAGAGCTGAGATATCGAAACTCAAAAATTCGACCCGGAAAAAAAACGACAGTGGTACCCCTTACGTTTTTTTTTTTTTGGGCGAAAAATTAAGTTTCTCCAATCTTCCCAAAACTCTGGATTCTGATAGAGGGCCATAAGACTTATACCTGAGTGCAAAAATGGAGGCTCTAGCCCCTTCCAGAGCTGAGATATCGAAACTCAAAAATTCGGCCCGAAAAAAAAAAACGACAGTGGTACCCCTTACGTTTTTTTTTTGGGCGAAAAATTAAGTTTCTCCAATCTTCCCAAAACTCTGGATTCTGATAGAGGGCCATGAGACTTAGACCTGAGTGCAAAAATGGAGGCTCTAGCCCCTTCCAGAGCTGAGATATCGAAACTCAAAAATTCGACCCGGAAAAAAAACGACAGTGGTACCCCTTACGTTTTTGTTTTTTTTGGGCGAAAAATTAAGTTTCTCCAATCTTCCCAAAACTCTGGATTCTGATAGAGGGCCATGAGACTTAGACCTGAGTGCAAAAAAGGAGGCTCTAGCCCCTTCCAGAGCTGAGATATCGAAACTCAAAAATTCGGCCCGAAAAAAAAACGACAGTGGTACCCCTTACGTTTTTTTTTTTTGGGCGAAAAATTTAGTTTCTCTAATCTTCCCCAAAACTCTGGATTCTGATAGAGGGCCATGAGACTTAGAACTGAGTGCAAAAATGGAGGCTCTAGCCCCTTCCAGAGCTGAGATATCGAAACTCAAAAATTCGGCCCGAAAAAAAAACGACAATGGTACCCCTTACCTTTTTTTTTTTTGGGCGAAAAATTAAGTTTCTCCAATTTCCCTAAAACTCTGGATTCTGATAGAAGGCCATGAGACTTAGACCTGAGTGCAAAAATGGAGGCTCTAGCCCCTTCCAGAGCTGAGATATCGAAACTCAAAAATTCGGCCCGAAAAAAAAAACGACAGTGGTACCCCTTGCGTTTTTTTTTGGGCGAAAAATTAAGTTTCTCCAATCTTCCCAAAACTCTGGATTCTGATAGAGGGCCATGAGACTTAGACCTGAGTGCAAAAATGGAGGCTCTAGCCCCTTCCAGAGCTGAGATATCGAAACTCAGAAATTCGGCCCGAAAAAAAAAACGACAGTGGTACCCCTTACGTTTTTTTTTTTTGGGGGCGAAAAATTTAGTTTCTCCAATCTTCCCAAAACTCTGGATTCTGATAGAGGGCCATGACACTTAGAACTGAGTGCAAAAATGGAGGCTCTAGCCCCTTCCAGAGCTGAGATATCGAAACTCAAAAATTCGGCCCGAAAAAAAAACGACAGTGGTACCCCTTACGTTTTTTTTTTTGGGGTGAAAAATTAAGTTTCTCCAATCTTCCCAAAACTCTGGATTCTGATAGAGGGCCATGAGACTTAGACCTGAGTGCAAAAATGGAGGCTCTAGCCCCTTCCAGAGCTGAGATATCGAAACTCAAAAATTCGGCCCGAAAAAAAACGACAGTGGTACCCCTTACGTTTTTTTTTTTGGGCGAAAAATTAAGTTTCTCCAATCTTCCCAAAACTCTGGATTCTGATAGAGGGCCATGAGACTTTGACCTGAGTGCAAAAATGGAGGCTCTAGCCCCTTCCAGAGCTGAGATATCGAAACTCAAAGATTCGGCCCGAAAAAAAAAACGACAGTGGTACCCCTTACTTTTTTTTTTTTTGAGCGAAAAATTAAGTTTCTCCAATCTCCCCAAAACTCTGGATTCTGATAGAGGGCCATGAGACTTAGACCTGAGTGCAAAAATGGAGGCTCTAGCCCCTTCCAGAGCTGAGATATCGAAACTCAAAAATTCGACCCGAAAAAAAAACGACAGTGGTACCCCTTACGTTTTTTTTTTTGGGCGAAAAATTAAGTTTCTCCAATCTTCCCAAAACTGTGGATTCTGATAGAGGGCCATGAGACTTAGACCTGAGTGCAAAAATGGAGGCTCTAGCCCTTTCCAGAGCTGAGATATCGAAACTCAAAAATTCGGCCCGAAAAAAAAACGACAGTGGTACCCCTTATGTTTTTTTTTTTTTGGGCGAAAAATTTAGTTTCTCCAATCTTCCCAAAACTCTGGATTCTGATAGAGGGTCATGAGACTTTGAACTGAGTGCAAAAATGGAGGCTCTAGCCCCTTCCAGAGCTGAGATATCGAAACTCAAAAATTCGACCCGAAAAAAAAACGACAGTGGTACCCCTTACGTTTTTTTTTTTGGGCGAAAAATTAAGTTTCTCCAATTTTCCCAAAACTCTGGATTCTGATAGAGGGCCATGAGACTTAGACCTGAGTGCAAAAATGGAGGCTCTAGCCCCTTCCAGAGCTGAGATATCGAAACTCAAAAATTCGGCCCGAAAAAAAACGACAGTGGTACCCCTTACGTTTTTTTTTTTGGGCGAAAAATTAAGTTTCTCCAATCTTCCCAAAACTCTGGATTCTGATAGAGGGCCATGAGACTTAGACCTGAGTGCAAAAATGGAGGCTCTAGCCCCTTCCAGAGCTGAGATATCGAAACTCAAAAATTCGACCCGAAAAAAAACGACAGTGGTACCCCTTACGTTTTTTTTTTTGGGCGAAAAATTAAGTTTCTCCAATCTTCCCAAAACTCTGGATTCTGATAGAGGGCCATGAGACTTTGACCTGAGTGCAAAAATGGAGGCTCTAGCCCCTTCCAGAGCTGAGATATCGAAACTCAAAGATTCGGCCCGAAAAAAAAAACGACAGTGGTACCCCTTACTTTTTTTTTTTTTGAGCGAAAAATTAAGTTTCTCCAATCTCCCCAAAACTCTGGATTCTGATAGAGGGCCATGAGACTTAGACCTGAGTGCAAAAATGGAGGCTCTAGCCCCTTCCAGAGCTGAGATATCGAAACTCAAAAATTCGACCCGAAAAAAAAACGACAGTGGTACCCCTTACGTTTTTTTTTTTTTGGGCGAAAAATTAAGTTTCTCCAATCTTCCCAAAACTCTGGATTCTGATAGAGGGCCATAAGACTTAGACCTGAGTGCAAAAATGGAGGCTCTAGCCCCTTCCAGAGCTGAGATATCGAAACTCAAAAATTCGGCCCGAAAAAAAACGACAGTGGTACCCCTTACGTTTTTTTTTTTGGGCGAAAAATTAAGTTTCTCCAATCTTCCCAAAACTCTGGATTCTGATAGAGGGCCATGAGACTTTGACCTGAGTGCAAAAATGGAGGCTCTAGCCCCTTCCAGAGCTGAGATATCGAAACTCAAAGATTCGGCCCGAAAAAAAAAACGACAGTGGTACCCCTTACTTTTTTTTTTTTTGAGCGAAAAATTAAGTTTCTCCAATCTCCCCAAAACTCTGGATTCTGATAGAGGGCCATGAGACTTAGACCTGAGTGCAAAAATGGAGGCTCTAGCCCCTTCCAGAGCTGAGATATCGAAACTCAAAAATTCGGCCCGAAAAAAAAAACGACAGTGGTACCCCTTGCGTTTTTTTTTGGGCGAAAAATTAAGTTTCTCCAATCTTCCCAAAACTCTGGATTCTGATAGAGGGCCATGAGACTTAGACCTGAGTGCAAAAATGGAGGCTCTAGCCCCTTCCAGAGCTGAGATATCGAAACTCAAAAATTCGGCCCGAAAAAAAAAACGACAGTGGTACCCCTTACGTTTTTTTTTTTTGGGGGCGAAAAATTTAGTTTCTCCAATCTTCCCAAAACTCTGGATTCTGATAGAGGGCCATGAGACTTAGAACTGAGTGCAAAAATGGAGGCTCTAGCCCCTTCCAGAGCTGAGATATCGAAACTCAAAAATTCGGCCCGAAAAAAAAACGACAGTGGTACCCCTTACGTTTTTTTTTTTGGGCGAAAAATTAAGTTTCTCCAATCTTCCCAAAACTCTGGATTCTGATAGAGGGCCATGAGACTTAGACCTGAGTGCAAAAATGGAGGCTCTAGCCCCTTCCAGAGCTGAGATATCGAAACTCAAAAATTCGACCCGAAAAAAAAACGACAGTGGTACCCCTTAAGTTTTTTTTTTTGGGCGAAAAATTAAGTTTCTCCAATCTTCCCAAAACTGTGGATTCTGATAGAGGGCCATGAGACTTAGACCTGAGTGCAAAAATGGAGGCTCTAGCCCTTTCCAGAGCTGAGATATCGAAACTCAAAAATTCGGCCCGAAAAAAAAACGACAGTGGTACCCCTTACGTTTTTTTTTTTTTGGGCGAAAAATTTAGTTTCTCCAATCTTCCCAAAACTCTGGATTCTGATAGAGGGCCATGAGACTTTGAACTGAGTGCAAAAATGGAGGCTCTAGCCCCTTCCAGAGCTGAGATATCGAAACTCAAAAATTTGACCCGAAAAAAAAACGACAGTGGTACCCCTTACGTTTTTTTTTTTTGGGCGAAAAATTAAGTTTCTCCAATTTTCCCAAAACTCTGGATTCTGATAGAGGGCCATGAGACTTAGACCTGAGTGCAAAAATTGAGGCTCTAGCCCCTTCCAGAGCTGAGATATCGAAACTCAAAAATTCGACCCGGAAAAAAAACGACAGTGGTACCCCTTACGTTTTTTTTTTTTTGGGCGAAAAATTAAGTTTCTCCAATCTTCCCAAAACTCTGGATTCTGATAGAGGGCCATAAGACTTATACCTGAGTGCAAAAATGGAGGCTCTAGCCCCTTCCAGAGCTGAGATATCGAAACTCAAAAATTCGGCCCGAAAAAAAAAAACGACAGTGGTACCCCTTACGTTTTTTTTTTGGGCGAAAAATTAAGTTTCTCCAATCTTCCCAAAACTCTGGATTCTGATAGAGGGCCATGAGACTTAGACCTGAGTGCAAAAATGGAGGCTCTAGCCCCTTCCAGAGCTGAGATATCGAAACTCAAAAATTCGACCCGGAAAAAAAACGACAGTGGTACCCCTTACGTTTTTGTTTTTTTTGGGCGAAAAATTAAGTTTCTCCAATCTTCCCAAAACTCTGGATTCTGATAGAGGGCCATGAGACTTAGACCTGAGTGCAAAAAAGGAGGCTCTAGCCCCTTCCAGAGCTGAGATATCGAAACTCAAAAATTCGGCCCGAAAAAAAAACGACAGTGGTACCCCTTACGTTTTTTTTTTTTTGGGCGAAAAATTTAGTTTCTCTAATCTTCCCAAAACTCTGGATTCTGATAGAGGGCCATGAGACTTAGAACTGAGTGCAAAAATGGAGGCTCTAGCCCCTTCCAGAGCTGAGATATCGAAACTCAAAAATTCGGCCCGAAAAAAAAACGACAATGGTACCCCTTACCTTTTTTTTTTTTGGGCGAAAAATTAAGTTTCTCCAATTTTCCCAAAACTCTGGATTCTGATAGAGGGCCATGAGACTTAGACCTGAGTGCAAAAATGGAGGCTCTAGCCCCTTCCAGAGCTGAGATATCGAAACTCAAAAATTCGGCCCGAAAAAAAAACGACAGTGGTACCCCTTACGTTTTTTTTTTTGGGGCGAAAAATTAAGTTTCTCCAATCTTCCCAAAACTCTGGATTCTGATAGAGGGCCATGAGACTTAGACCTGAGTGCAAAAATGGAGGCTCTAGCCCCTTCCAGAGCTGAGATATCGAAACTCAAAAATTCGGCCCGAAAAAAAAACGACAGTGGTACCCCTTACGTTTTTTTTTTTGGGCGAAAAATTAAGTTTCTCCAATCTTCCCAAAACTCTGGATTCTGATAGAGGGCCATGAGACTTAGACCTGAGTGCAAAAATGGAGGCTCTAGCCCCTTCCAGAGCTGAGATATCGAAACTCAAAAATTCGACCCGAAAAAAAAACGACAGTGGTACCCCTTAAGTTTTTTTTTTTGGGCGAAAAATTAAGTTTCTCCAATCTTCCCAAAACTGTGGATTCTGATAGAGGGCCATGAGACTTAGACCTGAGTGCAAAAATGGAGGCTCTAGCCCTTTCCAGAGCTGAGATATCGAAACTCAAAAATTCGGCCCGAAAAAAAAACGACAGTGGTACCCCTTACGTTTTTTTTTTTTTGGGCGAAAAATTTAGTTTCTCCAATCTTCCCAAAACTCTGGATTCTGATAGAGGGCCATGAGACTTTGAACTGAGTGCAAAAATGGAGGCTCTAGCCCCTTCCAGAGCTGAGATATCGAAACTCAAAAATTTGACCCGAAAAAAAAACGACAGTGGTACCCCTTACGTTTTTTTTTTTGGGCGAAAAATTAAGTTTCTCCAATTTTCCCAAAACTCTGGATTCTGATAGAGGGCCATGAGACTTAGACCTGAGTGCAAAAATTGAGGCTCTAGCCCCTTCCAGAGCTGAGATATCGAAACTCAAAAATTCGACCCGGAAAAAAAACGACAGTGGTACCCCTTACGTTTTTTTTTTTTTGGGCGAAAAATTAAGTTTCTCCAATCTTCCCAAAACTCTGGATTCTGATAGAGGGCCATAAGACTTATACCTGAGTGCAAAAATGGAGGCTCTAGCCCCTTCCAGAGCTGAGATATCGAAACTCAAAAATTCGGCCCGAAAAAAAAAAACGACAGTGGTACCCCTTACGTTTTTTTTTGGGCGAAAAATTAAGTTTCTCCAATCTTCCCAAAACTCTGGATTCTGATAGAGGGCCATGAGACTTAGACCTGAGTGCAAAAATGGAGGCTCTAGCCCCTTCCAGAGCTGAGATATCGAAACTCAAAAATTCGACCCGGAAAAAAAACGACAGTGGTACCCCTTACGTTTTTGTTTTTTTTGGGCGAAAAATTAAGTTTCTCCAATCTTCCCAAAACTCTGGATTCTGATAGAGGGCCATGAGACTTAGACCTGAGTGCAAAAAAGGAGGCTCTAGCCCCTTCCAGAGCTGAGATATCGAAACTCAAAAATTCGGCCCGAAAAAAAAACGACAGTGGTACCCCTTACGTTTTTTTTTTTTGGGCGAAAAATTTAGTTTCTCTAATCTTCCCAAAACTCTGGATTCTGATAGAGGGCCATGAGACTTAGAACTGAGTGCAAAAATGGAGGCTCTAGCCCCTTCCAGAGCTGAGATATCGAAACTCAAAAATTCGGCCCGAAAAAAAAACGACAATGGTACCCCTTACCTTTTTTTTTTTTGGGCGAAAAATTAAGTTTCTCCAATTTTCCCAAAACTCTGGATTCTGATAGAGGGCCATGAGACTTAGACCTGAGTGCAAAAATGGAGGCTCTAGCCCCTTCCAGAGCTGAGATATCGAAACTCAAAAATTCGGCCCGAAAAAAAAAACGACAGTGGTACCCCTTGCGGTTTTTTTTGGGCGAAAAATTAAGTTTCTCCAATCTTCCCAAAACTCTGGATTCTGATAGAGGGCCATGAGACTTAGACCTGAGTGCAAAAATGGAGGCTCTAGCCCCTTCCAGAGCTGAGATATCGAAACTCAAAAATTCGGCCCGAAAAAAAAACGACAGTGGTACCCCTTACGTTTTTTTTTTTGGGCGAAAAATTAAGTTTCTCCAATCTTCCCAAAACTCTGGATTCTGATAGAGGGCCATGAGACTTAGACCTGAGTGCAAAAATGGAGGCTCTAGCCCCTTCCAGAGCTGAGATATCGAAACTCAAAAATTCGGCCCGAAAAAAAAACGACAGTGGTACCCCTTACGTTTTTTTTTTTGGGCGAAAAATTAAGTTTCTCCAATCTTCCCAAAACTCTGGATTCTGATAGAGGGCCATGAGACTTAGACCTGAGTGCAAAAATGGAGGCTCTAGCCCCTTCCAGAGCTGAGATATCGAAACTCAAAAATTCGGCCCGAAAAAAAAACGACAGTGGTACCCCTTACGTTTTTTTTTTTGGGCGAAAAATTAAGTTTCTCCAATCTTTCCAAAACTCTGGATTCTGATAGAGGGCCATGAGACTTAGAACTGAGTGCAAAAATGGAGGCTCTAGCCCCTTCCAGAGCTGAGATATCGAAACTCAAAGATTCGGCCCGGAAAAAAAAACGACAGTGGTACCCCTTACGTTTTTTTTTTTTGGGCGAAAAATTAAGTTTCTCCAATCTTCCCAAAACTCTGGATTCTGATAGAGGGCCATGAGACTTTGACCTGAGTGCAAAAATGGAGGCTCTAGCCCCTTCCAGAGCTGAGATATCGAAACTCAAAAATTCGACCCGAAAAAAAAACGACAGTGGTACCCCTTACGTTTTTTTTTTTTGGGAGAAAAATTAAGTTTCTCCAATCTTCCCAAAACTCTGGATTCTGATAGAGGGCCATGAGACTTAGAACTGAGTGCAAAAATGGAGGCTCTAGCCCCTTCCAGAGCTGAGATATCGAAACTCAAAAATTCGGCCCGAAAAAAAAACGACAGTGGTACCCCTTACGTTTTTTTTTTTGGGGCGAAAAATTAAGTTTCTCCAATCTTCCCAAAACTCTGGATTCTGATAGAGGGCCATGAGACTTAGACCTGAGTGCAAAAATGGAGGCTCTAGCCCCTTCCAGAGCTGAGATATCGAAACTCAAAAATTCGGCCCGAAAAAAAAACGACAGTGGTACCCCTTACGTTTTTTTTTTTGGGCGAAAAATTAAGTTTCTCCAATCTTCCCAAAACTCTGGATTCTGATAGAGGGCCATGAGACTTAGACCTGAGTGCAAAAATGGAGGCTCTAGCCCCTTCCAGAGCTGAGATATCGAAACTCAAAGATTCGGCCCGAAAAAAAAACGACAGTGGTACCCCTTACGTTTTTTTTTTTGGGCGAAAAATTAAGTTTCTCCAATCTTCCCAAAACTCTGGATTCTGATAGAGGGCCATGAGACTTTGACCTGAGTGCAAAAATGGAGGCTCTAGCCCCTTCCAGAGCTGAGATATCGAAACTCAAAAATTCGACCCGAAAAAAAACGACAGTGGTACCCCTTACGTTTTTTTTTTTGGGAGAAAAATTAAGTTTCTCCAATCTTCCCAAAACTCTGGATTCTGATAGAGGGCCATGAGACTTAGAACTGAGTGCAAAAATGGAGGCTCTAGCCCCTTCCAGAGCTGAGATATCGAAACTCAAAAATTCGGCCCGAAAAAAAACGACAGTGGTACACCTTACGTTTTTTTTTTTGGGGCAAAAAATTAAGTTTCTCCAATCTTCCCAAAACTCTGGATTCTGATAGAGGGCCATGAGACTTAGACCTGAGTGCAAAAATGGAGGCTCTAGCCCCTTCCAGAGCTGAGATATCGAAACTCAAAAATTCGGCCCGAAAAAAAACGACAGTGGTACCCCTTACGTTTTTTTTTTTGGGCGAAAAATTAAGTTTCTCCAATCTTCCCAAAACTCTGGATTCTGATAGAGGGCCATGAGACTTTGACCTGAGTGCAAAAATGGAGGCTCTAGCCCCTTCCAGAGCTGAGATATCGAAACTCAAAGATTCGGCCCGAAAAAAAAAACGACAGTGGTACCCCTTACGTTTTTTTTTTGGGGCGAAAAATTAAGTTTCTCCAATCTTCCCAAAACTCTGGATTCTGATAGAGGGCCATGAGACTTTGACCTGAGTGCAAAAATGGAGGCTCTAGCCCCTTCCAGAGCTGAGATATCGAAACTCAAAAATTCGACCCGAAAAAAAAACGACAGTGGTACCCCTTACGTTTTTTTTTTTGGGCGAAAAATTAAGTTTCTCCAATCTTCCCAAAACTCTGGATTCTGATAGAGGGCCATGAGACTTTGACCTGAGTGCAAAAATGGAGGCTCTAGCCCCTTCCAGAGCTGAGATATCGAATTTCAAAAATTCGACCCGAAAAAAAAACGACAGTGGTACCCCTTACGTTTTTTTTTTTTGGGAGAAAAATTAAGTTTCTCCAATCTTCCCAAAACTCTGGATTCTGATAGAGGGCCATGAGACTTAGAACTGAGTGCAAAAATGGAGGCTCTAGCCCCTTCCAGAGCTGAGATATCGAAACTCAAAAATTCGACCCGAAAAAAAAACGACAGTGGTACCCCTTACGTTTTTTTTTTTGGGCGAAAAATTAAGTTTCTCCAATCTTCCCAAAACTCTAGATTCTGATAGAGGGCCATGAGACTTAGACCTGAGTGCAAACATGGAGGCTCTAGCCCCTTCCAGAGCTGAGATATCGAAACTCAAAAATTCGGCCCGAAAAAAAAAACGACAGTGGTACCCCTTACGTTTTTTTTTTTTGGGCGAAAAATTAAGTTTCTCCAATCTTCCCAAAACTCTGGATTCTGATAGAGGGCCATGAGACTTAGACCTGAGTGCAAAAATGGAGGCTCTAGCCCCTTCCAGAGCTGAGATATCGAAACTCAAAAATTCGACCCGGAAAAAAAACGACAGTGGTACCCCTTACGGTTTTTTTTTTTTTGGGCGAAAAATTAAGTTTCTCCAATCTTCCCAAAACTCTGGATTCTGATAGAGGGCCATAAGACTTAGACCTGAGTGCAAAAATGGAGGCTCTAGCCCCTTCCAGAGCTGAGATATCGAAACTCAAAAATTCGGCCCGAAAAAAAAAAAACGACAGTGGTACCCCTTACGTTTTTTTTTTTGGGCGAAAAATTAAGTTTCTCCAATATTCCCAAAACTCTGGATTCTGATAGAGGGCCATGAGACTTAGACCTGAGTGCAAAAATGGAGGCTCTAGCCCCTTCCAGAGCTGAGATATCGAAACTCAAAAATTCGGCCCGAAAAAAAAAACCCACAGTGGTACCCCTTACGTTTTTTTTTTTGGGCGAAAAATTAAGTTTCTCCAATTTTCCCAAAACTCTGGATTCTGATAGAGGGCCATGAGACTTAGACCTGAGTGCAAAAATGGAGGCTCTAGCCCCTTCCAGAGCTGAGATATCGAAACTCAAAAATTCGGCCCGAAAAAAAAACGACAGTGGTACCCCTTACGTTTTTTTTTTTTTGGCGAAAAATTAAGTTTCTCCAATCTTCCCAAAACTCTGGATTCTGATAGAGGGCCATGAGACTTAGACCTGAGTGCAAAAATGGAGGCTCTAGCCCCTTCCAGAGCTGAGATATCGAAACTCAAAAATTCGACCCGGAAAAAAAACGACAGTGGTACCCCTTACGGTTTTTTTTTTTTGGGCGAAAAATTAAGTTTCTCCAATCTTCCCAAAACTCTGGATTCTGATAGAGGGCCATAAGACTTAGACCTGAGTGCAAAAATGGAGGCTCTAGCCCCTTCCAGAGCTGAGATATCGAAACTCAAAAATTCGGCCCGAAAAAAAAAAAACGACAGTGGTACCCCTTACGTTTTTTTTTTTGGGCGAAAAATTAAGTTTCTCCAATATTCCCAAAACTCTGGATTCTGATAGAGGGCCATGAGACTTAGACCTGAGTGCAAAAATGGAGGCTCTAGCCCCTTCCAGAGCTGAGATATCGAAACTCAAAAATTCGGCCCGAAAAAAAAACGACAGTGGTACCCCTTACGTTTTTTTTTTTTGGGCGAAAAATTAAGTTTCTCCAATCTTCCCAAAACTCTAGATTCTGATAGAGGGCCATGAGACTTAGACCTGAGTGCAAAAATGGAGGCTCTAGCCCCTTCCAGAGCTGAGATATCGAAACTCAAAAATTCGGCCCGAAAAAAAAAACGACAGTGGTACCCCTTACGTTTTTTTTTTTGGGCGAAAAATTAAGTTTCTCCAATTTTTCCAAAACTCTGGATTCTGATAGAGGGCCATGAGACTTAGACCTGAGTGCAAAAATGGAGGCTCTAGCCCCTTCCAGAGCTGAGATATCGAAACTCAAAAATTCGGCCCGAAAAAAAAAAACGACAGTGGTACCCCTTACGTTTTTTTTTGGGCGAAAAATTAAGTTTCTCCAATTTTCCCAAAACTCTGGATTCTGATAGAGGGCCATGAGACTTAGACCTGAGTGCAAAAATGGAGGCTCTAGCCCCTTCCAGAGCTGAGATATCGAAACTCAAAAATTCGACCCGGAAAAAAAACGACAGTGGTACCCCTTACGTTTTTTTTTTTGGGCGAAAAATTAAGTTTCTCCAATCTTCCCAAAACTCTGGATTCTGATAGAGGGCCATAAGACTTAGACCTGAGTGCAAAAATGGAGGCTCTAGCCCCTTCCAGAGCTGAGATATCGAAACTCAAAAATTCGGCCCGAAAAAAAAACGACAGTGGTACCCCTTACGTTTTTTTTTTTTTTGGGTGAAAAATTTAGTTTCTCTAATCTTCCCAAAACTCTAGATTCTGATAGAGGGCCATGAGACTTAGAACTGAGTGCAAAAATGGAGGCTCTAGCCCCTTCCAGAGCTGAGATATCGAAACTCAAAAATTCGGCCCGAAAAAAAACCGACAGTGGTACCCCTTACCTTTTTTTTTTTTTGGGCGAAAAATTAAGTTTCTCCAATTTTCCCAAAACTCTGGATTCTGATAGAGGGCCATGAGACTTAGACCTGAGTGCAAAAATGGAGGCTCTAGCCCCTTCCAGAGCTGAGATATCGAAACTCAAAAATTCGGCCCGAAAAAAAAAACGACAGTGGTACCCCTTACGTTTTTTTTTGGGCGAAAAATTAAGTTTCTCCAATCTTCCCAAAACTCTGGATTCTGATAGAGGGCCATGAGACTTAGACCTGAGTGCAAAAATGGAGGCTCTAGCCCCTTCCAGAGCTGAGATATCGAAACTCAAAAATTCGGCCCGAAAAAAAAACGACAGTGGTACCCCTTACGTTTTTTTTTTTTTTTGGGCGAAAAATTTAGTTTCTCCAATCTTCCCAAAACTCTGGACTCTGATAGAGGGCCATGAGACTTAGAACTGAGTGCAAAAATGGAGGCTCTAGCCCCTTCCAGAGCTGAGATATCGAAACTCAAAAATTCGGCCCGAAAAAAAAACGACAGTGGTACCCCTTACATTTTTTTTTTTGGGCGAAAAATTAAGTTTCTCCAATCTTCCCAAAACTCTGGATTCTGATAGAGGGCCATGAGACTTAGACCTGAGTGCAAAAATGGAGGCTCTAGCCCCTTCCAGAGCTGAGATATCGAAACTCAAAAATTCGGCCCGAAAAAAAAACGACAGTGGTACCCCTTACGTTTTTTTTTTTTGGGCGAAAAATTAAGTTTCTCCAATCTTCCCAAAACTCTGGATTCTGATAGAGGGCCATGAGACTTAGACCTGAGTGCAAAAATGGAGGCTCTAGCCCCTTCCAGAGCTGAGATATCGAAACTCAAAGATTCGGCCCGAAAAAAAAAACGACAGTGGTACCCCTTACGTTTTTTTTTTGGGCGAAAAATTAAGTTTTTTCAATCTTCCCAAAACTCTGGATTCTGATAGAGGGCCATGAGACTTTGACCTGAGTGCAAAAATGGAGGCTCTAGCCCCTTCCAGAGCTGAGATATCGAAACTCAAAAATTCGACCCGAAAAAAAAACGACAGTGGTACCCCTTACGTTTTTTTTTTTGGGAGAAAAATTAAGTTTCTCCAATCTTCCCAAAATTCTGGATTCTGATAGAGGGCCATGAGACTTAGAACTGAGTGCAAAAATGGAGGCTCTAGCCCCTTCCAGAGCTGAGATATCGAAACTCAAAAATTCGGCCCGAAAAAAAAACGACAGTGGTACCCCTTACGTTTTTTTTTTTTTGGGGCGAAAAATTAAGTTTCTCCAATCTTCCCAAAACTCTGGATTCTGATAGAGGGCCATGAGACTTAGACCTGAGTGCAAAAATGGAGGCTCTAGCCCCTTCCAGAGCTAAGATATCGAAACTCAAAAATTCGGCCCTAAAAAAAAACGACAGTGGTACCCCTTACGTTTTTTTTTTTGGGCGAAAAATTAAGTTTCTCCAATCTTCCCAAAACTCTGGATTCTGATAGAGGGCCATGAGACTTTGACCTGAGTGCAAAAATGGAGGCTCTAGCCCCTTCCAGAGCTGAGATATCGAAACTCAAAAATTCGGCCCGAAAAAAAAACGACAGTGGTACCCCTTACGTTTTTTTTTTTTGGGCGA